>NW_004443953.1:2653559-2657087 GCF_000243295.1 Trichechus manatus latirostris
ATTAACTCAAATATCTTTACTCAGCTCAAAAACTACCAGGGCTTTTCCATCATGCTCAAAGTAAAATTCAAAGTCTTTAGTAGCCTACAAAGCCTTTTATTCCTTTATTATATGGTATCTCATTGACTCTCTGGCTGTATCTCTGATTACTCTCCCCCTTGCCTCACTATCCACCTTGCTGTTCATGGAACAAGTCAGGCACTTGCCCAAGTGAGACCTTTTTCACTGGCTCTCTCCATTGCTTGGGATGCTCTTCCTTTGGCTATCTTCATGCTTAATTACTTTACCTCCTCTGAGTCTGTTCTCTAATATATTCTCAGTAAGGTCTACTCTGATGACCCCATTTAACATTTCAATATCTCCCCTTCCCTCTGACTCTCCCAATTTCCCATTATACTGCTTTTTTTCCTTTTCATAGCATTTATTTATTCTAACACAATGACAAGAATCCTTTACTGTTGTGTTCATGTACATATCCCAAACACTTATAATAATTCTTCAGAAAAAGTAAGTACTCTCAACATATGAGTTAAATGAGAGAATGAAATAATAAAGAAAAAGATATGTGGCAGAAAAACTAAAAGAAAAAGTAAACATAAAAACAAAACCAACAATAAAACTCCAGAGTATCAGTAGGGGCAATAGGCAGAACACTAAGAAATTTTTACTAAATTGAGGAGAAAAAAACCACTAGTTAAGAGAAAACAGACGTGGTGCAAAGAACCAAGGAAAATGAATCAGAGATTGACATTTAGATCCAGTTCTGTACTAGCCTGAGTTGTAACCTTTACAAGTTCATGCCGTCACTCTGGTTCTTAAGTGATGTTATGTCATTAGATTACTTCCCAGTTCCTTCATCTTTAGGAATACTACATGACCTCTTGTTAGGGAATTACACCTCACCTTATTAGTAAATACAGTTTTTGTTTATATTACAATGACTCCACGTGGGATTTTTTCCAGAGACTTTACCTGAAGGAACAGCATTTCAAGCACAGAGACTGAGATTTTCCAGCAGAGCTTCTCTGCATACCTTTAAAAGACCTTTCCAAGTTTGTTGTAATAGAAAAAATCAATGCAGGATTGGGGGGGAAGAGGAGTAATCTGAATGCTTACTATGTAATGGATAATGAGTCAAATTAAGCTTAAAATTCTTCAGATATAGCATTTTCTTTTAGACAAATCAGTCTCTTTCTTGATCAAAATCTGACTAACAATTTTTCTCTGTCAAACATGGCGTGATTTGATTCTCAATTTAGTGGAAATATCCCAAGTGACTCAACTATTGTTAAGCATTTTATGACTGTCTGCCTCTTGAGCATTCTGAAAAACAAACAAAAGTTTGACAAAAACGGGTAGAATCAGGTTAAAACGTTTTGCTGTGAGGGACTTCCAGCAAAATGGCACTCTAGGCAGATGCACCATGCCGTCCCTCCACAGCAAAGATCCAAAAAACTAAGCTGAACAGAGAAAACAACAATCCTGAAACCCTAAAACATCAAATGAAGAGATAAAGAACTCAGCCAAGCACCAAATGGAGTGAGAAAACTGACAGAGAATGGAGAGTGAGGAGAGATTCACGCAGAGGTCCCCTATCAGCTAACCCAGCACGGATCCACCATCTTGGACTCCTATCGGAGACTAGCAAACAGGGGGTACAAGAAAGCAGCTTCACGGAGCTTCCAGCGGGAGACAAAACAACTGGTAATTTGCGATATACACTCTCCTACCCCTCACACTTCTTCACCCCACTAGACCACCTCTGCTTCCCGCAGCCACAGTCTCTTGTCTGGGAAGCACCGGCTGCTTGGATTCCACCTACCCAAATGGGCTGGCTCTCTGAGTGCCATTTGTTGGCTGCCAGTGTTGCTTTTTTCCTCTTCTTTTGACTTCTTCTTTACCTCTCAGCACCTCCCCCTCCTTACGCTCAAATACCTGGCTCCGTGCACCATCTTTGGTTCTTCCTGAGGGGCTGTGGAGGTCCGTTCAAGTGTGGAGCTGCTTCCCGGTCTGGGCTGCTGCACTGGTGGGATCTGGGGGCTTTCGTTCAGTTGTTTGTTTTGAATTGTTTGTTTGTTTTCTTTTCCTTTTCTTGAGTTGAGAGCCCGTTCTGGCCAGGCAGTGCTGCGTGGCTTTGAAACTACACCCTCAGCTTGCACAGATGTGCAGAGGGATCCCTGAAGGCATTTCTTTTTTCGTTGTTTTTTGTTTTGTTTTCCATTTTCTGAGGAGCTTTTCTTGTTCTTTTTTTTTTTTTTAATTTGTTTTGTTTTCTTTTCCCCCTTTCTCCATTTTTGTCTTTCTTCATTACCAGTTTCTCTTCTCTCTATATCTTTCGTCTCTTTCTGTTCCCTGAATACCTGGCATTGTATACCTCTACGCCTTCTAGCCAGGCTGAACTGCAATACCTGAGAACAACTTCCCCAGAACTCATAGCTGCACCAGTGGGATTCCTAGGAACTTTGCTGTTCTTTTCCCTTTCTGATTTTTATTTATTCATTCATTTCTTTTCTTTTCTTTTTTTCTTCCTCTTCCCCTTTTTGTTTTTCTCCATTTCATAGTCTCACATTTCTCCACTCCAATGGCAAGCTCCCCTGCCATTCTTTTTTGTTTGTTTGTATGTTTTTGGCTCCTGTTTCTCTCTCCGCTCTCCCATATCCATCTTATCTCCACACATAACAATCTCCCTGTGACATCCTGGCTACCTGCACAATGCACTTAACATCACACCACCAAGCAGAACAGGCACGGCCCACTGGAACTTGCCCTGCAATGATTACTGACCTGCCCTGGTGGCTGTAGTAAGTGCTACAAACAACCTGTCCCAGTAACTCCTCTTCAGCTAGACCTGCCCTTCCATACCATATCTGAGTGACTGACCCTGCCAGTTGGAGAAGGAGGCAAAAAATATTGTGCCCACAGACGAGCAAACAACAAATAACACACAATCTGCCTGCTCAGACATAGCCAAATTAAAATAAAAGGGGATGAAACAAACACATTTACAATCAATAAATGAGAAAAATAACTGCTGAATGTCCCGAAGACAGCAGACAATATCAAAACATTTTCAAAAACAAGACAGGATCGTTCCAGTAAGCATCCAAAATAAAATACCAGATGACTTTCCAGTAGAAGAAAAGACACTAGAACTACCTGATAGGGAATTAAAATCTCTAATACTCAGAATTCTCCAACAGCTTAAGCAAAAGACAGACAAAGCCTAGGAAAAAATAGACAAATTCATGGAAAATCCAGACAAAAAATTGGAAGAATTCAGGAAAATAATGCAAGAACAAAACACCAAAAAAAATTCACAACTAGAAATTATACAAAAACAACAATTATCCAAAAGATAAACAACAAGATTTCAGAAATGGACAGTGTCATAGAAGGGCTGAGAAGCAGATTAGAAACAGTGGAAGACAGGATCAATGGAATTGAAGACAAACACTTGGATACAACTCTATTTCAGGAAAACTCAGAAAAAAGAACAAAGAAAAATGAAGAGACCCTGAGAATTATGTG
>NW_004443953.1:2660829-2662647 GCF_000243295.1 Trichechus manatus latirostris
AATCAAACACCTATGCTCTTCAAAAGACTTCACCAAAAGAGTCAAAAGAGAACCTACAGACTGGGAAAAAATTTTTGGACAGTACAAGTCATACACAGGTCTAATCTCCATAATCTACAAGAAAATCCAACACCTCTACAACAAAAGTCAAATAATCCTATTAAAAAATGGGCAAAGCAAATGAACAGACACTTCACCAAAGAAGATAGTCAAATAGTCAACAGACACATGAGGAAATGCTCACGATCACTAGCCATTAGAGAAATGCAAATTAAACCACAATGAGATACCATCTCACCCTGGAATTACTGGCACAAATCAAAAACACTGGAAATAACAAATGTTAGAGGGGCTGCGGGGAGATGGGAACTCTTATGCACTGCTGGTGGGGATGTAAAATGATACAGCCATTTTGGAAAATGACATGGCACTTCCTCAGAAAGCTAGAAATAGACATACCATTCGATCCAGCAATCCCACTCCTAGGAATATATCCTAGTGAAATAAGAGTTGTCAGTCGAATAGGCATATGCACACCTATGTTCATGGAAGCATTGTTCACAACAGCAAAATGATGGAAACAACCTAGATGCCCATCAACAGATGAATGGATAAACAAACTATGGTACATACAGACATTGGGGTACTATGCAACGATAAAGAACAACAATGAATCTGTGAAACATCTCATAACATGGATGAAACTGGAAGACATTATGCTGAGTGAAATAAGTCAATCACAAAAGGACAAATATTATATGAGACCTCTATAGTAAAAACCTGTGAAAAAGTTCACACACAAAATGTAACAATCTTTGTTGGTTACCAGGGTTGAGAGGGGTGTGGGGGGAAATACTAAATAGGCAATAGATAAGTGGTATCTTGGGTGAAGGGTGAGACACTACACAGTACAGGGGAAACCAGCACAACTTGTACAAGGAAAGGTCATGGAAGCTCCGTAGACACATCCAAACTCCCTGAGGGACTGAATTGCTGGGTGGAGGGCTGTGGGGACCATGGCCTCGGAGAACATCTAGCTTAATTGGCATAACACAGTTTATAAAGACAATGTTCTACTTTCTACCTTGGTGAGTAGCGTCTGGGGTCTTAAAGGCCTGTGAGCAGCCATCTAAGATACTCCACTGGTCTCATCCCTTATGGAGCAAGGGAGAACGAAGAGAACAGGATACAAGGAAAAGATTAGTCTGAAGGTCTAATGGACCACAGCTACCAAGGCCTCCACCGGACTGAGACCAGTAAAGCTAGATGGTGTCCCCTACCACCACTGACTGCTCTGACCGGGATCACAACAGAGGGTTCTGAACAGAGCTGGAGAAGGATGTAGAACAAAATTCTAACTCACAAATAAAAGACCAGATTTACTGGCCTAACGGAGACTGGAGAAACCCTGAGAATTTGGCTCCCAGATACCCTTTTAGCTCAGTGGTGGTCACTTCCGAGGTTCGTCGTTCTGCCGGGGAGTGGACAACCCCATAAAACCAAATGGGACTAACGAGGCACAGCAGTCCAGGGATAAGGGCCAGACAGCAGAAGGGGACAGGAAAGCTGGTGATAGGGGACCCAAGGTTGAGTAAGGATAGTGTGGATGTGTTGTGAAGTTGTTAACCATTGTCATAGGGCAACATGTGTACTAACTGTTAAATGAAAAACTATTTTGTTCTGTAAGCCTTCATCTATAGTGAGAATAGCAGCACAATTGGAAGAGCGTAGTCGATGTCACTGAAGTGTGTGTGTAGAAATTTTTAAAATGGCGTATCTTTGGCTATGTATATTTTCACCAAAAAAAAAAAAAAAGGC
>NW_004443953.1:2662747-2669473 GCF_000243295.1 Trichechus manatus latirostris
CAGCACAATTGGAAGAGCGTAGTCAATGTCACTGAACTGTGCATGTAGAAATTTTTAAAATGGCGTATCTTTGGCTATGTGTATTTTCACCAAAAAAAAAAAAAAATGATTGAGAAGGGAGAGGGTTGACATTTTGTGGGGTTGTTAACCAATGTCATAAAAAGACGTGTACTACTGTTTCATGAGAAACTGTTTGTTCTGTAAGCCTTCACCTGAAGTACAATAAAAAATTTAGGAAAAAAAAGTTTCACTGTGTTCTGTTTTCAAGCTTTCTCAGATAAATCGTGTATCGTTTTGTTTTATTTCAGGAAATGCCTGTATGGCTTACATTGAGAAGTAGTTTGTGCCAGAAATAGTTTATGTTCAAGTAGCATACAGCACATTAAAAGAATAAGGATTAATGAATTCTGGTTGAGCATAGTATCTAATTATGAATTTGATATTTAAAATCTCTGCTGCAATTTAAATATTGCATAATGTATGTTTGCTCTCTTTCAGGAGTAAAATATATCATCCTGTAAATAGACAATTTTCAGAGATGTTCGTTGTAAGTGCTCACCATATCAGGGACAGAATATGATTGCATAACTAAATGTATAATGGGAAAATTCATTGAAATAGTAGTTCTAATCAGTTAGCAACCCCTACTATTAAAACTGGAGCCCTGGTGGTACGGTGATTAATAGCTCACCTGCTTACCAAAATGTCAACTATTCGAATCCACCGGGTGCTCCTTGGAAACCCTATGGGGCAGTTCTACTCTGTCCTATAGGGTCACTTTGTGAGTAGGAATCGACTTGATGACAATGGGTTTTCCTATTAAAACTAACTATACATTTATAAATAAGAATAACTGTTGGCATATGATATTTTTTCCAGATATCATCACTTTGACAAATTCGTCATAGCTACACTATACTATTAAATTAAAGAAAAGGAAAAGAGCTATTGACTAAGCCTATAATGAGGAACTTCTGTTATCAAAAACAAACAAAAACTTTTGCTTTCTCTTCAAATGTGTTACTTAAAATTCGAAGCAAAACCCAAACTAGAAGACTATGTCTGAAACAATCTTGATTACCAGGAATGCTTTAAAAATTTGACCAAAATGGTTAAGAAAAGTTTGTGAATAGGTAAGAATTAACTCTTCATCACTTCAGATCAATCCTCATTATTTAAATATCTTTCTAAAACGTATTAGTCTTTTTTGTCCACCTTAGCAAGTTCAGGAGTCTGAAGATAATTGAATTTGTGATAATTTAGAAAGTCCAATGCCTCAGGCTCATCAATCTAAACATCAGTTCTCACTGCAACATGATGGAGATGAAATTATAGATGGTGTAGAAGATATTGGCCTTGGTCTCTATTGGATGTTGGCCTTGGTCTCTAGTGACCTAAACATAAGGTCTAGAAAGTATTGACTTTTGAATAAATCTCTAAGACCTAATTATCAATTTTTTTATTTACCTTCATTTCCCAAGTGTGAAAAGGAGACAAAAATCATTGGGTTATTTTAGTATCCTGGTTAATCATGTTTAAATTTCCTTGTCTACATTTTCCCCTTTCTTTTTTGGATGCTTGGCATTGTATGTATCCAAAAGAGTGTTTCTTATGTGTTAAGAAATACGATGTTATATTAGCAAGGGAATCAGCAGTTTTGTCTTCATTGACTGAGTAGTCAAAAAGTTAAGCTATTATCAGGTATTTCCCAAAACTAAATTTACTACCAATTTGTAGATTAGTTATTGATAAAACGTATTGATTTGCTAATTGTCTATAAAGAACTTTTAGCTGACTGTTTCAAAAATGTATACACTGCAATTATGAGTTCACCACCATTTCCTAAGCAAAACCACAAAGAAGGAAACATCTCTAACAGAAATTTAATATTAATGGAGGGCTTCAGTTTTAGGGAAGATGATGAAGGCAAACTCTCCTCTGTTTCTCCCACTAAGTAAAACTCTGAATCCTAGGCAAAATGCGTAGAGAAGCTTCAAGCTCTGAAAACTCTGAAAAATAAGCTGTAGAAAGTTTATTGGGGAAAATACCAGAATTCAGAGTTCCACCAAACTAGTGGTGAGTTTTCTTCTCTCCATCATTGCCTGCCTGGACTCAAAGGCAGATTGGAATACTGAAGTGTATACCAGGTATGGACAGAAAGGGATCTAAATGGATCCCTGTCTTTCTGGACCAAGAAGTATGAAAGGGGAGCACTATGGGTCAGATAAAAAGGTAGAAATCCCCTGTTATTTTGTTTTTCCTTCATTCTCATACAAGTTATTTGGAATACCACAACAATGGCAGTAGCTGTGTGGTCCAGCAGCAGATACTGGCAGACATCTAAACTCTCAGGGACATAAGTAATTTTATCTGAAAAATTGATCTGGATCTATAGTCCCCAGAGAGTAGGGCAAAATCCCTTTATTTTCTCTTCTTTTTTCTTTCTGTCTATCCCCCCATACATTATTTCCAGACAAATTCCTGGTAGAAGAAAGTGTGTGGCAGAAAGTAGAAAACAATACCCCAGAATTCTGGCAGGAGGTTTGGGAAGGGAGGCACCACGAACTTGAAAATGTCAGAAGATTGTGGAGAGCAGAGGTCAGACCCATAAAGTTGTGTATGAACACCTATGCTCACCTCTGAGCTGCACATCCATGAATTGACCCTGAATAGCATACCACCGGCTTAAATAATTTACTATAGGATAGGTCACTGCCCACATCCCAGACTGTCCACTAAGATCATGCACACATAGACAAATACAAAAAGCATTGTGAAGGCTTTGAGAAGTGAACTGACATTGGAACCACAGCCCAGAAAATGTGTATTGAAATTTATGGACTGAACTTAACCAGGTGAATTGCCTTCTAAAACAAAACAAAACAAAAATCAACATTTTTCTTATTATTTAAACAACATCCAGAGTATCATAATATATAATTCAAAATGTCCAGAATATATTCCAAAATTACTTGGCACAGGAAGAGCCTGGAAAATCTAAATTCTTAATGGAAATACAACTACCTGAAGATGACACAGATTTAGAGGTTCTCAGACAAAGAATTTAAAACAGCTACTAAAAGCATGCTTCAACAAGGAAGAGTGATTCCCCTTGGAAAAAAATGGAAAGATAGAAAGTTTCAGCAAAGAAAAAAATGATTAAAAAGAAGAAGTAAATGGAAATATTATTTTAAGGAGAATTGAAATTACAGGGAAAAGTGTCTTTGAACTTGTAGGCAGATCAATAAAAATTGCCCAGTAGAAAAGATCATAAATAAATAAATAAATAGAGTCTCAGGGAGCAGTGGGACAACTCCAAATGGTCTGAAATATATTTTATTGGAGTCACAGAAGGAGAGGAAAAAGAGGTCAGAGAAATATATACATATATTTGAAGAAATAATGGCTGAATTTTTCTAATTTGGCAAAAGATATAAATGAACAGATTCAAGAAACTTATGGGATACTAAACAGGATATATTCAAAGAAATTTATTCTAGACAAGTCACTGTCAAACTGTTGAAAACATAAGACAAAAGAAAATATTGAGAAGATCTAGATAAAATAGATTCATTTCCTGTAGGGGAACAATGATTGAAAGGGCTAAAGGAATCTCGTCAGAAACCACGGAGAGCAGAAAAAAGGCTACAACAGTGTTTAAGTGACAAAAGAAAAGATAGATGATCCAGTCTTCTATATCCAGCAAAAGTACACGTCAGGATTGAAGCCAAAATAAAGACTTCTTCAGACAAGGAAAACTAGGAGAATTCATCACCAAAAGTGCTCTAAAAGAATGGTTAGATGAACTTATTCAGATATAAGGGAAAGTATAACCTAGAGAAATTTGGAATATGAGGAATGAAGAAAGGACAAATAAATTGTTAAACTTTGGTTAAATATGTATTTATTTTACTCTTCCTTTTGTTTAACTTCTTTAAAATATGTATGTCGTTTGAAAGCAAAAACTACAAGATTGTCTTTTGGGATATTCAATCTATATAGAACGTAATATGTATGACAAATACAAAGTAAGTGGGGTTGTAAATAGACTTATATGGTAATGTGTTTCTATATTCCACTTGAACGGAAAATGCTAGTTTTAAGTAAATTGAAAAGTTAGTATGCATATTGTAAGTCAATTGCAAAAACTATACAAGGAAATATAGTAAAAAACCAAATAGATAATTTAAATGGACTTATAAAAAATACTCAATTCATCCAAAAGAAAACAGGAAAGATGAAACAGTAACAAAAAAATAGAAGGATCAAACAGAAAACAAATAATAAAATGGTAGACGTAAATACTAACATCAATAATTATATTAAATGTGAATAGCATAAACCCATAAATTAAAAGACAAAAATTGAATAGATAAAATAGTAAGACTCAAGTATGTCATATACAAGAAACCTATTTTAACTGCAGTGATACAAGTAAGTTAGCATAAAAATGGTGGAAAAAGAGTTGTAGTTGCTATATTAATACCATGCACAGAGGATTTCTGAAAAGGAATAGCAGTAGGGGTAAACAGAGGCATTGTATAATGATAAAGAGTAAATTCACTGAAAAGACATAACAATCCTGAATGTATATGCACCAAAAGCATAGCTTAAAAATACTTGAAGCAAAAATTAATAAACTGGAGAAATGGCCAAACCTAAAATTATGTCTGGAGATTTCAACACTCCTCTCTTAGTAATCAAGTAGAGGAGTAGAAAGAAATTGCAAGTATGTTGAAGAACTTAACATAGCTAGTAACCAACTGGATTTAATTTATATTAATAGAACCTTCTACATAAAAGTAGAACACACATTTTTCTCAATTAAAGACAGAACATTCACTAAAATAAAATATGTTCTGGGTTTGGAAATCTGAACAAAATTAAAACAAGTATGTTCTCTGACAATAATAGAATTAAACTAGAAATAAAAAACAGAGTAAGATTATAAAATATTCAAACACTAGAAAATAAAACAACACACTTCTAAATGACACTTAGGTCAAAGAGGAAGACTCAAGAAAAAACAGACGTATTTTTAATTGAATAAAAATGAAACTACAACATATCAATATTTGTGGAACACAGCTAAAGAAATCCTCAGGATGTAATTTATAAGATTAAATGCTTGTATTAGAAAAGAAAGAAAGGTCTTAACTCAAGAATCTGAGCTTCCACCTAAGAAACTAGTAAAATAAATAACAAAATAAACCCAAAACAAGCAAAAGAAAGGGCATAATAAAGATAAAAGTAGGAATCAATGAAGTGGAAACCAGGAGAAAAAAAAAAGAGAGAGAGAAAACATTAAATAGAACTAAAACCTGGAAAACTTAAAATTATCATTACAAATGATAACCTCTAGCTGGACTGATTAAAATGAAAAGAGATGTGATACAAATTACCAGTATCATAAATGAGAGTGAGGATTTCACTACAGACTTCACTGACAGTAAACATTATAAAGGAATACTTATAATATCTGTCATCACACGTATTCAGCGATGTAGATGAAGTGCACCAATTCCTTGAAAGCCTCAGATTCACCAAAATTTAGCAAAAAAAAAAAAAAAAAAAATTAATTATTTGACTAGTACTGCATCTACTAAACAATTGAATTTTATTTTAAAAACTTTCCCAAAAGAATTTCCAGGTGCATATAATTTCACTCGCCAATTCTACCAAACATTTAAAGAAAAAATTGTATCTATTGTATAAAATCTCTTCAAGAAAAATAGAAGAAGAGGTAATATTTTGCAACTTATTTCATCAGGCTAGTAGTGACCTGATACCAAAAACAGAGAAAAACATTATAAAAAGAAGAAACTACAGACCAATATTTCTCATAAATATCAATATATGTAAATGCTTTATATATTGCAGGACAGGGGAAGACAAAGGGCGAACATACTGAGGTGAGGACTTGATTATCATATTTAAGGATCAGGAAGGCACCCGTTTTGGCTGGGGAATAGTGAGCCATGGTATGCGTGGAAGGATATCAACTCAAAGAGGGAGCAGAGATGGGACGTAGGGCAGAACAGGAAAGCCTTGTAGGCCAAATTAAGGGCTTTGAATTCTATTCTGAGAGCAAAGTCATTTGGATACTTTGGGTCTAGAGATAATCCAATTTAACTTTTTAACAAGATAAAACAGCTTGCTGTGGACTACACATTAAGGTAAGTTGCAGCATGAGTGGAAGCAGGAAGCTAGTCAGAAAGCTATTGAAATGGTCCAGGGGAAAGATAAACGCCACCTGGACTAAGAGGTAACGCTTGAGATGATGAGATTAGCTATAGAAATATAACGATTCCTTTGAGTAGAAAATTATAACCATATTCTATGCCCCTGGAAGAGTGAATAAGGTGCAGTAAAGTACAAATAAACACATTTTTTGTTGACTATGAAAATGAATGTCTTGATCAGAATCCTGTATAGAACACAAAATAAGCTTCTCAGGGAGGATTGGATATTTGCACATCCAAAAATCATTTTAAAAATAGTACTATTCTTTTTCTCTTTCCCATTCATATGCACAAAGAACATTTTTGATAGAATAAGCTTCTTGCTCTTAGAGTCTCTCATTGTTTCACACCTGAAAAACAAAAAATGAAATATAAAATTAAGAAAATTATTCTATATAAACCTTGCAGAGGTTTTGAGGAAATAAACTTGATCATATGTATGAAACATTATATATAAATATGTTGATATAATATATTCATATCT
>NW_004443953.1:2669573-2685148 GCF_000243295.1 Trichechus manatus latirostris
TATTCAACTAGATATATATACATATAAAGCTGGATACATATATATAGCTATATACATATAGACAGAGATATACATATATAGGTACATATATGAATGAATATATATGTGTGTGTGTGTAATTGAAGAGATGAAAGTTGAACATTACTCAGCTGATGCCTTCCCTTCTCTCTTCTTCTACAAAACAAAACAAAACAAAACTTCTATATAGGATTTTTTCTCTGCCTCTTCATCTTTCTACTTTCCATTCTTCTCTTATCCACTGACCTGCCTTTCATGAAACTGTTTTCTATAAATTTAATAAGATAATTTATACTTAAAACTTCAAGTTCTACCTGCATGTTTCTAAATCTAGGTCTCTAGTTTTAACAACTTTACATATTTTCCTAACTGGAATTTCCAAATGAATATCAGAAAATGCTGCCATTGCCTTTGAACGGGCTAGTTGCTCACAAATCCATTCTTCATTCTTTGTATGCAAAATATATTTCCCAGGCCTGAATTTGAAGTACTTTTGACCAGTGGGAGGTTCTGCTAGGTGATTGGAGACTTGGAGGTAGAAGAAGCCAGATCACTCCCCTCTTCCTCCTTCAGGGCCATCTGTGGCAGTGGCCATTTCTCCTCCATAGTTTCCGACAATCTCCAGACTAGCCTGAACTTCGTAGTTCCTCTCCAATCAGTGATTTCTACTTTTGACCTCTTGGCCTCCATCTCTTCCTTTGAATTTGCAGCCTCATGGATAGTAGATACTTCCTGTTACTTCTAAACTTCAGATTTTCTCAATATCCACTTTTGACTTTTCACTTGGTACTAGCTACACCATCCAAGTCCCCTGATCTCTCTCTTGGTTATAAATTATAGCGTGATTATCATAAACACAGCTTTCAAACACAGAGACCATGATGCCATCGTATATTATTAAAACACTTCATGTTTTTCAAATAGCATTTAATGAGTCTCTAAACAATCATGTGAAATGGCAGGTAGCATTACCTATTGAGCTTAAGAAAAGAAAACTCAGGACTAAAAGCCTATGTAACTGCTAACAGACGAAACTCATCTTCTGACTTATAGCTACTTTTTCATTCAATCATCTATTCATGCATGTATTCATTTATTCATTTGTTCGTTTGTTAATCAGTTATTTAAATTAACGCCTAGAGTTGAAGTGCCGGAATAAGAAATAAAAGAAAGCATGTAGAGATGCTCAAAATGGGTTAATGTGGCACAAGAATATTTCTTGACTCAAAAAGGGGTTGAAGTCAAGCAAATTGAAGGCAAAGGTTTTGAACTTTGAGAAAATTATAGCATACCCAACATGAACAGTGGTTTAAGAGTCAGGACTAATCATGCTTTTTATTCATTACATTCAGTCATTCACCCTAGCTTGTCAATTCTTAATTCCACTGTAGGAGGAGCTGAAGGTAAATATGATGCAGCAATGGTCCAGACCATCACAGAAATCATAATCACTGCACATAAATTGGAAGGGGACCTGGTTGCACAGTGTTTAAGCACTTGGCTACTAACGGAAAGGTCGGCGGTTCAAACCTACCAGCCGCTCAGCAGGAGAAAGGTGTGGCAGAAAAGATTACAGTCTTGGAAACCCTCTGGGACAGTTCTACTCTGTTCTATACGGTTAATATGAGTCAGAATGGATTTGATAGCAGCAGGTTTGGTTTTGGGTTTGGTTACATAAGTTATGTTTAAGTTTTCTAAATAACCTAATTTTAATGTGTCTATTAAAAGCCCATTTGGCTGATGTCAAAATAAGCTCTGATAAGCTAACAACCTTTCTAACATCAAACAGGAAGTAAGTGGAATGGCTGTCAAATAAATGAACAAAAACAATTAATGACTAATATTTGCCATAAGCCATACTGTTTTTTTGTTAAAGACAATTGATATTCAAAGAGAGCAATAACATTCAAGAAAGTTTCTTAGAAATATTTAGGCTCTATTTATATCTATAGTCAAATATATTAGTATACTAGATTAAATTGAGTAAAATTAGCAAAATTCTGCACTGCCTTGATATTACTCCACCCCCAAGGGAAACAACAAAAGTCATACCAACTACAAAATAGATTCATAAATTTATTGTTAGTTGTTTAAAAATAAAAATATCTTCCTTTTCTCCAAAAATATACCCAGCAGATTACTAGTAAGTATTCACATTAATATACAATTTTATATATATTGCAAATTTTCAACTAACTGTTGAAATTCAGTATATCTATTAGTATATCAAGGCCTGAGAATTCTTAAAGAATTATATTTATTTTTATTCAGTCTTAAATTTGCAAAATTATTTTATTTTAAATTCTTTAATTTTATTTAAATTCGTTTTTAAATTCTTTTAAAAACTTTCATTTTCTTTTTTCATCCTATAGCTTACATTAGTATCTCTGAGAGTTTGGTAAATATTTTTTAAAAGATATATATATATATGTCATTGTTGTCTTTGAATATCAATTGTTTTTACAAAAAACAATCATGCCTTATGGCAAATATTGGTCATTATTGGTCATTTTTTTTCTTTTTTTTTGATTGCCAGCCATTCCACCTACTTCTTGTCTGATGTTAGAAAAGTTGCTTAGCCTCTCAGAGCTTATTTTGATACCAGCCAAATGAGTTTTTAATAAGAACATTAGGATGTGTGTGTATATATATATATATATAAACTATATATTATATATAAACCATATATATATATAAAAACTCTAGTTTTGTATATATATATATAAACGACATATAGGTGCTCTGGTGGCACAGTGGTTAAGTGTTCAGCTGTTAAACAAAAGATCGGAGGTTCAAATCCACCAGCCACTCCTTGGAAACCCTATGGGGCAGTTCTACTCTGTCCTGTAGGGTTGCTATGAGTCAGAATCAACTCGATGGTAATTGGTTTTATATATATAAACTACCTATATATATATAAACTACATATGTAGTTTCTATAAATAGTTTATATATATGTAGTTTAAATACCATATGTAGTTTATATATATATGTATGTATATATATGTGTGTATATATATGTATATATATATTTAACGTTTACCAAACTCTCAGAGATATTAATATACACTATAGCGTGAAAAAGCTCTACTATAAATAATTGGTCAATGTTCAACGATTTCAGAAGGTAACATATATCAAGAACCGATGGTATTGAAGGAAGAAGTCCAAGGGGCACTGAAGGCAACGGCGAACACGAAGGCTTCAGGAACTGATAGAATACCAGTTGAGATGTTTCAACAAACAGATGCAACCCTGGAAGTGCTCACTTGTCTATGCCAAGAAATTTGGAAGACAGCTACCTGGCCAACCAACTGGAAGAGATCCATATTTGTACCCATTCCAAACAAAGGTGACCCAACAGAATGCAGAAATTATAGAACAATATCACTAATGTCACACACAAACAAAATTTTGCTGAAGATAATTCAAAAATGGCTGTAGCAGTATATCAACAGGGGACTGCCAGAAATTCAACCAGATTCAGAAGAGGACTTGGAATGAGGGATATCATTGCTGATGTCAGAGGGATCTTGGCTGAAAGCAGAGAATGCCAGAAAGCTGCCTACCTGTATTTTATTGACTATAGAAAGGCATTCAACTGCATGGATCATAACAAATTATAGAAAACATTGTGAAAAATGAGAATTCCAGAACACTTAATTGTGCTCATGTGGAACCTAACATAGACCAAGAGACAGTCATTCGAACAGAATGAGAACACAACATTAGGACTGGAAAAATACTAATTAACGACCTGCAATATGCAGATGACACACCCTTGCTTGCTGAAAGTGAAGAGGACGAAGCACTTACTGATGAACATCAAAGACTACAGTCTTCAGTATGGATCACACCTCAACATAAAAAAAAACAAAAATCCTCACAACTGGACCAATTAGCAACATCATGATAAACGGAGAAAAGATTGATGTTGTCAAGGATTTCATTTTACTGGGATCCACAATCAACACCCATGGAAGCAGCAGTCAAGAAATCAAACAATGTATTGCATCGGGCAAATCTGCTGCAAAGGACCTCTTTCAAGTGTTCAAAAGCAAAGATATCACTTTGAGGACTGAGGTGTATGTCAGTCATGCTTTTAGTTTGTGACAGAACCAGAATTAGAACTCAGGTGGGAGCACATTCAGTTTATCATTGGCCCAGTCAGCCAGGGATAGTAGAAGAATGTGAGATTTTGAGCTATAAGGTTTAAGTTCATGCTTCTCCTTCACAGCTTACTCATGAAGTTAGCCAAAGTTTTCTCATCTCTAAGGAAAACATAACAATAATAATATCTGCCTTAATTAAAGTATTGTCTTGAAATTCAAATAAGAAAATGGATTTAAAAAAGCAACCAGGTACCATTATTTTAATTAAGTTGGAAAAACATTATCATAAAAATGAGAAAAGTAAAAGCTCAGCAACGTATATTTGATACAATTAATCCTGATCTCCTTTTCCAAATAAAATAGAAAGTGCCAAAAATTAACTGAGACTTAGGCAAAATAGTTTAAGTGTTTTGCTTGTTTGTTTTTTGAGTCTCATTTTTGAGTTTCATTGGACTAACTGAATATTTTTACAAGTTCTTTACAATTTGGAGACAATATAAACACTAAAAAATATTCATATACAGTTAAATTGCATGAAGAATTTAAAGAGTATTTTACTATATTTGTAAAAATAGAAAAAAATGCATAGCTCTCTGTCTATATCTATTTTACAAGTTTCAGTCGGTGTTTTCAATAAACTATTATTTTTTAGTCATTTTAATGACAAGTTCGAGTTCAGTACATGATATATCCCATCAGTGGTGCCAAACTCAGTTCTGAAAAGACCCAGAAAGGGCATTTTAGCTTTAAAGTAGTCAATTCTAGGGTTGCATGTAGATATGGCCTCGGAATATTAACTCTGTCATCTACTGGAACCATTTTAGATATACTGAGGGGACAACGTCATTTCATGATTCATTCAATTCTCAGTTACCCTTGGAAATAGGAAATAGCACATTCTGGATGAATGAAATCTTCAAATAACCTCTGATCTTACTGTAGTCATTAATGTTCACACCCTTAACTAACTTCTGGCCAAAGGTTCCAGGAAATAAGCAAGTGACAGATTTTAAATTCACCTAAAACCTGTTTTCTTTCCTATAAGCCATGGGACAGAGGTAATAATGACCAGAGATAAGTGATGAAAATTTAGGAAGACAAATGGAAAATGAGAACAGGAAAAATAGTCAACCAGATTGTGGAAATGTTGGAATGCTTCAATTTCACATCAGTTACATATTATTTTATTTTACTCAAACATAATATCAGATTATTTTTCTTATGAACACCATGTATATTCTAGTCCATCAACTTAATAATTTAGACAATGCTGATGGCAACATCGTATAGTGAAAATGTGACTACACATAGGCCAAACGAAAATACCTTAGTTAATTCATTTAATAGCATAGGCATAAATTTCTTGATCTGTTAAATAAAAGCGTTGGTCTAGATGACTTCTGATTTGCACTGATCAAAATTCTATTATGTTACCTTATTTACAAAGTACTTTGTTGGACATTCTGGGAGATTCAGGATATTTGAGATTAATTCCCAATCACAAACTTGCATGCTGGTTAAAATAGATGTATTCACCAGGACGACAGTGAGAAACGTTCTCTGAACAAATAAGGAAACATGAACAAATAGAAAAGATTATTTATATATATTTATAACAGGGGAGGCTTGGAAAAGCTTGATAGAGAAGTTAATATTTTTTCTGGGTCTAGAAGTAAAGGTATGATTTTTATACTTGGTATACAAGGCAAAGGGAAGTCCCTGGGTAGTGTAAATGGTTTGCTCTTGCCTATTAACTGAAAAGTTGGCAATTTGAACCCACCCTGCAGTGCTGAAGAAGAAAGGCCTGGCAAGCTGCTTCCATGAAGATTACAGCCAAGAAAACCCTATGGAGCTCAGTTCTACTCTGCACCATGAGTCAGAATTACTCGAGGCAACTTTTTTTTTTTTTATATGAATACTAGTTGATCAAAATCTTTTATACAATATCTATTAATAGATTTGTGCCACACAGGAACCTGTTGTTGTTAGGTGCCATTGAGTCTGTTCCAACTCACAGTGACCCTATGTACAACAGAACAAAACACTGCTTGGTCCTGCGCCATCCTCACAATCGTTGCCATGTTTGAGCCCATTGTTCCAGCCACTGTGTCAATCCATCTCATTGAAGGTCTTCCTCTTTTTCGCCAACCCTCTACTTTACCAAGCATGATGTCCTTCTTCAAGGACTGATCCCATCTTATAACATGTCTAAAGTACATGTTATCTAGGTACATACAATACTCATATACTTATCTTGAAATATGAGATTATTTTTTACACATGTCAAAATGTATGCAAATGTTTTCATATGAGAACTGTGAAAATATTTTATATGACAAACAGGAAAAATAAATCTTGCATATCATACAATTATTTTATAGTATTTGTCATGGATTGAATTTTGTCCCCCGGAAATATCTGTCAACTTGGCTGGGTCATGATTCCCAGTATTGTATAACTGCATACCATTTTGTAATCTGATGTGATTTCCTTATGTGTTGTAAATTCAATCACTATGATTTAATACGATGGATTAGCGGCAGTTATACTGATGAGGTATACAAGATTGGATAGTATCTTAATCCAATCTCTGTTGAGATATAAAAGAAAGAAGTGAGCAGAGACACATGGGAACCTCATACCACCAAGAAAGCAGTGCCAGGAGAAGAGTATGTTCTTTGGACCTGAGGTTCCTGCTCTGTGACCAAGGTAAGACTGATGCATCACAAGGAACTTCCTCCAGAACCAACAGAGGGAGAAAGCCTTCTCCTGGGGCTGATGCCCTGAATTTGGACTTGTAGCCTACTAGACTGTGAGAGAATAAACTTCTCTTTGTTAAAGCCATCCACTTGTGGTATTTCTGTTATAGCAGCACTAGATGACCAAGACAGTATCTATAATTTAAATCCACCACCCATCTGTCGGTTTGTTGTACTGTGGTAGCTTGAGTGTTGCTATGATGCCAGAAGCTACGCCTTCAGCATTTCAAATATCAACAGGTCACCCATGGTGGAAAAGTTTCAGCAGAGCTTCCAGGCTAAGACAGACTAGGAAGAAAGATCGTTTGACCTATTGGCATGCTTTGCTTAAGATAGGATGTCATGTGATTTGGATATTGTGCCAACACCATATTATATACAGGAGAGAGGCACACAGGATGGTTACTGGGCAGGCCTGGAACCTGCCCTGCTGCCACCATGCAAGGGACTGTGCAAAAACTTTGGCTCTGCTGTTCCTGCGTGGTTGACTGGTCTCTGAGAGCTGTGCTGTCCCCGCCGGCCTGCTCTGGCACACTCGCCTTCCAGCCTTCCAGCCCCCCACCTCCTTCCTTCCTCCCTGCCTGCCTCTCCTTCTCCCCCTCACAATGAGCTTTAAACTCTTTTAGCCCTGCCAACCCCTCCTCCACACTTCCCCTAGGCCACCTTTATTGGTCCTCCTCCTGCTACCACCACAGCCACAGCTCAGACCACTTGGTGACCACCAGCTTGGAAGGAACCATGGCCTTGGACCCAGGTGTTGTCACACGCAGGGCACCCAGGCCAAATGGGGTCATGGCCTTGGCAGGACATCCCCCTCAGCAGCTCAAGTAGCTTGTGCACCATCCCTGCTTGAGACAAATGTAGTGGGACAGGTAGTCGTGAATGGACACCAGGACCCCTTCCCCCTGTCACCCATACATAGCAAGGTACATTCACTACATCCAGTTTTCTGATTGGGATTTCTGAACTCATTATAACCTTACAGGCCCAGGGGCAATACGTACGGTGGGACGTTACCCAAACCTTACAAATCACAACGGAAGATTGTCTGACTCACTTGCTTTGGACATGTCATCTGGAGGGATCAATCACTAGAGGAGGGCATCGTGTTTGGTGAAGCAGAGGGCCACAGAGGGGGATGGAGACCCTGAGTGAGATGGACTGACCTAGTAGCAGCAATGATGGACTTGAACATGTTGGCGATTGTGAGGAAAATGCATGATCTGGTAACATTTCGTTTTGTTTTACGTAACGTTGCCATGAATTGAAGTCAATGCAAGAACAACTAACGTGAACAACAATATTTTAAATATACTATGTTTAACATTTAATATAATTGTTGTGTTGTTTGGTGCCATCAGCAACCCTGTAGGACAGAGAAGAACTGCCCTGTAGGGTTTCCAAGGAGCAGCTGGTGGATTTGAACTGCCGACCTTTTGGTTAGCAGTTGAACTCTTAACCACTATGCCACCAGCGCTCCTTTAATATAATAGCAGAACTAATATAACTCTTCATAGCTGTCAAAATCAGTTTTTTACAGTGTGAGGTTAATTAAATCATTACAGAATGAATTTCAGTACTGGCACAGAAATCTTAGCCAGGAGTCTATTTCAATATGAATAGACTATGTTCAAAATTATTTCCTGTATATGCAAACAAACTAATTTTTATGGATTCTACTTATTCCAAATCTCAGTGAAACAGGGCACCTGTGTCCTTTCTCATCCTACAAGGACATAGAATGGCCACCCTTGTGTTACCTTCAGTTCTAAGCTTTCTCTTAACCTTTAAATTATAAATTTTTATTTTACTCTTAAGAAATCGTGACTTATTAAGTACACTGCACAATAAATCATTTATTTTCCAAATTATGGTAGGTTAAAGAGTGAAAAAGATGAATAGTTGAATAAACTTACACAGTATTTGTGACTCAGTTGATATGATAATCAAAATGAGAGGCTAAATTGATCATTTCTAGCCCTACATAGTAGCAACAAGCCATCGCCAAATGTATTTAAAAATAATTCATTATATTAAATTGAATTTTATTTTACTTATATACAAAAATGTTATTAAACATTTGTCTACCATTTTCTGTGGCTTCTGTGTTTTCTGAATGACAACTAGAATATAGCTAAAAGATGCAATCTAGCCCTCATTCTGCCACTTTTGACCTGTTTGACCTTGGAAAAATGCATTTGAGTCTGTTTTTCTATGGATCAAATGAAATTATTAAATCAGGAGTTGGAAAATTATGACCCATTATCTTTTGTCATCAATAAATTTTTATTGGGACACTGTCACACCCATTTATTTATTTACTTTGTATGGTTGCATTTATGCTACAATGGCAAAATTGAGTAGCTGTAGCTGGACTGTTTGGCTGATGAAGCATAAAATATTTACTTCCTAGCCCTTTACAAAAAAATAAAAAGGGATGCAAACCCCTGTGCAGATGATTCCTATTATTTTTCTAGATTTTAAAATTATGTAATTCTACTTTTCCGTTTTTTTTTTTTTTAGTATGAACAGCAAAAACTGATCAGGTATTTTCTACATATTAGACTCTTGGATGGAGAATCAGCATATTGAAAGGTGTAGGATCCAGTCCCTAAACTAAATAATGTCTTAAATATATTACAAGCTGTGATGGTTAAGATTGTGTGTCAACTTGGCTGGGCCATGATACTCAGTGTTTATATGCAGTCACCCCTATGATGGAATCTGCTGTGAATAGCCAAGCAGATGAAAGGGAGTTTCCTTGGGGGGTGTGGCCTGCATCTGAATATAAGCAGACGTTCTGGCTTTTCGGTCACTCTGGATCCTGCAGCTGCCTCTTGTGGTCTCACCTCCAGTTCTTGGGACTTGAGCTGTCAACTTATCTGCTGAACCTGGGATTTGTCAATCTTCACACCCTGTAAGCAGAGCCCTGCTCTCTGACCTACCGATCTTGGGTTCGCCAGCCCCTGCAGCTACGTGAACAAGGAGAAACCTTGTGGTCTTGCCTGCCGATCTTGGAATTTGTCGACCTTCACAGCCTGTGAGTGGGAGCCCTGCTTTCTAACCTGCAAATCTTGGGCTCACCAGCTTCTGTGGCTGCTTGAATTGGGAGACGTCTCTACCCTGACTTGGGACGTTCTAGCCTCTATGATCACATAAGCTGTTTTCTTGATATAAATCTCTCTCTATAAATATGTATATGCTTTACTGGTTTTGCTTCTCTAGAGAACCCAGACTAAGACACAATCTTTTTTGAGAAATGTGTGATGTTTATCAAAATATGAACTGAAAAACAAGACAGCATCTGCTAAGAAGTGTTGAAGAAGACATAAACATTAATGGAATTATCAAGGAAGTAGTCAACTGAGGAATATGGTTGACAGGTAAGTTTTTTTTTTTTTTAACAAAGGTGGAACTTTTACTGAGTTTAGATTGAAAAATACATATATATGTATATTGGATACCTATTATATATCAGTAATGAACAAGGTATCTTCATATATTATTTTATTTAAATACCTAATCCTGTAAAATAGATATTAATATCCTCATTCTATAGATAAGGACCTTGTGTTCACATAGCTAGTATATGGTCTACCTGTAATATGGAGTCCCTAGGTTGTGCAAATAGTAAACAAGCTTGGCTGCTAATCAGAAGGTTGGAGTTTCGAATCCACCCAGTGATGGAAATGCCTGGTGATCTACTTTTAAAAAATCAGCCATTGAAAACTCTATGGAGCACACTACTATTTTGGCATACGTGGGGGCACCATGAGTCAGAATCAATGCAATGGCAACTGGTTACTGGTTACTTGTAACACACACACACACGCATGAATCTTTTTCTCCCTCCCCTACCCACCAAGCTCGTTGCCATCGAGTCAATTCCAACTCATAGCAACCCTATAGGACAGAGTAGAACTGCCCCATACAGTTTCCAAGGAGCCCCTGGTGGACTGGAACTACTGACCTTTTGGTTAGCAGCCATAGCTCTTAACCACTACGCCACCAGGGTTTCGTCCCCTACCCAGCCACATAGAAATACTAAGTCTCTCTTTGATTCCATAATTCCATCCCACAGTCACATTCTGACAGTTAGCCAAACTAGAAATATTGAATCATATTTTTTATTTCTATTGTAACTATTAAAGTATAAATTTAAAAGGGCCTGAACTAAGGTATAAGTGTAATTAATGTGTGTGTGTAAATAAATAAATACACACGCACACGCTTAACACTTTTGTAATTATTGAAATGTTTCTAAGTGTTATTTAACAAGACTGGATTTTATAGGGGAAATATGTGGAATGCCTTCAGAGTAGTCAAGTAAAATACCACAAATGAATTTGAAATAAAAATAAATCCCAGAAGATTTCTCTAAAAAAGAAGTAATTTCCTTCTTCCTTTTGATCCTAAGACAGGTGTATAAAAATCATCATTGCTAATTCCTTGTCAAATGATTTGTCTAAAACTGTTCAAAAATTTTCTCAAGGTAAATTGAGTAACTGGAGCCAGGATAACTATCAAGCTAGTCATTATTTCATATTTAAGCATGCCATCAAATGCAATTTCCAGTTTTGTTACATGTATTCATTATTCCCAGTGTCAGAAGAAAATGCAGAGGGACCGGTATGATAATCCCCATGAATACAGTGAAGAAACACACAGGTGGGAAGACTTCTTCACAGGGGCATTGTAAGAACAAAGTCACATTGCAAATAGAAAATGCTTTGTTAATGTAACGTACAAAATCATCAACACCATCTCTTGACAGCAGGGAAATAACAGACAATTGCTTCCTAGAATTTGTTGTTAAAGAAAATAAATACAAGGAAGGTGAAATAGAGAACAGGAAGTTTGTCAACTTGTTCTAATTTTCCAACTGACTAGCCTGAATATTTTCTATATGTTTTGATAAATATCTGTGTAAAATCTGACCATTAATTGTTGCTATAAAGAAATAAAGATGATAGTTATTACCCAACTATATCAAAAGATATAGCTTAAAGATCTATAATGATGATTGTTACACATAGGTGCTTTCATTAATGAAAATGCTTTAAGAACATTATATAGCACACTACTTAAATCTTATGTCTGAATAGGTTTGATTTCCAGAAGCAATAGATTCATCTATACTAACAATTTATCTAGACCAGCAATCTTCAATATTGTCTTTATTGTACAAATATTGTGCAAATTAATTCACCCTGTGGATATAATATTTCACTGTTTTAAAGTGTTACTATATTTCCTCATTTAATCTTCACAGCAGTCATTGATAATTGTAATTGCTCCTAATACATACTGAACACTCACTATGTGATAGGCATTGTGATGAGTAATTGATTGATAGCATCTCACTCAATAGTTATCACAACTTACTGAGGTAACTATGGCTACCGTGTAGCTGTTTTGTCTGTTTGTTTTTAACAAATGAGGAAAATAATTATTAGAGAGTCTTGGGAAGAGGTTCTGGCTTCTGGTAATGGTGGAGTAACTTGGTTGCACAGCCTTTCTGCAGATTGCAATTATTAACTCTGAAAAAATATTAAATATCTATATGAAGAAACTAAAGAGTAGAGAATCAACATTTGGGAAAAGTTGAGTTTCCTATTGTTAGCAGTTTTTGCCCAAAGGAAGTCTCCAGCTGGTACTCGTTATAGGCGGCTAGAACTTGAATAGGCTTTGCACCCTTCATGACTTGAGGAATTAGAGGACAGCTATCAGGGCTACCACAGCTGCTGGAATGTGAGGAGTAAAGCTGCACAAAGCAGAAAACCACAGAGAGGTAATCTCAATTTCTGTACGTGAACTAGGCTCAATTTTCTAGTTGATTCCTGATCTATGATTGCATGGGGAAGACTTCAAGCTTATCAACTAATTCTAGAGGAATTGAACATTGATTTCAGATGAGAAAAAGTCTGGAGTTTGACTTGAGTCAAAGTAACTGTTTGCTAAAACAAACAAGAAAGAAAAAATAAAATTCTTCACAGAAACGTTAACTTAGCCCAGAATCTGTATAATGTATCATTCACAATTTTTAGGCTCTAACCCAAAATGTCTAGATGTCTGAAATAATAATAATAATAACAATAATAATAAAGGAAAATTTGATCCATTCTCGAGAGAAAAGGAAACAAATGGAGAACAACTGTGAAATAAGCCTGATGTTGGAATTGGGTCCCACAGAATAGGCTCTATAAGAAAAATAATCTATGACAAAGGACAAAACCAACAATGAAAAAGCACAAATAGAAATTATGGAGCAAAACATATCATATCTGAAGTAAAAATTTTAAGGGGGATTCTAGATAGTTATCCAGGTTTGCATAATTGTTAATTGCCACAGCTAAGATACAAACCTAATCTGATTACAAAATCAATACTCTCAACTGCAATGTCATGCTGTCTCCTAAAAAAATACTTATTATTATATCATATTATTTATATCTGAAAATTAAAACAAAAAATTAAACAATATGTTAGGTGATAAGGACGGAGTAATCAACAAGATAGAAACGCCCAATGGGGCCTACAATTCAGTGAGGGCTATAGATGGCTAAGTAGCTACTATTAATTACGATAGTGGTAACTGCAATTTTAAAACATACATTAGGAAATGAATGTAAAACAGGGTTACATAACTTTGAGAGGTCAGGAAACTTTGTACATGAGGCTTCCTTCTTTTCTGCATATATTTAAAACTATATCTCAAAACTGGGTTTATATTTTAAAATACAGGTGTAAGTTTGTTCAATGTATGAATATTTAGTCTCTCAATTATTAAGAAAAGGATTATCTTTGTTACTCTAGTGTACTCACTGGCACCATATAGTGTCAACTCATGTAAAACACAGTAATCTAGAAAGAGCCTATCTGTTGAAAACAGAAAACCCCAAAAGTAATTGAAATGATTCAGAAGTTCCATGATTACCAAAGTAGTAGTTTGGGTCCTAACATTGCTAAAGAAAAATACCACGAAAATATACACATCTAGTATATTAATGGTATATCTCTTCTCCAGTATATAATCCAATCTACAAAGCAAGCATAGACTAGTGAATTATTTGCTACAGGACAATAAATAGTAAACATTTTACTGAAGGAATAAATATGTGTTTTCACACCTCTCTAATTCAAACACACTCTGTAGCATTTTGATTGCATCCAAGATGTGGTCCGGTCACTGAGGATGAATGAATCCATTGATCTCTCACACTTCTATTCATGCAATTTTTTTTAAATGAATCACCCTCCTTTATTATAAATAACATCAAAATGTAGAAATGAATATTTATTCTTTTTCCCAATGTCCTAGGACGCAAGTAATTTCCCACAATCTACAGCATGACTCAAATAAAAATGTGAAGAAAAAAAAAATTATGGTTGTCATGTGAACCAGCATTAACTATATGAATACATAGTAACACTGAAACTTTTGGTGGCCTTCAACCCAAAATAAAATGAAATGGACAGCATACAGATTGATATCCTAGGCATTAGTAAGCTGAAACGGACTAGTATTGGCCATTTAGAATTGGACAATCATATGTTCTACTATGCTGGGAATGAGAAATTGAAGAAGAATGGCATCACATTCAGCCTCAAAAAGAGTATTTCAAAATCTATCCTGAAGTACAACCCTGTCAAAAAAAAAGGACAGAGTAGAACTGCCCCATAGGGTTTCCAAGCAGTGCTTGCTGGATCTGAACTGCCAACCTTTTGGTTAACAGCCTGATCTCTTAACCACTGTTCTGCTGTCAGTGATAGGATAATATCCATATGCCACAAGGAAGACCAGTTAATACTACAATTATGAAAATTTATGCATGAACCACTAATGCCAAAGACGAGAAAATTGATGATTTTTACCAACTTCTGCAGGCTGAAATTGATCAAACATACAATCAAGATGCATTGATAATTACTGATGTTTGGAATGTGAAAAATGGAAATAAAGAAGGATCCATAGTTGGAAAATATGGCCTTGGTGCTACAAATGATGACAGAGATGGCGTGATAGAATTTTTCAAGAGCAATGACTTCTTCATTTCAAATACCTTTTTCAACAACATAAATGGCAACTATACACGTGGACCTTACCAGATGGAATACACAGGAATCAAACTGACTGCATTTGTTGAGACAATAGAAAAGCAAAATATTATCAGTCAGAACAAGGCCAGGGGCTGATTGTGGAACAGACCATCAATTGCTCACATGCAAATTCAAGTCGAAGCTGAATATAATTAGTACCAGTACAATAGAGCCCATCTGAAGAATAGATTTGTCGCATTGAACATTAATGACTGAAGACCAGACAAGATGTGGAATGACATCAAAGACATCACACATGAAGAAAACAAAAGGTCATTAAAAAGACAGGAAAGAAAGAAAAGACCAAAATGGATATCAGAAGAAACTCTGAAACTTGCTCTTGAACATAGAGTAGCTAAAGGGAAAAGAAGAAGTGATGAAGTAAAAGAGCCGAACAAGATTTGAAAGGGCAGCTTGAGAAGACAAAGTATTATAATGAAATGTACAAAGACCTGGAGTTAGAAAAACAAAAGGGAAGAACACGCTCTGCATTTCTGAAGCTGAAAGAACTGAAGAAAAAATTCAAACCTCTGTTTGCAATACTGAAGGATTCTACAGGGAAAATATTGAACAGCACAAAAAAAAA
>NW_004443953.1:2685248-2757457 GCF_000243295.1 Trichechus manatus latirostris
AAAAAAAAAAAAAAAAAAAAACTGTTGCCCCCTAGTCGATTCCGACGCATAGCGACTCTATAGGACAGAGTAGAACTGCCCCATACAGTTTCCAGGGAGTGCCTGATAGATTCCAACTGCCAACCTTTTGATTAACAGCCATAGCTCTTAACCACTACGCCACCAGGGCACAGGAAATATAAAAAGTAGATAGAAGGAATACACAGAGTCACTATACCAAAAAGAATTGGTTGACATTCAACCATATCAGGAGGTAGCATATGATCAAGAACTAATGGTACTGAAAGAAGAAGTTCAAGCTAAACTGAAGGAAACGGCGATAAACAAGGCTCCAGGAATTGATGGAATACAAATGGAGATGTTTCAACAAACGGATGCAGCACTGCAGATGCTCCCTTGCCAATGTCAAGAAATTTGAAAGACAGCTTCTGGGCCAACAGACTGGAAGAGATCCATATTTGTGCCCATTCCAAAGAAAGGTGATCCAACAGAATGAGGAAATTATTGAACAATATAATTAATATCACAAACAAGTAAAATTTTGCTGAAGATAATCAGAAGTGGTTGCAGCATTACATCAACAGGGAACTGTCAGAAGTTCAAGATGGATTCATAAGAGGAGGTGGAAAAAGGAATATCATTGCTGATGTCACATGGATCTTGGCTGACAGCAGAGAATACCAGAAAGATGTTTATCTGTGTTTTATTGACTATGCAAATGCATTCAACTGTGTGATTATAACAAATTATGGATAACACTATGAAGAATGGGAATTCCAGAACACTAATTGTGCTCATGAGGAACCTGTACATAGACCAAGAGGCAGACATTCAAACAGAACAAGGGGGCACTGCATAGTTTAAAGTCAGGAATGGTGTGTGTCAGGGTTGTATCCTTTCACCATAATTATTAAATCCATATGCTGAGCAAATAATCCAAGAAGCTGGACTCTATGAAGAAGAACAGGCATCAGGATTGGAGGAAGACTCATTAACAACTTGCATTATGCAGATAACACAAACTTGCTTGCTGAAACTGAAGAGGACTTGAAGCACTTACTGATGAAGTTCAAAGAATATAGTCTTCAGTATAGATTGCACCTCAACATAAAGAAAACAAAAATTTTCACAACTGGACCAGTAAGCAACATCATGATAAATGGAGAAAAGATAGAAGTTGTCAGGGATTTCATTTTACTTAGATCCACAAACAAGGCTCATGGAAGCAGCAGTTAAGAGATCAAATGATGTGTTGCATTGGGCAAATATGCTGCAAAGGTAGTCTTTAAAGTGTTGAAAAGCAAAGTGTTAAGTTTGAGAACTAAGGTGCACCTACCCAAGCCATGATATTTTCAATCGCCTCAAATGCATGTGAATGCTGGGCAATGAATATGGAAGACTGAAGAAGAATTGGTGCCTTTGAATTATGGTGTTGGCAAAGAATATTGAATACCATGGACTGACAGAAGAATGAATAAATCTGTCTTGGAAGAAGTACAGCCAGAATGCTCCTTAGAAGCAAGGATGGCGAGACTACGTCTCACGTACTTTGGACAGTCATCAGAAGGGACCAGTCCCTGGAGAAGGACATCGTGTTTGGTAAAGTAGAGGGTCAGTGAAAAAGAGGAAGACCCTCAATGAGAAGGACTGACACAGTGGCTGCAACAATGGGCTCAAGTATAACAAAAATTATGAGGATGATGCAGTGTTTTTTAGAATTTTGTCATAAACAGCTAGTATTTCTGAAAAATTTATTATAGTTTGACTTGGTATAACCACCTGTTGTTGTTGGGTTCAGTCATGTAGATTTTTGACTCATAGTGACCACATAGTTGCTTATAATTTAAGACAGATAATGTTGACTTGACTAACAAATAGTTTATACAAGTTTTTATGTTTAACAGATGCATGGGCTTACTATGTGCTAGGTATACTTCTAAGTCACTTTATGAACACTAAGTCAATCATTCATATTTTTGCTATTAAGTGATGTCAATTCTGAGTCATCATAAGATACTTTATGGTGCCTCAGACAAGAGAGAACCAAAAAGATTATTACATAAGAAAGATTAAATACAGTTAAATGAAATGTATACTTGCTCACATTTACTTCCTTCCTGTTGACACATTGGGTTTCTCTTTAGTAAGATGAGGGCAAAAGTCGACAAGAGCCCCTGATACACAGCAGTTCTACAGTATTGCCAACTATTTCAAAGGATCAATTCTTGTCTTATGACAGTACTGCATGACCTCTGGGTAATGCCAAAGCAGATCAAAAGTGCCAGCAAATGTGGTGAAAGTCCTGGAGGCTAGGAAAAAAAAAAAATCTGTCAACTTGCTCACCAGCAGCTGTCACCTATAGTTAATCTTTTTATTTCTATCTGTGTATTCCCCTTCACACCACCCTATCTCCCACACACTATGTCACCATCTGCCACCACATTTTAATGCATCCAATTGACCTCTCCAAACATAGTCCTGCCATCATTTTCAGTAAGTCGGGCATCACTAAGTTAGTAATTGAAATTTCCTTTGAAAGTTAAATTAAATATTTTATAACTGAGGTATAAATATTTACCCATTTTGTATAAATACCTAAATGTTTTTTAGATGGAGGTAAAATAGCTGTGGGGCTTACAGAATATTCTAGCACTAGGAAAATATATATTGCTAATTTTTTAGTGAAGTGCCTATAAAAAAGAAGGTGGCATGACTGTTTTTATTTTTGCTTCAGAACACCCCATGATTAATGGAAAGCAATAAAAAAGTGACAGAAACGAACAACTTATAGATTAGTAGTTAATAATATTGTCAGTGTGATAAAGACTTAATATTTTCACATTTTGGTTTTCCTCTTTTTCCATGAAAATTACACTTTTTAAAAACATACTGTTAAATGAGGCCACATGACCAGTTGTGACCAATTCATGGTGAGGACATATGCATCACTTCTGTGATGAAGCATTCTTTTGTTGTGTACCCAAGATCTCAAGGTTAATTTAGTTACCATAGCATAACCTGGTCTGTCCTGACTAATACAAGAGGTCACAAATGACTGAAGAGTTAATGTTTCCAACACCTCCCTCACATGCCTGCACCACCAGCCCCCGCCATTGAGAATTAGAACGATTGACCATTCTGTTTTCCATGTATTCAGGATATCCAGTTTTCTCTGGTTAATAAAAAAAAAAGGCCTAAACCTTCCTGTTATGTCAATTAGGCAAGATATTGACTTCTTTACGGTTGGGATGGGGCCCCTGGGTGATGCAAATGGTTAACACAATCAGCTGCTAACAGAAATGTTGGCTATTTGAATCCACCCCACAGGCACCTTGGAAGAAAGGCCTAGAGATCTACTTCCAAAAATTCAGCTATTGAAAATCCTATGGAGCACGGTTCTACTCTGACACCCAAGGGGTCACCATGAGTCAGAATAAATTCGACAGAAACTGGTACTGGTATAGTTGGGATAGCAAAGGTTATATAATACAAAAAGTTTTATGTAGACCACCTCTAGACTCTTTGCTGTCAGCCAGAAACACACATCATAACTGAAGAAGTTTCTCTGTAAAGAATCACTGGAGATACAGCCACAGTAAAACTGCCTGATGTGACAAAAGAGGCAGAGGAAACAGAGGAACAAGACCAACGCCTCAGGACCCACACTCCTTCCATGTTAGGATCAGAGAATAAAATATATCCACAAATTGGAGCGAACACTAGCAAAAACACAATTGTTTTTCTGGAGACAATATTGAATGCTTCTCTTTCCTTAAAAAGGAAGTAAATAAAGTGAATTTGGAAGAATTCCCAGATAACACATCTGCCTGTCTAAATTATACCTGAGAAGTAGCAACCAAACAGATGGAACTGAGGAAGATTAGGGAATGGCTTTCTTTGGATTTTATGTGCCTAAAATCACAATGGCTCACACCCCTTCACAACAAAGGGTCTTCAGACTGGCAGACAGGCTTGTAAATATAGACTGTAACACCTGTGTGTCAAACAAGTAGACACAGGTGCTACGGTGGGTTCCCCAGATAAAAAGAATAAATTTTGCTTAGTTAAACACATGTGTGTCATCCTTGCTGTCACAGACTCCTCTAAACAAATCATCAATAATAAAGTAGGATAAATGCTATTGCATAAAATTATTAACGTTGTTAAAACATTAACTTCTGTTTGCCAAAATAGGTGGTCCAAGCTGTCATATTCATTCGATGTCTTCTCCAGTTCTGCCTACCATTTCCTCTTCAACTTTCTCTGGCCTTTCTCTTCATTATAAGAACCCAGTGAATGGGATAGAAACTTTGGAAGCATGCTTAATGGTCAAAATGTAGCTCCTTCCTTTTTTCAAAACTTTGATAGCATTTAATGAATTTAGTGAGTGGAGCGGATAACATTTTCACTAATGTTAATATTGTGAAACCTTTGCAAGTAAGACTGAGATCATTAACGTACTATGTCTTCCTTCTAAAGGAGGCGTCTAGAATCATAAATTATATGCCATTTAAATGAAAAACATGAAAAAATAAGAAATTATTGCAAATAGTATTTGTTTTTAGAAAACCAGTGTATGCATTACTTATGTTTAATAAACAGATTTCTACCGAAATAGGGGAGATTAAAACTCTAGGTGTGTTAGTGGAATTTTTAATTAGTGTGAAATATTCCATCACAACAATGAATCATAAGCTTAAAATTAAGCTATATAGGTATTAACAGGAGATAAGACTGTCAATGAATTAACTGACAAGGTCAAATAATCTACTAGTTTTGAGTCAGGTACTTGATAATTGTGCCACTTAATCATATAGCATGATGTGGTTAGCATTAAAGGAACTTATGCATTCAATTTTTTACTTAAGATTCTTTTTCTCCCCTCTATAGGGTCGCTATGAGTCGGAATCGACTGGACAGCAATTTTTTTTTTTGGCGGGGGCAGGGGCCGTAGGGTCAATACCAATTTTAGCAAAAGACACTGAAAATTTAAAATGCAATGAGATCTTACATGAACAAACAAATGGTATTCTGATTAACTGTGACCATGAAGTCTGCCTTATAGACAGAATGAGCATTTCTTGATTTTCTGTAAATTATGAAATCGAGTACAATGATAATTTTAAATTAAATCTAATAGATCTTTAGTTACATCTTTTAGTCTCTTTGCTTTACTCCAATAAAACTTAAAAGTTAAAAAAGGCATTTTATTTTTATGTCATATGATTTCTGTGCTTTCAAAAATAAAATAAAATAATTAAATTAGTTAGCAAATAATTAAAGTTAGTAAAAAACTGAGGTCCTTTGATCAGCATGATTATAGACAACTGATTTGACTAAATTTCTGACACACCAAAGCTTGTGTTACCATCATTTTGGGAGAATCTGTTGAATCAGACAGGTCAAAGAAGTTTTTATTTCAATTTACCACAGCTCATTTAAATGCCAGGACTGTGAGTTAAAGGCATGAAAGTACCAATCTTAGCACTCAGACTTATTACAACATTTGTTAAATTTGATTGAATTAAATAAAGCAAAGGCACAACAAATCATAAGGACAAGTTTTTTTTTTTTAAATAAATTCCATTGCAAAAATCCACTTATGTGTACACTATGCATCTTCATGAGGCTCACTAAAGGTAGCTGACTCACACACACACACACACACACCCCACTACTATCACCACCACTACCACCACACTACATGCATACACATAAACACAAACGAGGGTTAACATCTCTCCCTCTTTGCCTGTGACCCAGTTTTAGCAGTAGAAGTGCCACATTCCAGGAAATAGCTCATTCAGAGGCAAATTGGGATGTTTGATCACCATAACATACACACACACACAAACACACATACTAACTGATATACCTTTGAATATATTACCACTATCCAAAAGGTTGGCAGTTCGAATCCACCAGCCACTCTTTGGAAATCCTATAGGGCAGTTCCTCCCTATTCTATAGAGTAGCTGTGAGTTGGAATTGACTCAGTGGCAACCTGGTTTGTTTTTTGTTTTTTTTATCTTTATTTATACCATACTTATTCAATCTGTGTGTTGAGCAAATAATCCGAGAAGCTGCACTATGTGAAGAACACCAATCAGGATTGGAGACAGACTCATGAACAACCGGTGATATGCAAATGACACAACACTGCTTGCTGAAAGTGAAGAGGACTTGAAGCACTTACTAATAAAGATCAAAGACTACAGCCTTCATATGGATTACACCTCAACATAATGAAAACAAAAATCCTCACAACTGGACCAATAAGTAACATCATGATAAACGGAGAAAAGATTCAAGTTGTCAAAGATTTCATTTTACTTGTTTTCATAATCAACACCCATGGAAGCCCCGGTCAAGAAAATAAATGACATATTGCATTGGGCAAATCTGCTGCAAACGTGTTGAAAAGCAAAGATGTCACTTTGAGGACTAAGGTGCATCTGACCCAAGCCATGATATTTTCAATCACCTCATATGCATACAAAAGCTAGACCATGAATAAGGACATTCAAAGACGAATTGATGCCTTTGAGTTATGGTGTTGTTGAAGAATATTAAATATATCATGGACTGCCAGAAGAATGAACAAGTTTGTCTTGGAAGAAGTACACCCAGAGTGCTCCTTGGAAGCAAGGATGGTGAGACTTTGTCTCATATACTTTGGATATGTTATTAGGAGGGATCAGTCCCTGGAGACAGACATCACGCTTGGTAAAGTAGAGGGTCAGCCAAAAAGAGGAAGACCCTTGATGAGCTGGATTGACACGGTGGTTGCAACAATGGGCTCAAATATATCAACGATTGTGAGGATGGTGCAGGACCAGGCAGTGTTTCGTTCTGTTGTACATAGAGTTGATATGAGTCAGAACTGACTCGAAATAACATCATTAAAAGGGCTTTCTACACTTCTGGCCAAGATGGAAAAACAGAAAACAGAAAAAACCCACAAATTTAAACAATCAAAAACTCAATACAATATATGAAATAGTGAATTGCAAGACATTGAACATCATACAAGGAAGGACAGTGACCCCTGGGATACAGGAAACAAATAAGTTGTACCCTGTGATTGTCTGAGCTTACTGCCTTGAGAGTTTCCATGCCATGTGGACAGGAGGGGAAATCTAAGCAAAGACTCTTATAGAGGACTGGGGTTTTCCAAACTTGGGCTTTCTTGAGTACTGCCTTGCATCAGCTCCACTTTGAGGGCTTGGATGGCCTTGGAGGGGAACTAATGTGAACATGAAGTACATGTTGCCTGCTGTGCTATGAAGGGTTCTTTATCTATGACCCAGGAGCCTTTTGTCTTCTGCCAGCATATATGAAACTGTGGTAGGTTCACCTGTTAGCTTTTGAGAAGAGTGAAATCTCAGAATCTTCACATTTTTTTAACATGAATCACAGAGAAAATAAAATTTAAAAAATAATAGTAAATAAAGAGAGTGTCAGGTTTCTTGGATATAACACTGAGATCATAATTTATTAAAGAATAAATTGATAAATTGGGCTTCATTAAAATTAAAAACAATTAACTCATCAAAAAAACAGTGTCAAGCCCCCCAGACATCCATTTAACTCAGTGCTGAAGTCACTCCTGAGGTTCACCCTTCAGCCAAAGATTAGACAGGCCTATAAAACAAACAATAAAACATATAATTCAACTATGTATACAAGACTAAATGGGCACATCAGCCATGTGGCAAGGATGAGAAGGCAGGAGGGAACAAAGAAGTTGGATGAATGGAAATAGGGAACAGAAGTAGAGAAGGGGTGAGTGTTGACACATAATGGGGTTGGCAACCAATGTCACAAGACAATAGGTGTATTAATTGTGTCATGAAAAACTAACTTGCTCTGTAAACCTTCACCTAAAGCATAATAAAAAAAATTAAAAAAAAAAAAACACAGTGCCAAGAGAATGAAAAGACAAGCCATATGCTAGAAGAAAAATATTTGCAAATCAAGTATCTGATGAGTGACTTTCACCCAAAATATGTAAAGAACTCTCATTTTCAATAATAGGAGAAATGAACAATCCAATTAAGTAAGGAGCAAAATATTGGAACAGACATGACGCTTTGCTAAAGGAGATATGCAGATGCTAAGTATAACATGAAGAGATGCTGAGGTTTATTAACATTGTGGTTGTTGTTGTGTGCCATCAAGTTGATTCTGAATCATAGCGACCTCATATGGAGTAGAACTGCTCCATAGGCTTTCTTTATGAGAGCATATCATCACATCTTTTCTTCTGCAAAGCAGCTGGTAGGTTCGAACAGCTGACCTTTCAGTTAGCAGCTGAGTGCAGTAACCATTGTGTCACCAGGGCTTCTTTATTAGTCATTAGTGAAATGCAAATTAAATAATGCACATGAGATACAAATATATAGATATTGAAATGGCTAAAAATAAAATAACTATACAAAGTATTGGCATGGATGTGGAGAAACTGGAACTCTCACGCACTTACGATGAAAACGTAAAACACTACTACCTTTTTGGAAAATATAAAATTATGATATGATCCAACCATTCCACTTCCAGATATTTAGCTAAGAGAAAAAATAGCATATGACCCTACTAATAATTGTACATGAATATTTATAGCAGCTTTATTTGCAATAACCAAAGACAGTATACAACCAAAATTTCCACGAACATGTGAAGAGAAACAAATTGCGGCATATCTGTATAATGGATAAATAAAAAAGAATTTTTATTTCCTTTTTGTGATAAAAAGGAATAAACTCTTTACATATGCTACAAAAAACAAAAACAAAAAAGCAGTGAAAGATACCAGACAATAAAAGAAAAACAAAAACAGTACATACTATATAATTACTTTTTCAAATTCTAGAAAATTCAAACTATAGTGACAGAAAACAGATCAGTGGATGTCTGAAGATGTGTATTTTGAAGTGATATTGCCTCATTAACTTCAAAACAGAAAACTTCCATTCATATATTGCTGCCATACCAACATCAGAGAGATTAAATGACACAAGAGAAATAGCCACCATGTTCTGTCAACTGAGATCACTGTATTTGAAATGTTTCTTGTAGGCAGGACATAGTTGGGTCATCTCCTCTTAACCACTCCACCAAACACTGTCTTTGAATTGATGTATTAAACTATTTATATTTGATGTAATTATTGATATATTCATGTTGAATTGATTTTTTTGTTGTTATTGTTCTCTGTTTCTCATCTTTATGTTTCCCTTTTCTGTCTTCCTCTGGGTTACTTGAACATTTATTTTTGGAATTCCATGTTGATTTATCAATTGTGTTTTTAAGTATATAACTGTAAGACTTTTTCAGTGGTTTTTCTGTCACTCCAATGAAATGAATGTTTTATATATATATAATATAGTCTCGCAGGTCCCTCAGGCTCTGTTCAATTTTTTTTTTTTTAGTCTATTTTCTCTCTGTTTTTCAGATTGCATAATTTATATTTTCCTATCTTCCAATTCACTGAGCATTTCCTCTGTCCCCTCTGTTTTGCTGTTGAGCCCATCAACCATTTCTTTGTTTGTTTGTTTCAGTTATTGTATATTCAGTTCCTAAACTTGCATTTGTTTTTTTATCTATACCTTTTATTTCTTTGCTGAGGATTTCTATGTCTTTGCTGAGACCGTTTTTTCCTTTGTTTCAGTTGCATCCATAACTGCTTGTTCAAGCATTTTCATGGTGGCTGCTTTAAAATCTTTATCAGGTATTTCTAACATCTATGTGTTCTTATTGTTAGTGTTTACTGATTGTCTTTTTAAAATTTATTATTCATTTTGAGATCTGCTTTGTTCTTGGTGTAATGATTGATTTTCTACTGAAACCTGGACATTTTGAATATTATGTTAAGAAACTGAATCTTATTTAAATCTTCTGTTTTAGCTTGCTTTTATTGACACTGCTACCTCATTAAGTGCTATTTCACTAAGGTCAGGGTAGAAGCCCAGGTTCCCGACTTGGCCTCACTGATCCTGAATGGGGTGCTGCTTGCGACTGCTAGGTGGAAATGAGGGATCCAGCTCCCCGTCAGCCCTCCACTGATACTTCTTGGATAATAAGGCTTGATGTGCCATGTGTGTTCTCCCCATTTGTTCTACACTGACCTCATGGCAGATGGTGGCCTAATAACTGCGTAACATGGTGGAAGTCTCAACTCTCCCTAGATCTCCTTTGACACCTCTCCAGCAAGGATGGGGATGGGAACCTCATCACTACTGGTTAAAGGTGGAAATCTAGGCTTTCTCATGGTCTCCAGTGACCCCAGGGATGGCGTTGCTTACTACCTGGAGAGGTTAAAAGCCATGCTCTGTGCTGCGTCTTTTCTTACACCACTCCACCAGGGGTGAGGATAGTGGTGGTGGGTTTAGAACATTTCATTACAGCTTGACAAGGGTGGATGTTTAGACCCCCCACTGCATCTTTGTTGGCATTGTGATTGTGGGGACATAGATTTCATTTTGTTTTTTATGGTGTTTGGCTGGAGTATTACCTAAAAGTCTTCTCTTTTGCTAGGCTAGTTTTTCCCTCATCTTTAGGCTAGAGACAGCAGGCTTTTGTTTGGGTTTTTTGTGTCTGCAACCATTGGTGTTTTAAGGTTGTTGGCTGTTTGGCTCCAAGTTTTGAATATATGATACAAAAAGAAGAAGAAAAAAATTCAAAAGGAATTTACCAGTGGGCCCCAAACTCCCTAGTCATTTTGCCTTCTTGTCTCCAACTTTTAAAATCTTCTTATGTTTGTTTTATATATAAAGTCCAGCATTTTTGGTTGTACTTGAGAGGAACAAGGAAAAGTGTTTGTTTATTTTTATTAGATTGGATGTAGGCAAGAATTTGCATGGGGCATGATAGGAAGGAGAAGGGGCTGACCTGGAAGGATAAATGTTCCTAAAATGAGGTTAATAGTGGCAGGACAATGAAATCTACTTGGCTTGGGATTGTACTATTCAGTCAGAGGCTGTAATTAAAATAGTTTCAGTAGAGAAAACAAAGAGGATAACATAGTCTAGAGTGCAAGGGAAATGTGATAGGCTAGGGAATGTGAGGGAACAGAGAAGTTAGCTTTAGGAAAATTGAGAAGGAAGGGACAGGAGTGGGAAGAGGTAGCTTATGATTGGCAACTAGAAAAATAGAGCATTCTGAGTGCATAGGTAAAATCTGGGAGAAGCTCTGGGCCAGGGATTACTTTTCCAAGAGTAAGGCTAGGGAGATTCTATAAGAAACTACATATTTAGACATGAGGCTATATTAACCATTCTTTCTTAAGTGAGAAAAACAAGTTTCAGTATTCACAAGCATAACAAACACATTTCTTTATATTAAAGAGAGGTTTCATATATCCAATAGAAAGTAAATATATAAAAATATGTTAACAGTCCTTAATTTCTTGGGCTGCTAGGAAAGATTACGGGGAATTACAATTTAAGTGGAATATGTATGTTTTGTTTGATTTTTTTTCAAAATAATGAGCACATATTCAATTTATGTTCACAAAGAAAAACAATTAGCAAAGACTAAAATTACACACACACGAACACACACACACACAATATAATTTTGAATTACAAGAGGAGAATTGAAAATAAATTTTGAGGTTTGAATACAGGTATGTTTACCATTTAGAAGATTTCACTAATTTATTACTAGGATAAACCTGATATAAACGGAGTATGAAGCCTTAGTGGTACATTGGTTAAGAGCTCAGGCTGCTAACCTACAAGGTCAGCGGTTTGAATCCACCAGCCGCTCCTTGGAAACTCTGTGGGGCAATAATTTCATTTTTATGCTGCTAAATAGGAAGCAAAATGCTCTCTTCTCCAAATACTGTATTCTCAGTGAGACTTTCCCTGATGATCCCATTTGAAATTGTGGCACCCTGGTATCCATATATCCCCACATGCCTGATTTTTCCATTGCACTTAACACTATCTACACAATAATTTGCTTATTTATTTTTGTTATTATCTTTCTCAACTAAAATGTAAGCTCCATAGGAGAAAGATATGCAAAGAAGTGCATAAACATTTGACAGCGTCAATTTGCAAACAGATCGTTCCATACGAAAGTTTCCTATTCTGCAAATTAGGGTAAAAGAGGCCTCTATTTGATTACATATTAGCCATTGGATTTTCTAATTTTATTTTAAAATGCTTAGGCAGTTTTTTTTATAATTATAATTTAATGGTCCCACATTTAGCACTACTTAATGAGATTAAGTTCTGATTTAAACATTTCATATCTTGTAGTTTAAAAACACAGCTCATAAGAAACTAAGTAAATTCTACACTCTTTTCTCTCATATTTTACTGCTTTCTTCTTTGCCATCCCTTAGTACTGTCATTACAACATATAAATTTACTAACATATTTCTAATTGTATCTTATACCTATTTTATGAACATTAATAATCCATTGTCGTCGAGTCGATTCTGACTCATAACAACCCTACAGGACAGCGCAGTACTGCCCCATAGGGTTCCCAAGGAGCGGATGTTGAATTCGCACGGCTGACCTTTGGTTAGCATCCAAGCTCTTAACCACAGTGTCACCAGGGCGCCATGAACACTGGAGCTATATTTTAATTGTCTGATAAGCAAGAACTGGGACCTCAAAATTTATTTTCTTTAGAACTGAATTTATCATTTTGTCCACTCATTGATCCTCTCCTATAGTTCATTTTACTGAAATCTCATCTAATTGCCCAGTTCATAACTATAGCAGTAAGTTTGGAATCCTCCATTAACCTTATGGCCAATGTACAGTTATTACCAAATGCATAACAATTCTACTCTTAAATAGCTCTTTCTTCTTTTTTCCATTCCCATGTCATGAGGTTTCAATCCCCGACTATGGGTCTAGTCTGGGTTACAGTTCAATCCAAGTTTAGATAATAAATTAGTACTATGATATGTCATTTTTTTAGATTATGTTCGATAGATGTCTTCCTCTCTTATTCTGTCTGCATTCACTAAGCAACTACCAATATAGAGGTATACCCAAAGAAGTAAATCTCCGATTTGGTGACACAATACCCTTAAGAAGTCCTACATAAAGGATTATTCTAGCTCTAGTTTTCTATGTTTTAGAGACACCTCTGTTGTCTACGTTTATCTATTTGAACTGTGTTTGGAAATTTCCACTCACTATTTTTGCAAATCTGTGATTCTAATAACATCTCAGGCATAGCTCTGAAATAATTTGAGTGAACAAAAGGCAATATAGTAATGTCAGATTTTTAGGCATGATACCTGAGTGTTGTGTATATGTGGTAATAAGAAACAATGTTCAGTATTCCCTACACAGTTTGATATTTATCCATCAGGTATTGCAGTGTGCTACTGTATCCCAGAGGACTGTATGTAATAATTAGACTTGTGGTGAAGCACATATTCTTAAATGTCTACCGTGATTCTGTTGTAGGTTAAAGGGCAGAGCTAGAAACTCTCTTCGGATAAAAATAACACGAAATATGATATTAATGGCCCAAAGTTGTATACTTCCCTTGAGACTCTCACTTTTAATAACCTCTAGTAACATAGATAAAACTGAAGCAGTGATCATTACTGAAATGGATTTTCTGGCAGAATTAGACATCACCTCCAAGAATCAATAATCATTTGAAGCTAACAGGGTGATTAAATGACCTCCTTTTTATTTTACTACATGTTGAGTTGCTTTTTAATCTTGATTTAGAGTCACACTGCTAGAAACAAAGATAAACCGAGGACTTAGAACATTAGAGCAGCAATGTGAGGCCTATTCATTACCAGGGTTAAAGCCTCCCTTCCTTCAATCAAGGCGCTTCTAACTAATCAATGCATTCTAAAGGAAAAACTGAACACTCTAGGTACAGACTGTATAAATACCACCATCTAAGGCTGCTTCTTCATTTTAAAGATCTGCACCATTAGCTTTGCTATGGCAGGTGCTATATTTTTTTATTTAATAATTTACCATGCCAGTGATTGCTTGGGCATATCTCTGTATTGACTGATAATGTCATTATTCTTTTCATCCATGTATTTTATTCCTCCCATCTCTTTACAGAGCAGAAAAGAATTGCCTCAAGTAGGCAGCAAGTTAATTCTATCGGACAACTATTCTCTACCACATGTGGGAAATGCACTCAATTCTCTGGTAGAGTTTTTCATAGTTTTCAGTTGCTTATTATATAAAGAACTGTGTTTACAAAGAAGTTAGTGTTTTTATTATACGTATATATATATATATATATATCTCATTCTAACATGAACATATTTAGTATTACTGTAATTATACTGATAGCACAGACTCTTAGGATCTCATATTTATGCCCAGTCTTCTGTAGAACTCATATGTTTTTTTGGGAGGAAGTGGCGAGTTCTAACCTTTATCACTTGTTCTCCACGCCAGATGCTGTTGGATTTAGCAGAAATATCACTAGTAAAAGCCAAGCCTGGGCATGTTCACTTTCCAAGCTTTCTGCTTTCACTTCTATTTTGATCTATGCAGAAACTAAAAAAAAAAAAATTTCTTAGCTGTTCGTCCACCATTTAATTGTTTCAATCTAGTCACTACTTAAGAGGTTCTAATCTGCTATATTGCACTAAACAAGAGTTCCTTGTTCTGTGTTTTAAATGGGATCAAGAAACAAAGTAAGTAATTCTAGCAGAAGGAACTGTAGGAATTTAGTGGTCCTGAATTTCCATTCTTTATTGGTTGTGGTTTTATCCAGCCTTACAGTGACACTAATGAAATAACAATAACCTAAAGGAGTTATCAAATTTTAAATATCCTTAACCTTAACCTCCCTGTACCTCATTTTTTTGTCTGCAATGGACCTAGTAAGAGTATTAAAAGTGTGATATTTTAGAAAAGGGCCCATTACTTATTATTTACTATTATTTTAATCCATTGTATGCTATGACAAAAATATATATATATATATAAATTTCACCTATTTAGAGATAATATAAATTTCTAAAATCAGACATTGAAAAAGTAATCTGTCAATCTTGCATTCATTTTCTCGTGAGCACACGCACAGTAGAAAAGCTTTGGAATTCATGGAGAATGAAACGGAATTTTATACATAAATCTTGAAACTGATATATTATAGCAGCAAAAAATATATGCCAATGTTAGAACTTAGTTAATAAATTAAACAAATTCCTATAGATTTGAGCAATATTTGGACAGACTGAAAAGACGTACCCCTCAGAATCACAAAATAAGGGGCTGCTTTTGAACTTCTTAAATTGAGGTGTAGAGAAGCATTGGATTTTAAAAAAAAAGTTAACATTTTTAGAGGCTCCTTGTAAAAAAAGGCTTTATGGTGAAACTTACAAATTTATTCTTAATTCTAGCCTTGCTCTTTCAATACTTAATGTAGCTGGGTCAATCAATCATTCAAAAACCTATTGTGTGCCTACTATGTGCCCCACATGGGAGCAGCAGAATCCAGCACCTGTGACATTTTGACTGGTTGATCTGATTTTCTGTCACCTGGCTTTTAGGCTCCTGCAGAGAGAGGAAACCTGGAACTAACAGGTTCTATCTCTTCAGGGAAATCTTAATGAGACCGAGCAGTTCAGACTGACAACCTACAATCAGACCTGCTTTTTACTGTATTTCTTTTAGCCTAAGCATTGGTCTTTTTCTTGTGCAGTTTCATAAGTCCTTTATCTTTAGTCATTCCATTTTTACGTTTTTTACATGAAAAAAATTAATGAAAGCTTTGATTTCCTCAGATGAATGATTGTAGTAGACCCTGACCTCAATTAATAGCACAAACATAGTTGTTGCCTTTCATATTGAAATGCAAACTTAAAATCTTCTTCACCTTTAAAATATTAATGGGGGAAGTCTAAAATAACTTGCAGAATTGGATTTACAATTGTTCTTTCAATTATCATTCTTCCATTTCTTCAGACTTCAGCATAATCTTTAAAGTTCTTTTTATAGTGTTTACTTCAAATGGATTTTTTTCCAATAACTTTATTTTTTTCCCTAATTTATCTTTTCTGATACTAAGTTCTTCATTCTTATGTATTTGTGTTGCTCCAATGTTAGGTTATTTTTCTTTATTTTATATTATTAATGCTTGTTTGATGAAAGCATCCCCCTACCTATACAGTTTTAAGAATCAAGATGGGATTCAGATCAGGAATTGCAACTGGCAAACACAAAATACAAATCTCTTTCCTTTTGAGCAAAGACCTGGAATTTCTGGCTTTGTGTTAAGACTGTAAATGCAGATTTTCAGACTGAACCACTTCAGAAGGTAGGGGTAGAAGCTCCATTTTTGAGACATTCAGTTACAACTATGTATCCTTGGCAGGGGTATATCTAGGTTTTGTGGTATCTTGAACTTATATAACTTGGGGGTCCTTTAAAATAATGAAAACAATATTAGTAATATAAAATGTCTTGGGCCCCTCTCAAGGCCTTGGAAATGAACTACGTTAGTGAGAGGCCATAAAGCTTAAACTTCATTTGCTTCACAAATGCTATTACATTCCTTGATGAAATCTGTAATGAGGGTAATTTTAAATAAAATAAAATATTTTTTAGTGTTGTCTGGTATATCTTGTCAATAAGAAAGCTACCTGAATACTGAAACATGTGATATGCTAAGACTCTTTAAAATTGTCTTAAAACCACAGATTGTAGTGGGCATAGACATATTAGGTTTACAAGTAGTGAGGTCGGCAAATTTCAGCGTGAGGGACTGAAGACAGCTGAAGTAGGAGAAAGGAGGCAAAGGATACTGAGAAAGTTTTTAATAGGGAGAAGAGATAACGGAATGCAATGTACAAAGAGGCAAACTATTTCAGAAATATTATAGTGTGTTTATATTTTTATATAAACTTTGTAAATGTATAAATAATTTCAGGAACTATCAAGTGGTAATTCAGAATTCAAAAATAACACATCAGGGAGGCAAGCACTCTTAAGTCTAAAACTAGTAGCCAAGTTACTGTAACTTTCACACACAGAAATACTATGTAAATGGCATAGACTTAATGAAAAATCACTCAATTTATTATCAGATAAAAGTCTTAAGGGTAAGCTGAAGAATTTTTTCTATGGGCTTTTTTCTTGGCCTATGTTTGACCTACTGCTTTTTTCTTTTTTTTTTTTTTAATTCAAATGTCACCTCTTTTCAGCCTTAGAAATGACAGATTCATCTTTTAATGACTTAATCTGTGGGTTTGTAATTCAACATAGAAGCATAAGTCCATGACGATAGAATGAATCCAGAAAAAAGAGGTTTTTAAAAAAGAAATGATTGGTATTACGAAAATTATTCAACAAAGTGTGAAAGTATGTAGGGGGCAAATAATTCTGTAGCATGTCATGCAGTGAAGTAAAGTCACGCTATTATAAATGTGATTCCACTTCTGGAGATAACATTTACTTGGATTGTAACCTGACTTTTATATTATATTATCACTAGAAAAGCATTTTAGATTAAAATATATCAGAACTAGGCTTGCGGATAGACTGGATGAGAATCTTAAAGTATCAAGCCAAAAATGATAAATTATAATGTACTTTTATGAAAGCTTTACACAATCCAAATGGTAGAACACAGATAATGCCTGAAGTCAAAATAACAGACGGATTAGGACAACAGATGGACAATTTATTTCACAGATTGAATACCCAGAGACCACAAGCACCCACTTGGAAAACCAGGACACACTGATCTGATGCAAAAACTGAATTATTTGATGTACAGAGTAAAAAAAGTGTAACATTTATTTATGATTGAAATTAATGAGGAAAAATTAAATGAACACAAAATATTATAATGAAAATACATTCATAAAATCAAATTATTAAAAAGCTACTAGAAATTCAGTACTTTCTATATGGGGAAGTATTAATTCTATTTATCTGCTGTAAAGTTCTTTGCCAGAAGTACTGCATGATTATATGTCATGTTATTTACTTAGATAATTCCCATAAAACATGTATCATACACAATACAATCATATAAATATTAAAATATGTAATTTATAACCAGCCTAATCTTTATTTAAAAAAGAGCCCTGGTGATGCAGTGGTTAAGTGCTGTGCTGCTAATCAAAAGGTTGGCCATTCAAACCCACCAGCCACTCCATGTGAGAAAGATGTGGCAGTCTGCTTCCTTAAAGATTATAGCCTTGGAAACCCTATGGGGCAGTTCTACTCTTGTCTATAGGGTTGCTATAAGTCAGAATGGACTCAACAACATTGGATTTTTTCATTTGTTTGTTTGTTTCCTTTATCTTTATTTTAGTGACTAGAATTATATAAATTTACATGGATGTGTGGAACTATTTGTCCGTGTTCCAAGTCCAAGCTTCTGTAACTGAAATGTTTTCTTCTGTTTGTGATTTTGAACATCATGTTAAATCAACAAAAATAGATAGAAGAAAAATGTCTTAAAATTTTAAAATATCATGTTAATATGAATTGCAAATACATAAAAATTGACCTCAAAGAGATTACTTCAAATTTTCATGTTTTTCTAGTAGGCATGTTTTTCTTTAAAGTAGCACGTTATATTATTGCCTCTCCAAAAAAAAAAAAAAAGACAGCTTCAAAAAATATACTACTATCGCTAAAGTTTTAATATATCATAGCTGTATAATCTTTTGAGTAATACTTGCCCAGCAGAATCCCAGTTTGGGATAGAAAGAATGGAGTACTAGCCTAATGCTGAATTGGACCAACATTCTATTCTCCCCTTCCTCTGTCCCATACTGATGATCTCCCAGGGAAGGTATCAACCTTGAAAGTCTTATGTTTATTTTCTCCAGTGTGTGAATTTGATAGACTATATTGTCTTCTTCTAAACTTTTGCAATTTAATGAAATGGAACTATAACAGGAATTAAAAACAAAAACAAGAGAAGAAATAGCATCTAGAGCCAGAAGAATGCCAAAATTTAGTGGGATGCTACAGGACAAAAGACCCTAAATATCAGAGATGATATTCCAGAAATCCTTCAGGCGACCTAAGATACTTGGGAATCAGCAAGTCTAAGACTTCATTCTTTGCGCAAAGATCTTTAAAGGAATAAACAGGTAGATGTGAATCCTTTCAATTACTTTCCAGAAATAACAAATTAAAATAAATAAATAAAGATGTAAGTTGGGTAAGGATTTACTTCTTAACAGCCACTGTCCTTTGGGAGCAGATCGTTTGCCATAAGATCATTGCTCAGCGAGGCCTCTTCTCTCTCCTTCCAAACACACACACACACACACACACACCACCAACATTTCCCGCTGTTATAGTGACAACCTATTCTCAGTTGAATTTGTTTGCATTTTGATATGTGCCATTCAGCCCTCGTTTTCAAATGAACAAAGTGACAGCTACTTCCCCTAATGACAATTAAGGTTATAGATATAATTTGATTCCTTATCCATGTAAACTAAAATGATAATCTACAATGATTGCAACCCAAGAAACTTCTTAAGGAATATGTAAACAAGACCAAATAACTTGCATAGCAATTAAACAAAGTACTCAATACACACATACAAAGTAATTGTAAAATTTTGCATTTGTTGTTATAAAGGATATTATGAAATCCCCTACTTGGCTAAAAGATTGGAGGAAGGGAGGAGGGACCCAAAATGAGTTTAAAAAAAAAAAAAGATTTTTATCTTAGCCTTACTATAATAAAGATGAAAAATAATAAATTGACAAAATTGCAGTCATATTGAACAATACTCCTGTATTATTTTTGAGTATGCATTATTTTTAGGAAAATGCAAAATGAATAAAGATTTCCAACAATACTTTGGTTACTAAAAGTACTTGAGAACTTACCAAATTCCTAACAAGTTCCATGTGTTGTCAACAGGAGATTTGTGGACAGCAGTAAGTCACTTTCATTGCCAAAAAGACACTGGCCAGCTTTGCTACATTCCCTAGATAGCTGTCAAGTGTCATGTAATTAACCTAAGCCTAACTCTCTTTCCATTTCTCCTCAATTGACATTCTACCTTTTGGTGAGCAGTACACAGGTGTTTCTGACGTAGTTCCCCGGGAGAGTTAACGGACACTGCCTTTTACATTACATGAAAGCATTTTGACAAAATACTAGATCCTTGGTCCACCCAATCAGCAGTCAGCCAAATGGGGCCTATGCTATGTGGCAAGTTTTATGTACCCAATAAATGTTTGCCAGCATTATAAGAGCACTATTCATTTTTCTATGCTTTGTCACCTGATTCACCTGGTTAAATGTACAATCCTATCCTCTATAGAAAATGAATTTTATTTCCTTCTCTCGAACATTAATGCCACTTATTTCTTTCTCTATCATAACGATGGTTGGAAACTCTAGTACAAAATTAGTATTGAGGTGAGAGTGGTTATTCTAGTCTGTTCCTGAATAAAGTATTTGTAATATTTAGCCACTGTATATGATGCTTGCTGTTAGATTTTGGTAAACTCTTTCTCAAGGTATGAAAGTTTACTCTCCTTTGAGGTCATTATTAGTTTTTGTTTTTTTTTATTTAACCTAAATATTTCTTTATAAATTATGAATGTTGCTGTTAGGTGCCGTTGGTTCCAACTCATAGCTACCCTACGTACAACAGAACAAAACACTTCCCAGTCCTGTGCCTGCTGCAGAATAGCCCACTGTTGCAGCCACTGTATCAATCTATCTTGTTGAGGGTCTTCCTCTCTTTCTCTGACCCTCTGCTTTACCAAACATGATGTTCTTCACCAGGGACTCATCCCTCCTGATAACATGTCCAAAGTAAGTGACACAAAGTCTTGCCATCCTCGCTTTTAAGCAGCATTCTGGCTGTACTTCTTCTAAGACAGATACATTATTCGTTCTTCTGGCAGTGCATTGTTTATTCAATATTCTTCACCAATACCGTAATTCAAATGCATAAATTCTTCTTCGGTTTTCCTTACTCATTGTGCAGCTTTTGCATTCATATGAGGTGACTGAAAATTGAAAATATCATGAATAGGTTTAGTTTATTGAATATTTCTTTTGTGGTTTATTGAGAAAATTATATTATGTCTTTCTCCTTTACTCTTTTAACAGTCATTGCATATAACAGATTTTTACATGTTAAACCTTCTTTACATTTCTGAATAAGCCCAACATGGCCAGGTTCATATATTTATTTTAATAGTATTATGATGTTTATATTCTTGCTGTGTCTTTCCCTCTTTCTCTTTGTTTATATACAAGAATAATCTAAAGCTTTCTTTTCTTGTCTGGTTCTGTTCATATAAAATGAAATGGATAAATGGGATCATTCAATTTAAACTGGTAATTTAAAATTGATTTTTCATATAATTTGAAATCATTTCATATAGAGATAGAGGTACCTCATCCTTTGTAATAGCTGCATAATATTTGATTGTATCCATGTAAAATTATTGACTTAATCAATCTTTGTTTTTTATTTGCAAAATAATCATTGATTACCTACTATACCCAGTATACAGCAGTGAACACACCCAGCATCTCCATGGGATAAAGACCTGGCCGTCTGCTTCCATAAAGATTACAGCCTAGGAAACTCTATTGGGCAGTTCTACTCTGTCACATGAGATCACTATGAGTCAAAATCAACTCCATAACACCTAATAACAACAACAACAATAAATGAATAGACATAGAGTGTCAGACAGTGCTAGTTATATCAAAAACTAATTTTAAAAAATAAAGCAAAAGGTCATAAAATGTGCAGTTTTATATACAGTAAGTCGCAAGTTTACAAACATTCGAATTAGGAACAACTAGTACTTGCCCTTTAATGTTATGCCCTCACTTTGAACCTATTGAACCAACTCCTAAAAAAAAAAAAAAAAAAAACCCATTGCCTTTGAGTCAATTCTGACTCATAGCAAGTATAGGACAGAGTAGAACTGCCCCATGGGGTTTCCAAAGAGAGGCTGGTGGATTCAAACTGCTAACCTTTTGGTAAGTAGCCATAGCTTTTAACCACTGCGCCACCAAGGCTCCACTTCTTGCACTAAAGTAAGGCTAAATAAGAACCGTACGCATCTGTTCTGACTTACCTACAAATTCTTAAAAACACACAGGAATGGATCTCCTTTATAACCTGAGGACTGCCTGTAAAGGACAATCAGGGCAAAACATTGCAAAGAGGTGACATATGAACTGAAAAGTGAGGGTTAACTGTGCATATTTTTAGTTTTCTCCTGATACCCCTTCCCTATCATTTTCTAAGTTTACATTATTTAGGAATTCATTCCATTCTATTATTTTCTTTAATATATACATAGGTAATGTTTCTTTAGACAACAATAAAGTGCGCTAACTTCTGTTTTTGCTGTATAAATGACTTGTTTGCCATTTTACGGAATTCCTTCTCCACTTTAGTGGAACAAATTTTCTCATAATGCTTTCAGAGAAGATCTGAAGTGGTAAATTGTCTAGTTTATTTTTTTAAAGGTATCCTTATTTTGCCTTTATACGCTAAGATAATACTGACAATAGAATCCTAGGTGTAATGTTGATTTCTTTAAAAATTTAAATATAGTCTTCCATTTTATTGTTATTTTTATTATCATTAGCAGTGGTAGTAGTACTAATAGCAGTGATAGTTTTGCTGTTAAGAAGTCTGACATAAATCTTATTCCCATTGGTTAGTAGATACCTTTATTTTTGTCCTTCTATAACCCCTGGTGCCAGAGTGGTTAAGAGCTATGGTGAGCTACGGCTGCTAACCAAAAGGTTGGTAGTTCGAATCTACCAGCTGCTCCTTGGGAACCTTATAAGGCGGTTCTACTCTGTCCTATAGGGTCGCAATGAGTCGGAATAGACTCCATGGCAATGGGTATGAGTTTTTGTTTGTTTTATAAGCCTTTACAATGCTATGGACAGTTACTGTTGTGGTTATCAGTATTATCAATTTATTATTATTATTCATTTATCCTACTCAGTAGGTCTGTCTTAGTCAGCCAGTGCTGCTATAACAGAAATACCACAAGTGGATGGCTTTAACAAAGAGAAATTTATTTTTTCACAGTAAAGTAGGCTAAAGGTCCAAATTCAGGACGTCAACTCCAGGGGAAGGCGTTCTCTCTCTGTCGTCCTTCTCATCAATGTTCCCCCAGACTAGGAGCTTCTCCGCACAGGGACCCTGGGTCCAAAGGACGTTATTTGATCCTAGCACTGCTTTCTTGATGGTATTAGGTCCTTAACTCTCTGCTTGCTTCCCTTTCCTTTATTCTCTTTAAGATAAAATGTAATGCAGGCCACAACCCAGGGAAACTCCCTTTACATTGGATCGGGGATGTGACCTTAGTAAGGGTGGTGTTACAATCCCACTCTAAGCCTCTTTAACACAAAATTACAATCACAAAATGGAAGACAACCACACAATACTGGGAATCATGGCCTAGCCAAATTGATACACACATTTTTTGGGAGACATAAGTCAATCTATGAAAAGGTCTTCATTGAGATTTTTGTATCTGAGTGTTCTTTATATTACTATGTAAGTATTTTGACAAAATACTAGAAAATGCCCCTATTTTAGGAAACTTTGTATTAATGAATACTTTGAATATTGACTTTCATCTACTTTCTCTCATCATTTATTCTGAAATTGTCAAACCATTTCATTGAGGTCTTCCTCTTTTTCACTGACCTGTACCTTACCAAGCATGATGTCCTTCTCCAGGGACTGGTCCGTCCTGATAACACGTACAAAGTACCTGAAAGGAAGTCTCGCCATCCTTGCTTCCAAGGAGCATTCCAACTGTAATTCTTTCAAGACAGATTTGTTCTTTCTTCTGGCAGTCCATGGTACATTCAATATTCTGCACCAACACCATAATTCAAATGCATCAATTCTTCTTTGGTCTTCCTTCTTTTTTGTCCAGCTTTTGCATACACATGAGGTGATTGAAAATACCATGCCTTGGATCAGGCACACCTTAATCCTCACAGTGACATCTTTGCTTTTCAACACTTTGAAAGTATCTTTTGCAGCAGATTTGCCCAATGCAATATGTCATTTGATTTTTTGATTGCTGCTTTCATGGGTGTTGATATTAGATCTATACTACACATTAATTAATCTTTCATTCTTGATTTCATATCTAATTTCTAGACATTATTTTATTTCACAAATTTCTCCTTCAGTCATGTTTATTATTCTCATTTGTCTTTTTTTTGTTAGTGTGATCAAATTTTAATTTCCATGATATCTTTTCAACTTCCTTGTATGGATTCAGTACTGTAATGCATATTCTTAAGGATATTATGTATATATTTCTGTTCTGTGATTAATTTTTTTGTTTTTGTTGTAAGTTATTTCTGCTTATCCATTGTAAAGTTTTTCTTTCCTGTTGTAAATTTTTTTTTCAATATTTGCTGATTCTTGGAAATTATATATTACTTGTTAGATACTTTACTATGTCTGCTTGGAAAATTTGCATATAAATATTGAATATTACAGGACTTCCTGCAATGCTAACACTTTTCTTTGTATATACTCAGAAACTCAGAATTAAAGAAGTGGACATTAGTCTTGCTGGATCAAGTGTTTCCCTAACTAGTATTATGAAGAGGAAAACCATAGCTCCCCCGGTCCACCTCTAACTATCTTGTTATCACTAACAATAAAGAAGCAAACTCCGCTGTTGTTGCTGCCTAACCCAAGGGAGTGGACTAAATTTGTAGATGAAAGCTCTGCTGAGATTCTCCCACCCCTTGTGACCTTCCTTGATAGTGGCTCCTTGGCACATTCCTGCCCCTAGAACCACTCCACAGATGGATCACTCTTAGCGTTTCTCCTGCCTTCTCACCTTTTCTGCACACATTTTGGGTTATGATTTTCTTTATGAATTCCATCTTGTTTGCTTGTCAACTTTCAAAGTTCTTTAAGTTTCTGCTAAATAGTAGGTTATTATTTTTGTTTTCCAATTATTATAATTGCTATTATTTTTATTTTCCACACTTCATTATTTGATTTAGTCTTTTTCAATTATTTCTAAGGTTTTACCTAGAAAAGGGCAGCTGCAGTATGTGCTCTGTCCTCCCTCAATCTTTGCCTCAAATAATAGCACATGGTCTTTGTGCTATTTCAGGAATCATTGGATGTACACTTTTTATGGAGCTATTTAAATCTATTAATATTAAATAATAGCATTACATAATTTTCATTATGAAGTAGGATACTAAATTCTCCAAAAAATGTAGAACAAATATGAAGGACTTTTTCGGTGGAGGCTGATTTTATATTTACATTAATTAATTAATATGTCATTTATATTAAAATATTGAGCAGCTTCTCAATGTGCAATGAATTGCATTCCATTAAACAAATATTCACAGAGTGCATATTATGTTTTATAAGGTGGCCTAGCAAAGTTTTATAGTAATGATTTTATTTTTTCAAAAGGATTTTGCATGTTAAATTCCATTTGTCATTAAGAGAATTTCAAACAAGTAGCTACTTTCTTAAAATGCTATGTCATTATTACTATAGCAGCAATATACTATGGAAATACGCATTAGTTCCTTAATGTTACAGAAGTATATCACTAAATATCAGAGGTGCATGATTTTTTTTCTAAACCACATAGCAAATATTTTAGGCTTTGTGGACCGTAAGTCTCAGTTGCAACTACTTAACTCTGCTGTTTTACTGTCGAAGCATCCATAGATAACACACTAATGAATGTGTGTGATGTTTTCTAATAAGTATTTGTTTACAAAAATGTGCAGTGTGCAGGACTTGGCCCACAGGTTGTAGTTTGCCATGCTTGCTAGCTATTACTCAAGTTTTAAGAGATTTCAAGCTATCATTTTTAAACTGAACTTAAATTTTTATATTGCATATTATCAACATGGAATATTGTTACATATTCTTCAAGAGAAAATGAAATTGGCACAGTGGTTTTATCTTCATCAATTAAACAAAAAGATCTTCAAATCCAAAAGGAATGTGTTTTAATAAATACAACTCCAGTGCAAAGAGTAATCACAATGCTGTAAGTTCTTATATATCAGTTTTTCCTTTGTTGCTGCAAAGTTTCCAAAGTTGAAAAACTCTCAACTTCCTGAACAAGATGAAAAATGACCCATGGTATTTCTAGGGAGTGGCTGGTAGATTCGAACTGCTTACCTTTTAGTTAGCAGCCGAGCTCTTAACCACTGTGCCACCAGGGCTTCCTCAGCAACATACCCTGCTATAAACATGAAAATAAAATAAAATCAGTGATATGTAAAGTAACATATAAAATTCCACTGATATCATCTGTTTAAACTAAAGCCAAGGAATTGTATACTTGATATTCTTACTCAAAGAATACTTATATTCTTCAAAAATGTTTGGAAAAGACTCCTGATAAGAAAATTTAACCTCAGCAATGCAAGAGATTTGGATAAGATTAAAAAGTCATCAAGAGATTATTTGTTTTTATAATACACACTATGAGAACCTTTCTATAAATAACAGTAGATTTGGCTACAGTATCTCTTATAAATTAACGTAGACTTACTTTATATATTTTTATATAATTGTGTTATGTTTCCCCAAGTTTTACCTCCTGGTGGGTTTATTTTCTGTATGTGAGTACTCATCGTTGAATTACCAGAATCTACCACCTGCTAGGTTTACTCTTTGTATGTGAGCCCTCGTGTTTGAATTACTAGAATATAATTCTTTCTCTTCCCCTGGTAATGTCCCAGGATGGCACATGTGTTTTCCTTAGTGGAGAGTCAATACTTGCACTTCCTTTGCTTTAAATCTTGTTCTTGCATGCCATCTTTGTCAATCCTAGTTTATGTATCCATAACAGTCAACTGCCTTGTCTCCACTGATTCTGTGATCATTATGGATCCTTATATCCTCTAATTCTTTATCCGAACAACTGCTTTTATTGGAAAATAATTGTTGTTGTTAGGTGCCGTTCCAACTGGTTTCATCTCATAGCAACCCTATGTACAACAGGAGGAAACACTGCCCGGTCCTGTGTCATCCTCACAATCATTGCTATGCTTGAGCCCGTTGTTGCAGACACTGTGTCAGTCCATCTAGTTGAAGGTCTTCCTCTTCTTCGCTAACCCTCTACCTTACCAAGCATGATGTCCTTCTCCAGGGGCTGATCTCTCCTGATACTACGTCAACATGTATTGAAAGCAATATAAAACAATATTCTATTATTGTCTTCAGAGTTCTTTATAGAGTATTTCTTAAGTTAATTTTTGGTCCTTTGATTTCTAATTTGTACATTACTTGCTAGACATTTTGGATTTGGATATTCTCTTCATTTGAAGAATATTAGAATCTAAAAAGGGTAGTTTTTTTTTTTTTTTTAACATCTCCTATGAATATGGCTTTATTAGAAAGAACTTAGTTTTATTCAGTTGCTTGGTTGTTTTGAAATTTGGCATTTTTCCCCCTTCAGGTATTAAGATATGTTTAACCAGATTATTATCTTTTTCTGTTTCTCTTTGTCCTACAGTTGGCATAACTCCGCATTCTAAAACTAAGAAATAATAACTGACACTAAATTCGTTGTATTTCTCTATATTCAAGACATTGTGCTAATATTTTTTTTATCCAGGACCTCATTAAATCTTCACAACACTCCAGGAGATAGAAATCATTAATAACGTCATTATGCAGATGGGAAATTGTGATTCTGAAAAGTCAGTAGCGTGCCCAAGAGCTCCTATAATTGGCAGGAACAGAATATGGAGACAGGCTATCTGATTCTAGAGCTTGAGCTCTGCACCATCTCACAAACAATTTACTAATGATATTTTGACCTTCTCACCTTTATCAGAACTTTGAATTTAACTACCTTGTAATTACAATCTCATTGTAGGCTGCTAGCAAATATTCCTTGCAATTTTTTTTTCATAATCACCATTGATAAAACCAATCAAAAAAAAAAAAAACAAAAAAACAACTTTTTAACCCCCTGTAACAAAAAGCTGGCGTTTGTTTCATCAAAAATTATAATAACTCAAATTAATGTGGTAATTTACCAATCTACATGTGGAAAACAAAAGCTTTCATATAGTATTGCTTCACAGATTTATAAATTCCCTAACTTAACTTAAAAATGGCTGGACAGATTGCACTATCTTTATCAGATTAAGAAAATCCCGTTAGTGAGTTTTAGTTAGTTAAATAAGGTGTTTTGAATCAAAAAGATTCCAAGTCCCAGTGATTTGGAAGTATATTTCTTCTCAAACAATTTATACTTATCATTGCTGTTCAATTTAGCCTTCATACACATACTGTATTTCTTCATGTCATGTTGCTATTATTACACTCTCCCATTAGTTAAATTGTTTTTGAAAACTTTCTGACATGCATATTACATTAAAGTCATTGCCACCAAATATTATAATTTATACATAATCTAATTTTTTATTTGCAGCATTGTTCTAGAAGAATCTATGTATGTTGACTTTTCATTTAATGTACTTCTACATTATATTTTTGGAAGAAGTACAAACAGAATGCTCGTTAGAAGCAAGGATGGAGAGACTACATCTCACATATTTTGGACATATTATCAGGGATCAGTACCTGGAGAAGGACATCATGCTTGGTAAAGTACAGGGTCAATGAAAAAGAGGAAGACCCTCAAGAAAATGGATTGACGTAGGGGCTGCAACAATGGGCTCAAGCATAACAATGGTTGTGAGGATGGCTCAGGACCAGGCAGTGTTTCTCTCTGTTGTACATAAGGTGGCAATGAGTTAGAACCAACTCAATGTCATCTAACAACAACAACAACTTCTACATTTGTCTGGTTATTTTGTTAGATTGGTCAGATCATTTATTGACACTCGCATTTATTCAAAGATTATTGAACATTTTCTAGGTGTTGGGAATACAGTGGTAGGGAAAGTAGAAATTGCTCTTGCCTGCAAAGAGTTTAATTGTTTTTGGAGAAATAAATTGCATTAGTGTTTTTATAATAGTCTCTTCTTTTACATCCACATCTTCTATGTCAAGAAATTGTGCTAACACTCTTCTGAAATTTATTTCTACAGTCCAATAGCTTCTCACTGCCTCCACTACTATCACCTGGTGCAGGCTAACATCATCTCTGCCCTGCATTATCAGTTATTGTAATCGCCTCATAAGTTGTTTCCCTGCTGCTGCCCTTGCTCTGGATGACCTCCCTCACTCTTCACTTTCTCTGAGGGAAGCCCGCTGTCTTGTTGTAAGCTGCCCTTTGCAGAGACCCATGTGGCAAGGAACTGAAGATGACTACTGTCATGGATTGAATTGTGTCCCCCAAAAGTATCTGTCAACTTGGCTAGGTTATAATTCCCAGTATTGTAATGATTATCTACCATTTTGTTTTCTGATGTGATTTCCCTAAGTCTTGTAAAACCTTTCACTATGATGTAATGAGATGGATTAGCAGCAGTTACACTGATGAGATCTACAAGATTAGATAGTGTCTTAAGCCAATCTCTTTTGAAATATAAAAGAGAGCAGAGAGACATGGGGACCTCATACCACCAAGAAAGCAGTGCCGGGAGTAGAGTGTGTCTTTTGGACCTGAGGTTCCTGCACTGAGATGCTCCCAGGCCAAGGGAAGACTGCTGACAAGGACCCTCCTCCAGAGCTGGCAGAGAGCGAAAGCCTTCTCCTGCAGCCAGCGCCCTGAATTCGAACTTCTAGCCTACTGGACTGTTGGAGAATAAACTTCTTTTTGTTAAAGCCATCCACTTGTATTTCTCTTATAGCAGCACTAGATGACCAAGACAACTACTGACATAAGTAGTATAACTTTGAAATGGACTAAATGTACAAACAGTGCCAGGCCTTGGGGAAATGAAGAGGGAAATGGGACTGTACATGGTCATTAAAAGGAGCGTTAGTTGTAGCCACAATACATGGTTCTTAAAATAACAGAATTTAACAATTAACTTGCTCTGACTGTTAGAATATAGGTTTTTATTTTAATTATTTTTCATGATTTTCTCTATCTTTAGTATTTCTAAATATAAAAATATAATAAAATTAAAAACTCAACAGAGAAGAAACTTTTAATGTCTCTCAAAAACCGGTGTCATACATTAAGATTAAGCACTGAACTAGGATTTAGAAAGATGCTAGTTAAGAAAGCAAATACAGTCCTTGGCTTTGTAGAGATATGATCTGTTACGGAGGACAGACAAAAACCAAATAATTGTCGATCATTAAGCACAGAATTGCAAGTATGCCAAGTGCTGCTAAAGAGGAGTCATAGGGTTATTGGAAGATATAATAGGAGGGCCTGATTAATCTGGGGTCCCAGGGAAGAATTACCTAAAAATGTGTTATTTAAGCAGAGAAGCGAAGACTGAATAGATGTGAGCAAGGACATGATATGTGGAGGGACTAATTCAAAGTAATTCTATTCTATGTGTGAAAGCTGAAAGAAATTCTTAAGAAGCTGTTTAAAGAACTGATAGAAGTTCATTACAACTGGAGGAGAGAGTGAGTGGTGTAAGGTAACATTACTGCAAGTACCACAACTACTTAGTACTATTAATAATAATAATGGTTTGAAAGTGGCTACTGTCAAACCCAGGGATTCTGGCTCCGGAGGTTACACTAATAGCCAGTATACAACATTTCTTTTAAATAGGTAAACCATGAGGGAACTTATAAGTTACATTATGCATTCTGAATTTTAACAGCAGTGAAAGAAATCATTAAGGAGTTTTAATCAGGTGACTAATAGTATCATTTATCATTAATGAAAACCATCCAAGCAGCACTTGGCTCAACGGAGTAGAGCAAATTTTGAAGTTTGTTTCTTTTTAATAACTTAAATATATGAGACAAAAATGAACTTCTGCCATTTTGGATAGGGGTTTTGTAAAATATATGTGCTCATTCTAGGTAAAGGTGGTATGATTGTATAAGCATTTACTTTTTGTCCACCTGAAACACCGCTAAAGTGACAAAGAGGATTTTTGTTTGTTTTGTTTTTTAATAGGCAGAAATCTCCAAGGTCAAGAAGTGGAGAGGAGATCACAGCACGCAAATTTTGAAATCTGGAACGCAAATGGATAAGTGGTAATTTACTTGTCAGAACTGAGAAAGCAGCATTCCAAGACAATGATGGAAATGCAAGCTTCAGAGCAATATACAGTGAAACCTGTGAGAGGCAGAATTTGAAAGGATTGCCTGCTTTTCTGGGTCTTACAAGATTTCTGCCTTTGACAGCGTGCAGTCTTATCACTTTTCTATTGCTCGTTTTAGTGGAAAATATTTGAGTTTTTCTTCTCTGACAGGTTTCCCCCTTACACAGTTTCTAGCTTTCCCAAGTGTTACTGTACAGTAGCCTGACCTTACCCTCGATTTCACTTTCAGAAGTTTCAGTGACCCGTGGTTAACCACTTTCAGAAAATGTTAAATGAGTAGCCGGATGAAATCTGGCACCATCTTACTCCATCCCACCCAGGGACCACATTCACATAACTTTTTTTACAATATATAGTTATAATTGTTCCATATTATTATTAATTATTGTTAATCTCTTATTATATCTAAATTATAAATCAAACTTCTTCGTAGGTATGTATGTATAGAACAAAATAATCTGTATATGGATCAGTACTATCTGTGGTTTCAGGCATCCATGGGGGTCTTGGAATGTATCCTCTACAGATAAGGGGAGACTACTGTATACCATAAATCACTAAAAGGCTATGGAATGGTTAGTACCTGGTGCCTATGTGAGTAGAATTTTGGCTAAATCTAAAAGCAAGCCTGTATAAACACCTGTTGAAAGAAGAGAATTTTAGATCCTCTCCCCTAATCTGAGAAGTAGGTAACTTTACTTCTCTCATCCCAATAAAAAACTGGGGAGTGAAAAATTAATCTCTAGTCTGGGGACACAAGTCACATTTGAGAGCAGACTTAAATGGAATTTTAAAATACTGAAGGCTAAAACACATAGCTATCCTCCCATACTTGACTCCTAAAAATCTAACACTGCAATCAATATCCTTTGGTTAGGATATTGGAAGATACTTGTCTAAAAACACAGAGCAACCAAAAAGGAAATACCTAAAGATACTGGTTTCAGGATTTTCCCAATGAAGTGGCCCAGCCAGAAATTATGAAAACCAGAGTAAATAAACCCCATTCACATGAAGTTAGTGCTTAGCACAACTCAGGTTGTCTCGGGGCAGTCCTAACATCCCAAACAGCCACAAGACTACTAGGTGAGGAACCCAACCAGTAGCATTAACCCCTCTATGGGTGCTACGTCCATCTAGTTTGATTGAGCTTCACACAGGAGACACTAACAAAGTGTTGGCAAGTGAAAGCCCATTTAATTACTTACAGAAACCAGTAAACAACAGGAATAGTTCCAAGGTGAGCAGGTCCTCCGTAGGCTCAAAAGGCTATCAAGGCAAGAATGGAGACTCCTCTAGCACGCCCCCGCCCTTTGCACCGTAAGTGTGGAACTTAGAAGTCTCTCCCCCAGCCAGTTTTATATTCCAGGGGCTACATGACTCACTACACAGAGCACAATCATAGATATTCCTGCCGGACTACCCGAGGAGGGGTATGGTCAGACATATCTGCCCCGATTTATATCTCTTTAGCCCTGCTAGTTGCCTGGATAAGGAGCCCTGTTGGCTAAGAGCTCTGCTGCTAGCCGAAAGGTCAGCAGTTCAAACCCACCATCAATTCCATGGGAGAAAGATATGGCAGTCTGCTTCTGTGAAGATTACAGCCTTGGAAACCCTATGGGGCAGTTCTAATCTGTCCTATAGGGTCACTATGAGTTGGAATTGACTCAAAGGCTATGGGTTTGGTTAGTTGTCTTGGACAGAACCACAAGCTTGGGGGAAGGGTGGTTGTTCCTGAAGACGAGATACTAGCCAGGGGAGAGAATGCTTTGTTTTAAACTGTGAGTGCACATATAAGTTTGCTTAGCATGAAAAACATTCTTAAAAAACTGTGGAGAAAATGTTGCAATATGTAACTCTCATAAAATCTATGTACTTGAAATATTAAGCAATTTAAATCGCAAAGCCAAATAGGTAATTTTCTAATATATTGTGTTCTCATGCAAAGATAATGCAATTGAACCACTGTTCAATATTATACTTTATTATTTTTGAACTGAAAGCTTTGAAAAACTATTAATCATGTTTAGAGGGTATTGTTGACATTATGCAATAAAGCAAACCTTACCCAACTATTTGGTCATTTAAGCTATGACTACTTCTTGTTGTTAACAATCTAAAACAACTGTTTTAATGATTTATAAGACACATAGGAATTAACTCCAGGTCATTAATCCTAATGGAATGTCAAGGTATGATTGAGTCAGGGTAAAACATAATTTGATTCTCTTACTAGACTAAGAAAGTTATGATTTTATAACACTTGCTACAGAAAATCTGAGTATAGTATTATTTAGACAAAGTATTTATAAATTGAGCAAAAAACATAAGCAAACATATTAATAGTTATAAGCACATTGATCATCCCGGGACTTATCATCTTCTTTAATAACTGGTATATAGAATCATAAATGCTATGTAAGTGATTAAATGAATATATTCCACCAAAACAAATACAACCTGCAGAGGGAGAATAATATACTTAAAATTTATATGCCATCAATGTAAGATTAAATTTTTTTTTACAAGCAACTAATATCACCTAGGGCCTACTTATCATTTTAAAGTGAAAATGGGGTGTAAACACTATTTATCCAACTCAAAATAAAAAAAAAAATTATACACAAGAACTGCCCAAATAGAAAAAATAATAATAACTGTAGAAACATTAAATAAGGTTGAGAAAAGGCATTTTCATTTTAAAATGTGCATACTACAAAATATTTTATATATTGAGAAAGAATAAGAATTTGAGACTACTGTCAGCTATATATATTATTTATATGTATAAATCACAAGTATTTATATCTTTATCCATGAGACCTATGTCATATAACTTGTAAATTCTTTGGAGGAAAGGAAGCATTCTTTAAAGAACTAGGTATTATTATTCTACTGCCACTATTTCATGTTAAAATAGGCTAGCAGAAATACTTAAATGCTTACCGTACAGAGACAGGTAGTTTGAATAAAGGTTTTAATACTATTTCAAATAAGTGTATTGTGAGTAGTACAGTTTTCCATTAAGGTTCAATCTATGTTATCTATATTTTAAATCTACCCCCCATAGGATTTTTTTTAGACCTGGAATTAGGACTAGATTTATTTGTGGGCAAGAGAGTCCTCAAAAATTGCAGTCTAAACAAAATAGAAATTTATTTCTCTCTCTTGAGTAAGTATAGGTATAGAGAACCCATGACTGTTAAAATGGCTCTACTGTCATCTGTAGTCAGGTGGCCTCCAGCTTCCTGCTAAACCACTCTTAGGGGGCAGCCTCCATCTTCCAGATTCAAGATGGAGTTTTGTAATCACAGCCACTTTCCAAGTAGCAGAATGGAGAGGAGTATAAAGAAAGGGCAAAGAGCTCTCATAAACTCTCTCTTAAGGAACATTTCCAGAAATTTCTATCATGTCACAATTTGCAAGAAAGGCTGGGAAATGGGATATTTTTTCTGGGACATCATTGACCAACTAAAAATCCTATTAACATGCAAGAAGGGGCAAACTGTTATTGAGGCACAACCTGCTGTCTCTGTTACCTTGTTAATCATATTTTTAAAAATCAGCAAGACATAATCAAACTTCTGTGGTTAACATTCATAACATTCATAAACTTACATTTTACTTCCACAAAATTTGTGTTTTAATCCCATACAGAAGAGTAAGATTAATGTTTATATAAATTTAAATATAAAATACAGCTGAACTTGGCCATCAATAAAGCCGAAATATTCATTAATAAAAACTGATGCTTTAAAGCCCATTCAGCGTCAAGAAAGGAATATACAGAATTGACATTTAGTCATTTAGAGGAATTCTTGGTCTAAATTATGATTTGTAATTTCATTCATTTATTTATTTTTTTAACTCTTCTTTCTAATATGGTTGCTTTGAGAAAGGTTGTCCAATTGCTGAGCGATATTTAAGCAAAAGTTCCTGAACAATTAATAACTGCCAAAAATATACCAAAGAAGGAAACTTTTCACACTTTCTTTTAATTTTTTTTTCCATTTAATAGTTTCTGAGCACAAATACACTAGAATTTGAATGTCTGGGGATAAGATTCTATATATAGTCATTCCAACCTGCTTGTACAAGTGGCCATGTGGCTACTGAACTATAAAACTCACTTACTGACCCAGAAATATAGCAAGTAAATGTCCTTGATACTGCTTGTGAACACCTCAGGAGTCCACAGAATTCATTCCCTAATTCATCTGAACCTGAGAAATTTCGTATCATTTTGGTGAATTGGCCAGCTAAGCAAAAAATAGGTCAGAACTATCTTAAACATTTCAGAACAGATGTTTTCAAGATTTATACCAACTTGAAGACATCTGCCCTAAAATGTTTGAGACTTAGATATTTCAAGATTTATATTCAATTCAGGTTGCACACCATTAGAGTATTTTGTGACTACAGGTAGTTTTCTCTTCCTTTTTTCTAAAATGTGAATCATTTAATCGTCTATAGTTTTTGTAAAAACCTCTGAGTTAGTTTGTGTTGTTTTTTCTGCCACTTTGCTGCTCACAGAAAAAAAGCCTTGAGTAGCTGAATGTAGAGTGTTGTCCAGTGTTAAAATTGTACACAAAAACATTAGAAGAATGACAGAGAAAGACAAAATCATATTTACTACAGTAGAATGTAATCAAAGAGGATGCCTATGCAAACAGATTTATTTATAAAAGTTGTGAAACATTCGTCGTTAAACTAAAGAAACTATAATTACCTTTAAATATCTCCTTGCAGTTCTCAAGTCACTTTTCTGGTTTTAATAGGAGAAAAAGAAGTTAATAAGAAAGTTAATAACAAAATCCTACCTCACAGTGGGCAGGAAAAAAAATGGTATTTATTGATTTCAGATTTCAGAATATCATAAACAAAAAACCAGACGGATTTTCTTGAGTAAATTTTAGTGTTAGATACCATTAAATATTCCCACCAAGAAAAAAGTCCATAATATTAAATGTTAATTTTATTTAAAAGCACTTTTGAGTACTTTCTGCTGTTCAAAACACTTAGAACTTTACATGAAAGTAATTTAGTCATTTGCATATTGTATGTGGTTACTTTCCTGTCCCTTCAAATCAGTATGTGTTTCCTGTTGCATAAGTGCAAACTTTTCTACTTATCATTTGCTTATCACATTCTGCATTTGCATAAAATAGTGAAATTACTCCAACTCTATTTTACCCAGAATTTCAGAATTATTTTCGATCCATTGAATGAAACTCAGTGTTATTTGGGAAACCCAGACACCATATTGCTTTAACAGAGCTACCACTGTGGGCTAGTTTAAAATATTTATGTATTTTTCTGTAACACTTCCACTCATTTTGTCTAATATCCATCTAGTTTTTAAATGAAAAAAAAGATTAGTATTTTCCTTAAGATATTCATAGTTGATCTTGTTTTAGTTTATAAGCCAGATGATACATAAAAATATACTTCAGAGACCAATGTAAATTTTAAATAAAGTGGTACTACTGAACTGCTTTTCATTGTAAGATCACCCTCTTCGTAAAAATAGTTGTGATCGCAGTTACAACCTCAGAATTATTTGCCTATGTTGTTGTTGTTGTTGGGTACTGTCTAGTTGATTCCGACTCATAGAGACCCTGTAGGACAGAGTGGAACTCTCCCATAGGGTTTCCTAGGCTGTAATTTTTATGTGAACAGATTGCTAAATCTATTCTCCTGTGGAGAGACTGGTGTGTTCGAACTACTGACTTTTCTGTTAGCAGCCCGGTGCTTAACCATTGTGCTACCAGGGCTCCCTTTCCTTTATGTTATTTTAGATATTTTTCTAAATTTTGATTCTCTCCCACCCCACAGGAATTATCCAAAACTATTTTTTGTGTTTCATAAAATGATGGCATATAATGTTTCTACTGCCTATCATCATATCATCATATAATTGCTCACGCATGAGAAAGCTAGACAATGAAAAAAGAAGACAGAAAAAGAATTCATGCATTGGAACTGTGGTGTTGGTGAAGAACATCAAATATACAATGGACTACCAGAACAAACAAATCACTCTTAGAAGAAATATAACCAGAATGTTCCTTAGAAGGGAGGATGGCAAGACTTTGGCTTACTTATTTTGGACATGTCATCAGGAAAGATCATTCACCAGAAAAAGGCATCATGTTTGGTAAACCATCAGAGAAAACAAGGAAAACCCTCAATGAGACTGACACTATAGTAGCTGCAACAAGGGACGCCAGCATTGCAATGATCATGAAGATGGCTCAGGATGGGACAATGTTTCATTCTGTGATGTATAAGGTCTCCATGAGTCAATCCAGATTCAATGGCAACTAACAACAACAAAATAAGTAGCAAAGGAGGGCTTTTGCTTGTTACATGGGAAATATTTTAATCACTTCCTTTTCACCTTACTAGGAAATAGACCACAGTAGGAAGATGCCTCAAAATACATATTGCCACACTGGGTGGGGTTTGCACTCAGGATCAGTAAGTGCAATGAGAACAACAAAAGGGTGAGATAACTTCTGGCTCCCACAGGAGGGTGTGATTGGCTTATTAGAATCATTCCTCAGACTGGGAGGAAATTGAAACCTGATACTCAGGAATAAGCAAGAGCAGCACGTGATTCAGGAGCCATGGTGACACAGTGGTTAACCCTTTCATGATCTAATTATTTTTTCTTTTTAACTTTTTGTTGATACTATGTGTTTTCAGTAATGGAGGGCATGGCAGGTAATACGGTTTTGTTTTATGCCTCATTCCACAAATCACACATCAGAGTCCAGAGACACATATGTGTACCCTTGTGAACAGCAGTTGTACTCCCACAGTCTAGAGGTACATATGTGTACCAAATAAAAAGTTTCAAAATTCACATTTTTCCTACCAAAATTTCAATGATTCTGCACCACCTCATACAACACCCTGTAAAAACAGTAATTTGCAACACACATCTGTTTTTTCCCTGTTCCCAACTGTTATAGAGGGCCCTGCTTGCCAGCAACACATACTGTCAGTAGCTTGACAATGACACCAGAGTTGCAAAAAGTAAGTGGTAGCTATATATACCGCCAGTCCTGAAAGGATACTAACGCGCTTGGCTGCTAACCGAAAGGTCAGCGGTTTGAGCCTACCAGCCGCTCCATGGGAGAAAGATGTGGCAGTCTGCTTCCATAAAGATTTACAGCCTTGTAAACTCTATGGTGTAGGTCTACTCTGTCTTATAGGGTTTGTATGAGTCAGAATCAACTCGATGGCAGTAGATTTGGTGGGCATATGGTTCATTTGATAAGGAAAAGACCTTATCAGAGGGAGAGGGCTGGAGAGGGGCACTTACAGTTAGGCCATTCAAGGCCCTCCTGGTTTCCCACTTAATTTTATGTCTTATACCACAGAAAACCAATATTGTCACGGGAATAGAAGAGCAAAAAGAATGCTGGACTACATCTCAGAAAGCCTGTGTTTTAGGCCCAATTCTGAAATATGTTAGCCATATGACACTATAAAAGTTACATAAACTTTTTGAATTTGTTTTCTTTGGGGATATAAAAGGAAAAATAATACTTAACCCTATATGTCTCACAGTGTTTATTTTTTGTTTGTATTTAACTAATTTTTTTTAAATTTTAAGATTATTATAGATTTACATGAATTTGTAAGAATAATATGGAGATAATCTCTTCTACCTCTTACTCAGTTTTTCCCAATGGTAACATCTTGCAAATCTGTAGTAAAATAAAACAACCAGGATAATGACATTGATATAGTGAAGATAAAGAACAGTTCCATCACCACAGGGACCTTCCTGTTCGCCTTATGAAGCCATACCCTCATCTCTCCACATCCCCTGTTTCTGGCCCCTAGCAACAGTTTGCCATTGAAAGAATACTTTATAAACAAAACGATAAAGTATGGATTTTATTAACTTTTTTTCACTCAGCACAACTCCTCAGAGATTCATCCAAACTGTTCTGTGTATCAGTAGTTTGTTGCTTTATATTTAAAAAAAAAAAAAAAAAACTCGTTGCCATTGAGTCAATTCCAACTCATAGTGACCCTTTAGGACGGAGTAGAACCACCTCATACAGTTTCCGAGGAGCACCTGGTGGATTTGAACTGCTGATCTTTGGGTTAGCAGCCATAGCTCTTAACCACTACACCACCAACGTTTCCATTGCTTTACATAGCTGAGTACTATTACATAGTATGGATGTACAACAGTCTGTTTAACCATTAACATGTTTTATGGATATTTGGGTTGTTTCCAGTATCTGGCTATTATAAAAAAACCTAAATTATTTGTTATCAATATTCAAGTATAGGTCTTGTGTGAACACATTGTTGTTGTTAGGTGCCATCAAGTCAGTTCCAACTCATAGTGACCTTATGTTCAACAGAACAAAATACTGCCCGGTCCTGTGCCATCCTCACAATCGTTGTTATGCTTGAGCATAAAAGCTACAGTGTCAGTCCATTTATCGAGGTTCTTCCTCTTTTTTGCTGACCCTCTACCTTACCAAGCATGATGTCCTTCTCCAGGGACTGGTCCCTCCTCGTAACATGTCAAAAGCGCATAAGATGAAGTCTCAACATCCTCACTGCTAAGGATCGTTCTGACTGTACTTCTTCCAAGACAGACATGTTCGTTCTTCTGGCAGTCCATGGTGTATTTGATATTCGTCACCAACATCAAAATTCAAAGGCATCAATTTTTCTTTGGTCTTCTTTATTAATTGTCCAGCCTTCTCATACATATGAGGCAATTGAAAATACCATGGCTTGGGTCAGGTGCACTCAAGTCCTCAAAGTGACATCTTTACTTTTTAACACTTTAAAGAGGACTTTTGAGCACATTTCCCCAATGCAGTACTTCGTTTGATTTCTTGACTACTGCTTCCATGAGCATTTATTGTGGATTCGAGTAATATGAAATCCTTGACAATTTAAATCTTTTCTTCATTTATCATGTCATTGCTTATTGGTCAGCTTGTGAGGATTTTTGTTTTCTTTATGTTGAGGTGTAATCCATGCTGAAGGCTGTGGTCTCTGATTTTCATCAGTAAGTGCTTCAAGTCCTCTTCACTTTCAGCAAGCAAGGTTGTGTTATCTGCATATTGCAGGTGGTTAATGAGTCTTCCTCCAATCCTGATCTTGCGTTCTTTTTCATATAGTCCAGCTTCTAGGATTGTTTGCTCAGAATCCATATTGAATAAGTATGGTGAAATGATACAACCCTGATGAACACTTATCCTGGTTTTAAACCATGCAGTGTCCCCTTGTTCTGTATGATGACTGTCTCTTGGTCTATGTACAGGTTCCTCATGAGCACAATTTAGTGTTCTGGAATTTCCATTCTTTGCAATGTTATGCATAATTTTTATATGATCCACACAGTCAAATGCCTTTGCACAGTTAATAAAATGCAGGTAAACATCTTTCTGGTATTCTCTGCTTTCAGTCAAGATCCATCTGACACCTGCAATAATATCCCTTGTTCCACCTCCTCTTCTCAATCCAGCTTGAATTTCTAGCAGTTCTGGGTCGAAGTAGTGCTGCAACCATACATAGACCTCCATAAACATGTGCAGAAATATAGGCCTCTGTAAACATGTGCAGAAAGCATTTGGCTATCCTAACTGCCACCAACCAAATGCTTACTTGTTACAATTGGAAAAAAATTTGGAAACTCAAGTACAAATATGAAAGCCAAATTTCTTGTGAAACAAATGTTTTTAGCTGAAACAAATGCTTGGGTTGTTCGCATGTGCCCAAATCAAATATTTTCTTGTAACAATAAACATGCTTCCAAGTCATCCATACTATCCAACATTTATTAACTAAACAAAACTTCATCTTAAAGAAGACTTGATACTATTCCACCCTTTCATCTTACTTCAATTTGAAAAACTGTGAAAAACCTGTTGTGTTAGATGCTCTTGACTCACTTCTGACTCATAGCTACCCTATACAGAACAGAACGAAACACTGCCTTGTCATGCGCCATCCTCACAATCATTGCTATGTTTGAGCTCAGTGTTTCAAACCACTATGTCAATCCATCTCATAGAGGCTCTTCCCCGTTTTTTGCTGACCCTGTAAATTACCAAGCATGATGTTCTTCTCCAGGGATTGCTATCTCCTGATAACATGTCCAAAGTACATGAGACAGTGAGAGGAAGTTTCGCCATCCTTGCTTCTAAGGAGCATTCTGGCTGTACTTCTTCCAAGACAGATTTGTTTGTTCTTCTGGCAGTGCATGGTATATTCAATATTCTTTCCAACACCATAATTCAAAGGTCTTCCTTATTCATTGTCCAGCCTTCCCATGCATTTGAAGTGATTGAAAATACCGTGGCTTGGGTCAGAGGCTCCTTAATCCTCAAAGTGACATCTTTGCTTCTGAACACTTTAAAGAGATCTTATGCAGCAGATTTGCCTAATGCAATCCGTCCTTTAATTACTTGACTGCTGCTTCCATGGAAGTTGATTGTGAAAAACCTACTGACCATGAAATTGTATACTTTATTCTGTATATTGGAGGAACAGTGTCTTCACAAACATGATGGAATGATTAGCATAATCTCTACTTTCCTGTTTAACTCCTATTATGTATTCAATTATCAGTTCAATCATAACTTCTTCATGAAAACCTTCCCTGTCTAAATTAATTCTATGTATATTTGTGCAATTTTTGTTTAATATTCATCTATCCTACTACACTCTATGCTAAATAATGACAGTGTGTATGGCTTATAAAGGGCTAGCAATACAGTGTTACTGGATGTTAACTCTACAAATGAGGATAATAGTATCTGACTCACAGGATTGATTTGAGAATTAAATGAGTTACTGTTTTCAAAGACTCAGTGTAGTGCCTGGCAAATGGAAAGCAATTAATTATCCCTCCCAATAAAATGTAAGCTCAGAGAGGTCAGGATTTTATTTTTTTCTCCACTACTACATATATGAAATAAAATGTCTGGGATATAGTACAGTCACAACAAACAAGCATTGAACAATTGAAAACAGATTGGAACCTTTAGCATGAAAGCATGTTTGGAGAAAATTACCTCAACTTCGTTAGTGGACAAGAGAGAAGGAGTAAATTAGATATAGATATGGATATGGACATAGATATAGATGATATTCCTTTCAGCTGTCTTTGACTGATATTACCTCAGAGGGAGAGTAAAAATTAAGATAGGTGTGGGAAGCTTGAGGTTGTTTGGACTAGAAAATTTCAGATTGGAAGCACTGTGCATACTTCTGAAAGATTTAGGAGCATCTGATGAGGATTAACATTGAATCTATCATAGCATTTGCATAAAGTTTCTAAATGTTTTATTTACATTATTTATTATTAAGATTGAATTATTTTGTGAAATATCTAGACCAAAGATATTACAAAAATGGGCAGAGATAAAAATGATGTTACTAGAATTAATTATGAAAATCTTAAGCCTGAAAAAAAAGTTGAACACACCAATCGTTAATTAATATCACTCTCCAGTATGCATAAAAATGTTTGAAAATAGTTTTTGGTATAAGGCAGTACCAACCAATACCTGTTGTTCTGGAGTCAGTCTTGACTTGTGGAGACCCCGTATGCTTCAGAATAGAGCTGTGCTCCGTATGGTTTTCAATAGCTGATTTTTCAATAGTAGATTGCCAGGCCCTTCTTCCTGGGCACCACTGGGCAGACTCAAACCTCCAATTTTTTGGTTAGCAGTAAGGCAAAATATAATAATTATAAAAATAATGAAATGGAAAAGTTGATGTAACCACCACAGAGAGAGAGAGGGAAGAAAGAAGAAGAAGAAGAAAAGAAAGGGAGAGAGGAGAGAGTTTGAGAGAACCATAGCATCAGAAACACTGCAGAAAAGGTTGTTTCTCCAATGTATTATGAGAATGCATAGGACACTGGACACTAAGGTCTATTTATTTTCTCTTTATTTCCAAGACTTCATATAATTTATTTTTGTTCTGTGTTGTATATATGGAACCCTGGTGGTTCAGTGGTTAAGAGCTCGACTGCCAGCCAAAAGATTGGTAGTTCGAATCCACCAGCTGCTCCTTGGAAACACTATGGGCCAGTTCTCCTCTGTCCTATAGGGTTGCTATGAGTCAGAATCAACTCAATGGCAATGGGTTTGGTTTTCTTGGTTTCATCATATGTATATGGCATTTCTGGTACATCTGAGAAATGGTAGAGCTTTATCCTGTCATGTTATCAGTGACATGGTGATGTATTAGAGAAAGAAGCACAGCATGGACTTATATGTAAAGCTGAATATTAGTATGATTTTTACCACAATAATGTGCACTGGGGTCGGTTTTAGGTAACTAATTTCAGAACTGAACCAGGAGGAATGTATACACTTCCTAGATTATTGATTTTTGATAAAAGCCCATGCTGAAAGCTGACTTCCACGTGATATTAAACACTACAAAGGTGGTTATGCCTTTCTGCACAAACATTCATTTGTATGCATTAATCCATAAAGTCGGTATCCAAATGTTTGTGAAAAATCTGTTTGACTTTTAAAAATGTGATATGAGGCTCTTTTCAGTCAAAATTTTAAACCATTTTAGGTAAATAGCTCTCGATGCAATATTTTTAGACATCAAGGGATATAGGTTGTTTTTTGTTTCATTTTATTTTATTTAAAGAGTTCTAAGTATTTCTGTCTCTTTGTCTCTTACATTTTATAATGAATATACCTGTATGCTTTATGTTAACATTCATTGCATTTCAAATATGGATCCTCGCTATTTGTCTCTTTTAGAGGTATTGAAAAAGCAAAAAATTTATTAATTTCTATAGTTTATTTAACATAGAATTTTTATAAATTACCTATAAATGTAATTCATATCTAGTTATTCAATATTGAAACCAGTGTAAGTTTACCAATATATGCCCTGATTCACTCAAAAAAAGAACGTGAAACAGCTTACGCACAGATATACACAATACAGAATACAGAATAATGACAAAATATGCAAATTCCTGGAAGTAAAGAGAAAATAAATGCTGGAATTTAATATGAAATAGAAAATATACAAAATCCTTACTGTAAGTTCTTACTGGGCGGCCAAAGGTAGGCCACAACATTGGCTCTGTGAGGCCCTAAAACTAGAAGGAATAAGGAAAAGATTCAGACAGATTCAGGGCTAAGTTAACACAGTTGTCAGCTCAGGTGCCAGGGTCACAGCATTAATTCAATAGACACTTATTCGGGAGATGCTTTCTTCCATCCTCCCTTCCTCCCTTCCTTCCTTAAAAGCTAAGCAGTGCTTAGAGAAATCTCTTTCATTAGTTCTAATGAAGGAACGCTGCATGATGAACACTGTCATCAAGAACATCCCAGCTGTACATACAATCAGTATTTAAGAATATATATATTCTTATAATGCTACCTTATAATGTTATCAGTGAAATCCAATGTCACAGTTCCAATTCATATGTCACAAAAATAATCATAAAATGGGACCAAAATGTTCCCAAATACATGTGATCTAGTCTGACTACATTTATGACAGCCTGATATGTTTTCAGTGAAACACAAAATAATTTTATAAATAGTTGATAGAGTTTTCCTTTTGTCCTGGGGCATAAAGAACATTTATTAAACATCAAAAATTCAAAATAATATTTACATGAATATATATGCTTATAAAATATATTTAAATATTTAGTCAAATAATAGTATGAATAATCATTTACCAACCACCCCGTTTAAGACATAAAGTATTTCCATTGCTTTGAAATCCCTGCATGAATGTGCCCCATTCCATCCATTTCTTTCAGAGAGAAATTCTCTCCTGAATTTTATGTTTATTATTCCCTTGCTTTTATTTTATAACTATGTTAAAATAATTTTTACCCTTAATAATACATTATTCAATTTTTTTATTTTTTGAACTTTATATAAATGCAATCAACTCTATACATTTTTCTAAAATTTGTCTTATGTGCCTTACATTTTATTCCTGAGATTCATCCTATTGTGTATAAACCAAAAACCCACTGCCTTCAAGTCAATTCCAACTCATAGCAACCCAGTAGAACAGAGTAGAACTGCCCCATAGGGCTTCCAAGGAGCGGCTGGTAGATTTGAACTGCAGACCTTTTAGTTAGCACCCAAACTCTTAACCACTGCGCCACCAAGGCTCTGTTATTGTGTATAGCTGTTCTTTATTCATTTTTAATGCTGTATAAAATTTCATTATATATGATAATTTATTAATACATTTCACTCTTTATGGATGTTGGGTTTGTTTTCTATTTTTAGTTAAGATGAGTAGTGCTGCCATGAACATTCTGATACACGCGTCCATGTATACATGTTTCTCTAGGGTAAATACTAAGCAAGATGTTTTCTGGGTCATAGATATGCTCATCTTCAGCTTTATTAGATTATGAGAGTATCTTTTTTTTTTTCTAAAGTGTCTGTACTAATTTCAACTCAAGGAGATTCTAGTTGTTCCACATCTTCATCTTCACCTCTTATTTGAAAAATTAAAAAAATTTTCTGATATAACTATAAATGGCATTCTTTTAAAATCATGTTGTCTAACAGGTTTTTTGCTGTTGCGACTGGTTTATAGAAACACATTGAACTTTTATATTAAGATTTTTAATATAAGCTCAGTAAAATAGCTTATTTGTAATTTTGTTTTTTTCTATGTAGATAACTATGCCATCTGTGAATAATTATATCTGCAAATCTTTTGCAAATTAATGAAGGAGCAAAACAATCTGAAACCCTTTCTGCCCTATTCAAGGTTCTAGACCTTGCCCCTACACCACACTAATACACTTTAGAAACTAGGATATAAAATACGTAAATACCTAACTTCTTCTAAAATTCAATGCTCAAGAATGGCTTTAAAGAAAAATCAAAAAACCAAGCATGCTAGACTATTAAATTATGTCACTAATTTTTATTAAATCTAAGTGTACTGTAACAATATTTACCATGATTTGTTCTACTGCTCAATGATTCATTTGGACTACTCATAAAATGAATATTTTACCTGTTATTTTCTTCTTTTTTTTGGCCCCTCCAAAAACTGCTAATTTCTACACAAGTCTCAGGATTAGAAAAAACAATAATATCTTATACCTTTCCAATGCTTTCTATTTTTCAGAGAACATTTACATCCATTATGTTAATTGGTCTTCATAAGGTTTCTGAGTACATATGTCATTTCATGATTTCACAGGTGAATAATTTAGTGATTTTCATTAAAAAATAATAGGGGAAAAATAAATATTGGAAGTCTATAGCATATATATCCCATGTTAGCCATGTGCAATATCAACATGTGATTAAATTATGACAGGAATTTTTTTAAAAAATAAAGGCTTTTTATAGGAAAACAACAACCGCAGCAGCACTGTTTGTTCCTCATTATTCCCCATCTCACCTTCTCCATGACTGAATCATGTCAGAAATACTAAACATTATTATCAAATAAATTTCTCTCCTAAATACATAACGAGGATTGTAACCCTGGTGGCGCGGTAGTTAAGAGTTGGGCTGCTAATCAAAAGGTCAGCAGTCCGAATCTACCAGGCGGTCCTTGGAAACCTTATGGGGCAGGTCCACTCTGTCCTACAGGGTCGCTACCAGGCAGAATCGACTCGATGGCAAGGGCTTTGGTTTTTGATCTATGCTTAATAGGAGGTAAGCTAGAGAGTGGTATGTGTTGTTGATCTAATTCCTCGTAAAAACAAAAATAAGACTATATTGACCAATACACAATCGGAGATAAGAACAAAAATAAATCAAGTGTTGATTTATTCATATTCTCTCACCTAATATTTCTTGAGACACCTAGGGATATTTAGGAGCCGTAGATCTACTTAAGAAACATGGACTCAAATGATTCACAGGAAAAATTATCTCATTAAGTTTTTTATAAATAATTATTTTCATATTCGCACTGAGCTAAAGTCATTGAGTCACTTTTTGCCTTTTATGTCCATACTTCCAGTCCGTATAATAGTTCGCTTGTAATAGCATTCTGTGTGTGCTGTTGAAAATCAATATCCTTGAATGCTGTGTCTGGTGGCAAGTCTACCAACTCCTTCGGGAGAGGCGAATTAAGATACTGCATTTTAGGCATGTGTATTAACTCACCATCTAACATGGAAAAAAATAATGAGTGTAACCCTCACAATGGTAGCGTATAGGAGCTTTTAAATAGAGAGTTTAATCTCCTTTAGAGCAAAGCCACACTCTCCGTTGCCCTAGGTTTTTGGCAAGATTCCCAGAAGCTGCAGTCATTCATGAGCCGCACACTCTGTTCTCAGGAAAATTGCATTGGGATCTTCACACAGTGCAACCAATGCTCTCATTTTGGATGCTTCATCTGTAAAAGATCCCCTCACACATGTCTGTACACGTGCATGGTGCTTAAGTCAGCTACCACCAAAGAATGGAGCACTACTGGGATTTGAACCTGTGGTTACAGGAGGTCCAAGTATTTCAAACCTTATATGTGGACTATAAGGTGATTTTCTCTGGCTGATTATTCTGAAATTAAAATGTAGTTTATGTTAAGCAAGCTTGGAAAATTCCCAAATCAAATAAACTTGTTTAGAGAGGCTTGTTGTACTCTCTTTGGAAATGCTGAAGCCACGGCTTTGCTCTACCCTGGTGCTCTTTGACTTGTGTAATGTACTCCATGTTCTCATTCACACTGTACTTCGTGTAATTTAACTAAGATTTTTTCCTTAAGTGAGGTATGCTGAATCTGACTGTAAAATACAACACAGTATATAAATATGCATTGACTTATCTGAATTCTGGAGCAATGAAAAACTCACTCTGTATTTCATTGTAGGTAAAGAACAATTCCTTTTATTACTCATTGTTTAGCAAAATAGGAACTGAGATTGGATCTTGACTGGGTAGACTAAAATGGCTAGTGAGAGCAAATTCATATGTTTTACTTATGCATTTTTTTCTGTAGCCATGTATATTTGATTTTACATTAAGATTATTAATTTTAATAACTACAAAAGGCCTATATATTTATCATATACTCCAGTTTGAAAAATAAAATTTTATGTAAATTTTCTAATTTTTAGAATACATAGGTCTTTAATTTCCCTGTCAGGACGGCTTTTAACTAAATGAAAACTCCTAACCACCGTTAAGACAGAAAAGGCAAAATAGAATATAACATTCTGCCACCACCACCAACAACAGCAAAAACAGAAGACAATGTCTATTGTGCCCCTTCATAACATACAATTTTGCTCATAATTTAACTGGAAATTAGCAGGAAATAAGCTGGTTCATTTTAAATTTTGGCAAAAATATTTATAACAATTAAACTAGGTAGTTATTAACGTTGTATAATCTTCAGACATCATTAACTGGAAATCATGAGGGAACTCTACAGAATTCAGTTTTGCATACAGACAAGTCAGACATCCTAAAATACTGCTGTCTTTGCATACACTCTGGTTGTTCTGTTAACCTCACATAAATACTTGTAGTTTGTATGTTAAAAGGACATTTTCTTTGATATCGTCAGGTTAGATTCCCTCCCAGGGTTGAATATGCTTTCGTAAAACTGATTTAATTAATTATTCTAATATTTCTGTCTTTAAAAAAAAAAAAGTGGCAGGGAGAGGGTAGGTGGTACTCTCTTTATTTGATAGAGAAACTGAGGTAGTCAGAAAATTAACAGGCTTGCAGATGGTTTCACAGCAGGTAAAGGGTGGAGCCAGATCTCTTGCCTGTGGCTTAAGTGTTTGATATGTTTCCAGGAAATCACACACTAAACTCTAAGCAAAAATCCAGCATGCTTTCATACCTAGTTTTTCTTTTATTTATATTTTGCACATGTAGGTATTACTGGGATATATTTGCAGTTTATATATTTAAACTGCAGATAACATGATTTCTCCAGAATTACTATATTAGCATATTTTCCCAAACTAGACACTTTTAAAAACAACGAAGAAAACTAGAGCCAAATTCTGGCCTGACTCAATTGTCCCCAGCAGGGTTGATTTGGTATTTTCTGGTTTTTTTATGATTGGCTGTGAAGCAATCAGTTAGAACATGTACATAGAGATGGGGGGTTCTATTAAGACATCTCCATTTTTTTTCTAAATAAATGCAAAAATGAGAAAAGACTAGATATTAAATTATGCATTCTATAAAAACTTGGATATGTTAAAATATATTTATTTGCCCCATTGATACTTGGAATTAAGAAACAAAATAATAAAAAATCAGTTAATTGAACAATATAGAATGCTGTATATGTGCCAAAACATGCTATTATAAACAGATGAAGATTTTAGCACCATTTAAAATCCTACACATGATAATAAAATAAATAGTAACCTAGAATGTAGTTTATTATGTCCAGTTACACAGTCCTTGCACAAAATTTCTTTAAACACAATTTTTCAAATTGATTTAGAAAATGTAGATAAATCCAATTCTCACCAATATTCAAATAACTTAATAGTTTAAAACATTAAAAAGGCTAAAATATTAAAACTTGGAGTAGCTACATAATTTTTTTCATAAAAATGCAATTGTTTATAAATTTATCTTAGTAAAAAATGTTAATAAGGAACAATAGCGAGTTACCAATCTTTCACTTTATAGTTCTTCTGTTGAGATTTGTAAGTTATTTCATGTCATTAGAGTCATTTAAATCAGAAAATCAAATAAGATCTGTTCTTGAATTGACACTTTCTTTTAATTTGTCTCATGATTTTACATTAATTTTTCTGAAATTCGTCCACTAACAATTTAAAGCTCTTAAGACATATAAAATGAGATATTATTAATGTGATTTACTTGCCTGAGTGAAATGATTTAATACATATTTTTATATAATTTGTATGATTGAAAATGTCTAATTAGGAAATATGTTGAAGAATCATAGTGTTAATTTTACTGTTAAAAAATGTTGAACGTAATTCAACTTTCTTAAGTGAACATTGGAGGCATTAAACTGACTAGAACTTTCTTCTAAAACTTCATTTCTTATATTACAAAGATGACTTGTGTTGCTCATCATTTGGCAGACATATCATTTTAAGTTAACAAGGTAATAAGTATATTTAACAGTTACTTCAAGTATTATTTAAAATTTCACAATTGCCATAAAAGCAAGTTTTACATTTTATTTTGGCATTTTTCCGTAGATTAATATGTATAATATTTAATTTCAGTGCAGTATTAACATTGGAAAAGATTTAACATTTATAAAAATCTAATTTGCAAATTTAGTGTAAACTTAGCAAAATGATAAATGTGAAATAAAATTGAAATAGAAAAAATATAGTTACAAGATCAAATGGAAGCAACCTAGAGTAAGAGAATATATTCATGAATGATGTTTTAAACAAAGAAGTCGTTATTAGAAAATATAATTAAAAAAAAAATCCCAATTGAAAAGTGGTTGCTAAAGAGTATATTGGCATTATAGAGAAAAATAAATCTGAAAGAACAGCTCTAATTGTTTTATCTATTTAGACATTTTGCAAAGTTTTGACATTGAAAAATTTACATTTTAAAAAAAGACGCAAACCTCAATGCAGAGGAAAAAAAAACAAAATAGAGCTTACAATCTATTAGTCTACCTGACCATGCATTTGGCATATGTAAGGAGAACGGATATCTCAGATGTTTTTTAAGTTAACTTGCATTGCACAAAGAACGTAATCAGTTTTATGTTCATTTCTCGTGTGGCAGGCCTCACTGAAGACAACTGAAGCTAGAATCAGAAAGATTGCCAGTGATTCTTGATACAAAGCAAAGTAAGAAAGCTCAAAGCTTATGCTGAGATTGTGGCACGGGCCTCAAGTTAATGACCTCACTCCCTGTGTAGCTCTAAATGGTAACAACAATAACAAAAAGAGCATGACTGTTACAATGACATGCTTTTTCCTGGGGAAAAAATATTGCAATTTAAAATGAACCTTTGTTTCAGAGATCATCCGAAAGAGACAGAACAAAAAAAAAAAAGAAAGAAAGAAAGAAACCTGAGCTTTAAAGATACTCACTCAAAATAAAAGGACCATGTGTTTTGGACCTCTTTGTTATTTCCTGAGACAGTTTTTTAACCTTTCTTTCTGTGTGATTTAGATGCAGGTTAACCAAAAAAAAAAAAAAAAATTAACAGCTTGAAGAGTGCTAATTAGAACCAATTATAATTTCATTGACCTGCCACGGCTCACTATGTCCTGGTGAAAAAAAAAAAATCATTTTGCTTTGTGCATATGTCTGATTGGAGAAGCTTAATATTCACACATGTGCATAAAGTAATCAATTAACTAGTAGTCTAGAGAGGACACACACCCTTACAATGCCTTTTGTTAACTTCTAATTAATATGATTATTCAAAAATACGGTCATATTTCAAAAGGGACTTCTTAATTCATCAAACTAGTGGCTATCTAACTATTATATAGAATTGGTTTTTACGTCAATAAAGACCAAAGACAGTTTCTATATAGTTTATCATCATGAAATAGAAATGTCTATGCTGGCAATGAAGAAGAAAGTTTCTTCAAATCAATTCAGTTCTTGAGGGAAGTAATTCAATTTTAATGTAACCTACACTAGTTAACAAAAGGCATTTTGTGAGCTTTGGTTGGAAATGTAATACAGTAACCTAGAATTACCTTACATCTAAGTTTAGCAACTATCATTTTCATACTGTGTTGTACCTAGCTTAAAAAGTTGTCTACTCCCATCTAGTGGTCATATTCTTGAATGTTCTTTCAAAAATTAAAAGTGTGAATAGTCTGTATTAAGGCAAATGAAACTGCTGTTTTATAGTCAGAATTAAATAATTAATGCAGCTAACAACATCTGCATGGATTAAGTAATTCAGGATCATGGGTTTTGTTGATAGCAGTAATTTTAAAAGCAGCATTGAATGGTTTTAGTCTGATTTATGGAGCGTAGCTCATGCTGCCAGATCCGTGTGGAGCTCATTGACTGAAAAACTCCCAGGATCACTCAAGAGAATTGCCACAGTTCTATAGTCAACAAATTCTTATGAATATTTTATAAAAATGTCTATGTATAAAGAGAAGGAAAGTTCAAGCAATGAGGTCCTTTGTGTGCAGCTGAACACCAGAATATAAAAATAGATGATTGATCTCTCAAAATTCTTCTAGAGAAAATGAAGACTGTCAGTTTTCAAAATAAAATGCACTTTAAAATTTTTATGATCTAATCCTGATTTTTTTAAACTAAAATGTAGACTAGAATAGCATTTGTTGTAGTAATAATACCTGCTTTTCAAAAAAATAAAGGCTACAAATAAAAGGAAATTGCATTTTGTGGTTTGTCAAAAGGAAGTGCCTTTTTAAAATCTTCCACTACAGAGCAGCATGGCAGCTTGTGGCTTGTTGCAAGCATAATACGGAATTTCACACACGCTGGATTGATCTGGACCAAGTAAGGTTCCTTTCAGTGAAATTCTGAAAATATTAAAAGACAACTCAGGAATCTGCATTGGCATGGAAGTGGAGCTGGAAAGGTTTGACACGGTGGGGAAAACTTGCTCCATTTCAATCAACAGGATAAGATCTTTGTAGTGTTTATGCAATTTCTAGATGATAACCACTCACTCTTCTGCTTCAGTGGGTAGAGATGTAGCCGATTGTGAGCTAGTGACACAGCAGAGCAGTTCTGCTTACTTTATTCACTAAACCATAGAAAGCATTAATACACAAACGCTGCACTGTAAAAATCTTGGGTTTGTGCCTCTGCTTAGATATGTGTATTAGAGAAACAGAAAACTCCAAACAAAGGAATGGTAGAGTTATAACCTAGTGCCAGAATTCAGGAGAAAACAAGAGAAGGCAGTGGCCAGAAAGGTTTCCTGAGAGCGGTAGGATTTGATCTGGAGCTTAAAAAAATCAGTGTAATTTGTGCAAGAAGAAAAAGCTGAGCGGCTTCAACATCGACAAAGATTCACACTTTAGAGTAAATTAGATAAGTTCGAGGGACAGCTAATAGATTATTCTCTCAAGAATGGTGAAGGTGCATACCAGGGAATTGTGGGAGAAATAGAAAAGTAGCTTGGGGCCAGAGTAGGAAAGGTCCTGAATGCTGTATCACACAATAAACCTGGAGAGTCTGATGCTGGCAAAATGTGTTTTCCTTGATGGTAAAAACTATATATGAAACAAATATGGTCTATCAATCCTAGCAGGATGACTAGAAAGGAAAAATATTTGTAACATGTTTACTCACATTAAAACCATGTGAGTTGCACTGGCAGTTAATTAAGATAAATTCAAAACCTGTATTATGGAATTTACTTAGGGATTCATTCATATATGCATCAAATATTTTTAGCACCTACTATGTTCCAGACATTGATATGAGTACTTACTTAAGTTATATATGTAAGTGCTATTAAAAAAAAGATCTCTTCTTTGGTGAAACATAATGCACATTAGTGGCAACATGTAATGATTTTTTTCTTTATTTCCAAAAGACACCGTGTAGAATAAATACTTAAATATTGTAGATGTTTTAGGACTGAATACAAATTTAATTCAAAATTTTTATATGTAATTTATAAAATTATTTTTTTACTCTATCTTTATTTGCTTACCTGTTAAATAGAACCACCAACAAAAATAACAGAAGTTAGAGTGATTGTAAAAGACTGAGATAATAAAAAGAACAATGATTATAATTCATTTTGAAAGCAACCACATTACCTTATAATGTTGGTAACTAACATCGACCTGTGATTCCCTAACTAAACAGCTAACATGGGTATCTTACCTACAAAAAAAGAGAGAAAATCACATCAAGCAAGACTTTGCAATCAATCAAAGAAAATAATGCATAAAACTCATGAAATGTAAATATTAAATTAATGCTTTTAAAAAATTGTACAAATCAATTTGTTTTTAACTCTTCCTGCTTAAGACTGCTCCTCATTTGCTATATACTACAAAACAAAGATGGGTAGATAGATAACTGGATCAATATGTATACAGCTACATAGGTATCACTGGATATAAAATATGATTAAAATATTATTTTTTGCTATATTCTTTGGAAATGAATTTTTCAGTTCCAAATATGGAAAATATAATGGTATAAAATTTTATTCTCATAAATAAATACATAAATGGATTTAGATGTGTAGTTAAAAAATATTTCTTTGTGAATATTTAGGCAAATAGATATACTAAGCTAGTTACATTTCACAGACAATATTCCAGACACAGTTAGACATTTTGAAATGGAAAATAGTACCGATCATAAGTATAGATACAGACACATTTGTGTGCAAGTTGTTAAATTTTACAAGTATAATTTCATAGTTTAAAATAACCCACATTCTAGATAGATATCTAAAGTTGAGAAAAAATAAATTAGTTTTGAAAAAAATTATTCTACAAACATATTTTGCAAAATAAAATATTAACTGGGTTCCACTAGGTATAATATCTTTTTTTTTTTTTTTTTTGGCTTTGTCATGTTACTAAGCTCCTTAAAGCCTTTTTATTTTTTCTTTTGCTGATCAGTCATAAGATACAGGATGATTCAAAAACTCTGACGTGATTTTATCAAGCTACATCAAGCCTAAAATCAACTTCATCAAACAAAAGAGTTTTTTTTTAAGTTTTGTTTTCTTAGGATAAAAGAACATCATCTGATTTAAGATTAAGAAAATAAAACAACAACAAAAGAGGAAAGTTTGCCTGCAACAGCCAGGTGAATCATTGAAGTGAGGTCCTGAATGGTGAATCATTCGAGGTGGAATTATATTTTGCTTTTTTATTTCAAGCCTTACGCTTTTTTTTTTTTTTTTTGTTAATATAGTAAAGAACAAAGGCGATCAAGCGGAAAGGCAATATAGTCATTAAGTAGTAATTGGTAGAAGAGTCTTTGGGGTTAAAATTAATAAAAACCAGCATGGTGTACATTAAGACTATAAATATTTAAGGAACTACAGCCTGCTTGGAAATGTAAACCGATTAGCAAAACTACTTAATCTAAAGATGCAAATGTTTCAGGTAGATAACATAAACAGAGACTGCTTGTTGGAAATGCTATCAGTTTTCATTCTGGGAGTGCTTTATTTCATTAAAATTTTAATTGTCAAAGTAAAGCACTTTTGATGTTTTGTGTAAAAGGTTTTATGTTGCATCTAACACAAGGCAGGAAATGGAATCACAAACAAAATCTTTGCAGATGTTATTCTTTTCTTGTCAGCTCATGTATTATAGATACAACTCTAGCCTTTCACATTGAAATTAAATGGAAACTATGATGAAAGCAATGGAAGACTCATCCTTCAGAATTTTCTTGTAACATTAATACATAAAAACTTGCCTACACAAAAAGTATTTAAAGGTAAAACGTTTATTCTTCATTTACAACATTTGAAATGATATGCAGTTAAGGTAATTTCAAATAATTAACAAATAATTAAAATTCTTTAATCAAGGTGGTTCTAAATAATTAGTTCTGAAGCAAGAATTTGATGTTTAATCCATTTTCAGATAGTGTAGTATAGGAATTTGATATCAATTTCAGTAGCTAATGCTAAATATCAGGATAAAAATTGAAAGAAATAGAACTATAATTATATGTAAATGTAAATATATGCATGTTTATGTTTATTTAGATAATGCATCTGGTAATTTGCTAATATGTTGTATTTTTATTTGAACCCTTTTATATCAAACAGCCCAGCCGTGAACTTGACAGTGCTTAAAATTAACATTATATTATAGATTATATTCACTTGTCATCAAAATACCCACATGAATAAGAACATCTTTCCAATTATCTGGGCAAAACTAAATATGGAAATGTTCTTTTGATTCAGCAATTTCATTATTATTTCACACAATTATTTAGCATCAGCTGTACTGTGAACAATCAGACACTGTCTTGTATCAGAATTCCTTAACAAAGATCTATATTTACTGTATTTTTATGCTGAATTCCTGTGACAACATTCATTCTTGCCAGTAGATTGCACCTACGCAGAATATATACCAATATCAAGGCCACAACATCCATGTCCCTGATTGCATGTTTAAATTTTACTTGTAGAAACAACAAATACATGTTCTGAACAGTGAAAATAATGATAGAATAGACAATAATGGTGAGTGGATAAATCAAAGCTTCCCTTCCCATTGACAGAACAGTGGGGAGAAACGCTCATAAATGGGGGGGTTGTAGTCGAAAGACTTTCTCTCTGATTGATATTAGATACTATGTGGGTCGGCAAATAAGCCACGACAACGATCCATCAAGAATACCTTGCCCCAAATATGTCAAATATTTAAGTTTTATTTTCTTTGTTCATGTTTTCCATATCTTCTCAGTGGCCTACTTTTCTTAAAGAAAAAAAAAAAATTGATGCTTCTATAGTGTTAATTCTTAGCTCTTGGCAATACCCAATATTAGATGAGTTTATTGACATTTTCTATTTGAAAACTCTATCCAAAAACCCTTACCCTTGATACACATAGATGATTTTGAAGATTTTTTTTAAATAAAGCAGTTTTATTGATTTTTAAAGATAAATTTAAACAGGGAATTAATAAAGCATTTTAGCTTTTCTAAAACCTAAATACTGCTTCAGATCTGTATTATCATATGGATACCATGCATCATACTATGTATATCCTGATAAATAAAAATGTAAATGAAAAAAATATATTACTTTTTGTCTACATTTAGGCTAAGAAGAGGATCAACAAGAGTGTAATCATTTGGATTTTGCTTTTAAACTAATGCTTCCAATACAGTAACAGGTCTTTATTGACCATCAAGGTATTTTTTGAACCACAACTCTGCCCAGTACAGAAAAATCCATTAACTCATACAAACATAAAACCCTATATTAAATGTTTAGTAGATCTAACTCATGACGACTTTATGTACAGCAGAATGAAACTTTGCCCAGTTCTGTGTTTTCTCCATGATCTTAACCCATTGCTGAGGCCACTGGATCAATCCACCTCACTGAAGGTATTCTTCATTTTTGCTGACCCTCTGCTTTACCAAACATCACGTCCTTTTCTATTGATCGATCTTTCCTGATGACATGCCCAAAGTAAGAAGGTTGACTCACCATTCTCACTTGTAAGAAGCATTTTGGTTATATTTCTTCTAAGACTGATTTGTCTGTTCTTCTGACAGTCCATGGTATCTATATTCAATATTCTTGCCAACACCGTAATTCAAATGCATCAATTCTTCTTCTGTTTTCTTTGTTTTTTCATTGCCTAGCTATCGCGTGTATATGAGGAGATTGAAAAAAAAATTTCTTGTTTTTTTGGGGCTTTAAAGAGATCTTTTGCAGCAGATTTGCTCAATGCAATAGGTTGTTTGATTTCTTTACTGCTGCTTCCACGGGTGCAGATTGTTGATCCAAGGAAAATAAAATACATGACAATTTCAACTTATAAAAAACTTTACCTGTAACAGCAGAACATTTGCCTTAGTTATAACCAAGAAACAAAACCCACAGCTTTCGAGTCAATTCTGATTCATAGCGACCTTATAGTACAGAGTAGAACTGCTCCACAGAGTTTCTAAGGCTGTAAATCTTTACAGAAGCAGACTACTCCATCTTTCTCCCTTGAAGCGGCTGGCAGATTCGAACTGCCAACCTTTCAGTTAGCAGCCAAGCCATTTAACCACTGGGCACGTTTAGTTATAGTAACACGTAAAACTCTCAGTGCAGGTTGTAGTTTTGCTCCCATCTAACCTCGAGTGAAAATGCTGGCAATGAGAAGACCCTGCACATTTGTTAGAAATACCTCCCTACCCTTTCCCCTGATGCAATCACCTCTTGTTTCTGTTGATTTACACCAGCACAACTTGCCCATGCCAGACGCTTTTTCAAAACTTCTAAAACATAAATGGCAGAATGCTAAGCTTTGAAAGCAAGAACTTGATAGATAGGGCTAATGCAGTCCTAGGATCAGCTTTCTACCTTTGATGCAAAGACAGTGAGATGATTATCTAGTAATTCATTCAAAAGTTCCATTTAGGTCAAATGTATGTTTTATTTTTTGTTCTTTAATAACTTGGCAGAATTATTACTCTTCGGTCAGTAAAGAAAGATTTTGAACTATTATTTGGGTACCATAGGAAAACAATTGGAGGATATGTATTTTGTCTAGCATTATCACATTTGCATGACAGCACAATTATTGCTTCTGTAATGCTAAAAAATACAGCTGAGATTTTATTGAGCATTTACCATGTGACAGTCCCAAATATAGAAAGCGATTCTCTCAATCCAATATGTTCTAAAGTTGGACTATAATAATAAGGTATTTCAAAAGCTATCTTTTAATTGCTTTGTTTAAAATGCCTCAATTAAGAGACACAAGAGAAAAGGAAAGCCATTTTGTGGTTTGAATAAATTAACATATCAAGTATAATTTTTAAATAATTCTTACCAAAAATGTAGCACTAATTAGTGTCTCTCTGGTTAAGAATTTACTACTTTACTACTCTGGAGTTACAACCTTCTTTCTGAAGTTTTTTAATACTAAAAAAATTATAATTGCCTACCCCTTCACATTTTTTAGGAGCCCCTGGGTGGTGCAAAAAGAGCTAACCAAAAGGTCAGTATTCGAACCCACCAGTCACTCTGCTGGAGAAAGATGTGGCAGTCTGCCTCCATAAAGATTACAAGCCTTGGAAACCCTATGGGGCAGTTCTACTCTGTCCTGTAGTGTCATTATGAGTTGGAATCAATTTGATGACATCAGGTTTGGATTTTGGGTTTGGGTGGGGTAAACAAACACTCGACTACTCACCAAAAGGTTGGAGATTCAAGCCCATCTATAGGTACAGCGAAAGAAAGACTGGCTTTCTGCTTCTGCTGGTTCATAATCTTGAAAATCCTACAGAGCGCAGTTATAGTCTGCAACACATGGGACGGGATTGCCATGAGTCAGAGTCAACTCAACAGAGTTGGTTTGGTTTTCACATTTTCACTGAGAACAAACAACACTGGGAGGTCCCATGAAGCATAAATACATATAGAAAACAGTTTCTGCAGGCATCTCCCGGCATACAAAGCAGGCCAAGAATTGCAAAAGGACAGTAAGAGTTTCTGAGGGGAGGCCCTGACTTGTGGACAATGGGCCAAGATGGCAGAGAAAAACTGTCACACAGATTCTTCCTTCAATATAAAATACATTTAATCATGAAAATTGCAATAAATAGGGCAGCCACTGAACAAAAATAGGACTTTGGACCTGAGATGAGGGGCAATATTTTGATGAGTTTTTATAATAGTATGCAACTTTGTTAGTACAAACAATGTATTTTACCTAAATTTTGTAAATCAGTACAAAGTGGTTTAAGAATACACAATGAAATTTATTATAACTAATTCATATTTAAAGACTTAAGATATTAAAATAATAAAAATTTTAAATTATATAATGGCAAACTTCAGAAAGTGAAATGGATAAGGAGGTAAGGGGAAATTAAATTATTTGATTTTTTTCATATTCCATAATAGATATCTTATCGATACTATGTAAAGTTAATAAATAGGGGTATTCATTTTGAAATATATACATTTATTAAGTGAACCACTGAAAAACCTAAAATAAATCTATATTTGACCAGAGCCTCAGACTACCCAATATGAGATACCAGATCTAGTATTAGGTAAGGGTGGCTTTTGTTTTTCTGGATAAGAAAAATGAAGTAAAACACTAGGCACTAGGTATTTTTGACACGTTTGAGGGAATTATCCACCAGACAGTGTATTAACAGAGATGACTAACATGGCAAAGGATTATAGAAATCAGGCCAAGGTGGAAGTGGCTGTGAAAATTCAAGGAGCAAGGAGCTCGCTTTATGAAAGGTTGCTTCTTCATTTTATATGATAAAAGTGAAATCTGAAAAAATTTTTAGAAGGGAAATTTCCTTATGTTATGTTATCCACTTGAAAAAATAATGACAAATGTGTGCACATGCCTGTCTGGGAGTGGTGTGTGAATGTGCAGCAGCTCCCAATCATATCTGGACTCTAGTGGTAATGATGAGGTGGCAGGACTTGTTCTGCAGCACCCTTGAGTTCATTGAAGAATGGAGAATAAGAAGCCTCTGAGAGTCTATGTCCCTTTAGCAGCATTTGAATCTAGTAGAAGGAAGGTAAAGGCTAAGCTAGAAACAGATAACACTGTGGAAAGACGGAATGAAAAACACAAATCTACTTCTTTAGTCTTGCATTATGATCTGAGAATAAATTCTATTTAGGTCTAGAAATTATTAAGCATAGGAATTATAATAATTTTAAGAGCTAACAGTTTGAAAACCATATTACTATGCTATATTATTTCCTATGAATGATTACAATTGGCAGTATGATTCCACTGTTATGCCTCTAATGCCATGTCATGTAAGGATAGTGGTCAGGAAGCATTTCTGGCACATCTTTCACCAACACACCGGTAAACAGGTTACTATCAGACTCTGTACTCAGGCGGATGTCAGTATGAATCCTGACACTGTCTCTTAACAAGCACGAGCAAGATTGAAGGCTTTGTGATTCAGTTTCCTTATCTGTAAATTGGGCTATCATTTTCTTATGTACATCAAATGAAACAACAGTTGGAAGCTGTCTCATACCATCGATGGAATATAGTAAACATGCCATTAACAGTAGAGGGAGATTAAGAAGGGTGGGATGATTATAAAAGTGTAATTGTAAAAATAGCTTGAGGGTGGTGTCTGACCTCCTCTAACTTCACAAGCGAGGAAGAGAACCAAGATCAACAGCACAAGGCTGACTCCCGTGAGGTGGAGGCCAGACAAACCTCCTCTCTCCACCATCTTTACCAATTCTGACATGAACTGTCCCTCACACAGCACTCTATTTCTCTACTGGGTTCGATAATTCACAGTAATGGCCACACAGAAGTCACAGACCATACTCACGATTATAGGGTTTATTAGGGAAGTAACAGTTACAATTCAGACTCAGGAACACTTAGGATACAGTTCTTCTATCAGCATAGCCTCTCCTCAGCTGTGCTCGCAGGCACTCCTCTCCCTTGCCCTCAGCCTCTGCCCAAAGGCATTCAGCTTTCTCTCTCTCTCTCCGTGGGCTGGAAAGCCCACTGCGACGTTTCTGCTGCCTGGTCTCTGCTGCCAGGTCTCTCCTGCCACTGCTGCTCCTCACTATCTTCAGGCTTATGGCTTGCTCTCTCTCTCTCTCTCTCTCCCGGTCTCCTGCTTCCAGGAACTTCTAAGCATAGGGATCCCGGGTCCAAAGGACACACTCTCTACTCCTGGCTGTTAGTGGTGGCAGGATCCTCCTCTCTGCTCTGGAATTGGCTCTTTTGAGACAAAACTGACCAATTCCCTTGGTAGGCCACAATTACCCTATCACACAGTCCTGCCCAATCACCTGGGTAGGAGTTACAAGACCATGGCTAGAAAGTAATTAATTGCAGCACAGTAATAATAATAATAAATAACTTGAACACACACACACAAACATAATTTTAACTTCGTTTTTCTACACCTATAGCTAGTGATGGTTAAGGTCGTGTGTCAAATTGGCTGGGCCATGATACTCAGTGGTTTGAAAGTTATGATGCAGTTTGGCTTTTTAACGATATAATCACCTCCATAATGAGATCTGATGTAATGTGATCACCTCTATGATGAGATCTGTTGTGAGCAGCCCATCAGTTGAAAGGGAATTTCCTTGGGGGTGTGGCCTGCATCCAATATAGGTGGATTTTCTGGCAAGGCACCCTGGCTTTTGCTCACTCTGGATCCTGCTGCTGGCTCCTGTTCATCTGACCTACTGTTCTTGGGACTTGAGCTAGCAGTTTACCTGCTGTCTTCCTTGCTGATCTTGGGATTCATTAGCATCCACAGCCTGTAAGCCAGAGGCCTGCTATCTGACTTTCTGATCTTTGATTTGCCAGCACTTGCAGCTACATGAGTCAGGAGAAGCCTTCAGCCTGACTCATGGACTTGGGACTTTCCAGCCTCTACAACCGCATGAGCCATTTTCTTTATATAAATCTTTCTATATATATATTTGTATGTTTTACTGGTTTTGCTTTTCTAGAGAACCCAGCCGAAGACACAGCCATTCTCAAGGCTTTCCCAGACAAGTTTTCTATCTTGTTTCAGAAGCCATTTCCAACAGAAAAGACTGTTTGAGCCATATTATAGTTGTGTGATCTGTACAAAGTACCTACTTCTGTAAGGCCTCACTCTCCTCATCTTTGAGATGGGCATAATGATAATATCTAACTTCTATAGTTGTGAGAATTGGCTCAATATGCATATGGGAAGTGCTTAGAATAGGGCCTGGCATAAATTAAGAGCTACATAAATGTCATGTATTGTTACTCCTCTTAATATTTTACCCCAAAATATTCATTATGAAGGCACAAATGCCTAGCATCTGTAAGATAAAACAGTAAAAGAAGACTGGAGCTAAATAAAGGGAACACCAACAAATAGATATGATTTGGAAGGTAGCATTTCAAATTTGCTTTTCTTTCGAATTTTGGGTCTATAACTGTTTTTCCTAACCTGCGTCAAATTATTTAAATAAAATTGATAACATCAGTATTATTTATTGAGTTTTTACATCTAGGCATTTAATAGAGTGCTTTACTTGATTTGTCTGATTTAATTCTTACAACATTATCCGTAGGTAGAGTAATTTTCCTAAAGAGCAAAATTGAAGCCCAAAAAAGTTAAGTAAGTTTCCCAAGACTGTAGAGCTAGTAAGTTAACAAAACTGACACTCAGAGTTAAAATTAAACACCCTTAGTTTACCTATATGAGCACTAGTCAACCAATCCCAAAAGATATCCATTTTCCAAGTGATGATAAATAGTCAATGTCCAACTAGCAGCAGTTAAAGAATTGTTTAGATGAGCCTAAGAAACTGTCTTGCTTGTTCTGCTACTCATTAATCAATGATATATTTAGTAGTTAGCCAGTAAGAGGCCTTAAGATATCTAAAAAATGGTTTAGATTCCTACTGATGGAGTTGCAAATTTTTTACTGTCCCTACTAAATTGACTAATCTTCAAATAAATGTACTAATTTTACAGAAAGTTATCAAAAATTACTAGAATTCTACAAGCATTGAATATATATTCCATAACACTGCAATTACACACTTCAGTTAAGTTCTGAATAACTAGCTTAGTACAATATTACTATTTCATTTATATTTTCTTTTATAATCACTTCAAAGAGAAGCTCTGGATTTTAGCTCTAAGCTTGAAGGAAGGTTAACTTGGCCACTCAAAATAAACCATTATACAATATGTGTCAGAGAGGTCCACTTCCCAGAAGCCCAGTGATAGGGAAACCACATATCATTCAAACACCTGAAAAGAGAAAGTCCTTCTCTCTGTTCTTCACTTCCACTTTCTTTGAACAATTCCCCACATTACCTACTTATAATCAATTGTTCATACCCATAGATTTGAGAGACTATGGGAAATATTTCCAATTTTGTTGTTATTGTTGTTAGTTGCTATAGAGTTGATTCCAACTCTTGGAGACAGCATGTGTGCAGATTAGATCTGCCCCACTGAGTTTTCAAAGCTGTGACCTTTCGGAAGCAGATCACAAGGCCTATCTTCCAAGGGGCCTCTGGGTGGGTTTGGACTGCCAACATTTTGGCTAGTAGTTGAGCCCTTAACTGTTTACTCCACCCAGGATCTCTTTCCCCTCCATAATTATGTTCCATTGCATGCTCTAACAAAACTTTACATGTATCTATTGAAGGCAAATACTAATTCACATGAGAATCATAAGTTACAACGCTGGTAAAAACTAATACTTATTGAAGGCTCACAGAGTGTCAGATAATTCCCTAAAAACATATCATTATCTTATTTCTATTAAGTGAGGTTTATTGAAGTACAACTATCATAAGTAAAATATACCCTTTTTAGATGCAGTGCAATGAGTTTTGTCAAATAATCACATTCAAGGCATAGAATATATCCATCACTCCCACTTCTCTTGTGCCCTTTTGTGGTCAATTCTGCCTCCTACCCACAGCCCCTAGCAACTTTTAATCTGATGTATCTCTATTATTTTGCTTTATCCCATTTTAAAGTGAGAAAACTAACTTTCCAAAAGTCAAATAATTAGTAAGTGGCAGGTAAATAAAAAATATTGACTTTTACCTAATGAGTAGCAGAAACCACATTCAATCCGTTGTCTGACTCTGCAACTCTTGCTCCTAGCTACTCTATGCTTCCATGTCTTCATTGTATAAATTTTCCCCATTAATTCATCAATTATCTTAATGACCCCTGTTTTTGACTGGATTATTTCTCAAAAAATATGTAGTGAAGTACTGGCCTCTATGCTCTGGATGTGATCCTCTTTGGAAATAGGATTTTCTTTTTTATGTTAATTAGCTCATACCACCCAGATATAGTGGGTCCTAAACCTAATCACTTCTGAGTTATAAAAAGAGCAGAGTAAACACAGAGACACACACAGGGGAAAGATGCCATATAAAGACAGACACACAAAGCAGATGCATCTACCAGCCCAGCAACTCCAAGGATTGTCAGCTATTAGAAGTTGAAATAGATAAAGCAGGACCTCCTTCTAGGGCCATGTCCTCAATTCAGACTTTTAACTTTTAAATAAATTTTTATTCCTTGAAGTCATCCACTTGTGGTATTTTTTGTTAACTAAGTAAGTAAGACAAACCTCTTACTATCTTGTTTTATTCTTAAATTAATATAAATGAAAATAATAAGTTGTCTCACAATAGTATGAGAAGTAAAACATAATAATAAAGCATGGGTATAATTAACCTACCAATTACTAATATTATACTAAGAACAATAACAAAAAGGATCCTGAATCCTAACATGACAAAGTAATTTTTGAGATACAAATTTTTGTTTTCCTCTATATTTTCTCATCATCTTGTTCAACGTGGGATATTCTGAGCAGACACGTTGGAATTTCATGCCTCAGGATGTTTTGCAGGAGGAATTGCAGACAGTCAGAAGTGTTCAAAAACTGGAGACTCAGAAGAGATGATGCTAGTTGCTTGGGGAAGGGAAAGGGAAGCACTTTAGGGGGCAATATGAGAGAAAGGAGGATTTTTTCCAAGTGGAAAGAAGATAGAAGTTGAGGTGCTCTAGAGTATACGAGGTCTGTGCATCACTTAGCAAGGTTTAATGGTTCATCATCAAAACTTACAAGGTTGAATGGTTTAATGGTCTGCCACTTGGATTTCCAATAATACCTAGGTATCAAGAGTGGTGCAGAAGCAGACAAACTGACAAATTATAAATGGCGATACAAACTGAAAAATGAGGTTCTTTTGGTAATCCTATGGACTGGTAAAAAGACTGATCAATAGGGGGAAAATGCAGAACAGAATTTAAAATTCTCATGAAGTATGAACTTTCTGGAACCATGGAAGCTGGATGAACCCCTGAAATTATTGCCCTGTGATAATCTTTAAACCGTAAACAAAAAAATATTCCCTTAAATTTTCTTAAAACCAAGCAATAGTTTAGCTTAACTAGTAAAGAATATCTGCCTTGAACATTAGGCTCTTTTAAGATCTAACTATATGGAATGAAATTGACAACAACAAATTGAAAGATTGGATAGGAAACTTAGGGGTCAGTAAGTTTATGTTAATGGGAGTGGAACAACTCAGAAAAGAAGAGTGAGAATGGTTGCACAACTGGAAAAATGTAATCAATGTCACTGAATTGTCGCTATGAGTCGGAAGCGACTCGATGGCACCTAACAACCACAATGCTTTGCTTTGTACAGACTCAACAACAACAAAAATAAATTATAAAAAAAGACATAATGAATATTGACACTTACCTCTAAACAACCATATGGTAATATCATTAACACCATTTCACAACTGAGGGAAATAACACACACACACACACACACACACACACACAACTTGGCCCAAGGTCACATAAGTAGCGAAGTGTCAGATGTACCATTTAACCCTGAGCAGTCAGGAGTCTCTCTCCTGAAATCTTATGTTACACTGCCTAAGTCTATCTAAGTCTCAGGGGTAAACTAACATCAATCAAGACTGAATTTTTAGATAACGCACTCATGTGGTCAGATTTGGTTTTCAATAGGAAATATGAATAGAAAAATGTAGTATTTCTTTTATCACTGAGTATGTAGACATAAATATATCCCTAATATATTACAGAATGAAATTTTAGATGCCCTTAGCCCTGTGGGGCAGTTCTACTCTGTCCTATAGAGTCACTCTAAGTCAGAACTGAATCAACAGCAGTGGTTCTGTTTTTTTAAGGATCAGTCAAGCATTTCAGTGTAAGTTTCTAAAGTTATTAAAAATGATCATTTGATAATTTGAAGTAAACTTTGTTTCTGCTCTCAATAGTGAATACTACTAAAGAATTATTAAAAGTCCATTGTTTCTCATTCAAAATTATGAGCCCAATGTCTATAATAATGTGTTATAATTCAAAAATTTGAACAAATACTGCTTCAGCAGGGCAGGGATTGGTAATTTGGGTGTTCCACCCATCCCATTTTACCTCACTCTGAGGGTGACCATTAATGTGATTCACTGTATTTTATTTATCCCTTTCTGGCTTTTCTGATAAAATAATATATTTCTTCTGCAATTACAAAATAGTTTTTAATCCATTCTTGTGATGAGGAACTTACTGATTTATTTGTTCTTCAATAGTCCAACAAACCTATGTTGAGAACCTACAATATCTCTGACACTCTTAGCTACTGGATGTAAAAAGAAGAATGAGACATATTTTCTACTTTGAAGAGATTAAGGTCTTTTTGGGTAGATAACTGTAATTTTAAAAGTGATGAAAATTAAAGAAAATTATAGAACCTGTTTACTACTTTGACAAATATATATTCATTCATTATCTACTATGTCTTGTTCTAGGGTCTTGAGAATATAAAACACAGAGATAGACAGAGATAGATGAACCAAAATCCAATCAAGTGGTTGTTGCATCAATTCTGACTCATGGCAACCCCAGATGTTACAAAGGGTTTTCAATCGTTATGATTTTCAGAAGTAGATTGCCAGGCCTTTCTTTCAAGACACCTCTAGGTGGATTCAAACCATCAACCTTTCGTTTAGTAGCAGAGCACTTAACCATATGCAAGATAGATAGATAGAAATAAAAATCAGCCCTGCCTTCATCTGCCTTTATTTGAAGGATGATCACCAAGTAACAAACAATATCAGATGATTATAAGTGTCGTAAAGAAAAATCAATCTTGAGGGTGTAGTGGGAATGTCTAGAAAGGTCTTATCGATAATGTGACCATGAGGAAAGAGTTAATGCAGCAGGTTCAATGCTTTCATACCTCCAGGGAAAGCGGAAACCATGATTGACTCTTGACCATCCCTGGGAATGTGGCCCTCAGAATGTTCTTTGTGTTACTGATTGATGACGTTGTTTTATATCCCTTGGGCAGGGGGCATGCTCCATGTACCAGTTTTTAAGAGATATGAGGATTGTTTTATACACATATCCAGATTGATGATATACTGTTTTCATTGTTCATATCTGGAGTTTCAGTTACCATGTTACATGACCAGCCCTAAATAAAAACCCCAAACCCTGAGACTCAAGTGGGCTTCCTTTGGCAGAGAAGTTTCACATGTATGCCTGGCAATGTTTAGGGAAGGATCATGGTATTTTGAAAATGTTCCTATAGATGACACAGTTGATGTCTGGGCAGTGAGGGAAGGGGAACACATCCAGCTTACACTACTTTCTGTAAGACTTGATAATCACCTGAAGTTCTTTCTACCATGCTGGTTATGTTACTTCCATGTTGGTTTCAAGTGCTCACGTCCCCTCATGCCAGACACAGTTAATAGGCCAGTGTGGATACTGGCTCTCAAATACACCAAATTTGTTCTATCTCCTGAAAGAATTTAGGACAGAGAGAATCTCATTAGTAAGTTTTGATGAATAGATTATGAGAGACATAAATCCATAAGCAGAAAGTTTATGTTCTCCAATTAAACTAGAATATTCAAATTGCAGAAAGTGAGAAGAAGGAAGTAGATACAAAAAAGCAGGGATGAGAAATTAATTGGTCCAGCTTCTGAAGCACAAAAAGAGAGAGAAGATAGTTCTAGTCCTTTGTGAGACTCAGCTGTACTTCCAGCCTTGGCTCATGTGACAATTTTGTATCTTTTCAATAATTTCCTAGCTGGTTTAAGGGGGTTTCTTTTCCTTAAAACTTAAAACAACTCTTACAAGTGTATATGACACCCTCCAATGACATTTGAGAACTGTTGTCTATCATTACTTCTCGATCAAATCACCTGGAGAGCTCTTAAAATGTAGGTCTGGGTTGATGCTTATCATCTGCATATTTATCAGATCCCCAGGGGTGCCAAAGCTGCTGGTCTATGGACCCCAATCTGGAGGGGTCTAGAATTGGATTCATAGCAGAGTGAGCATAAGTAGCTACCAGTGAGGTTTAAAATTATGTTTGGACTCAATTTCTGAATGACTCGGTATTCTATGCCAAAAATGTTGCACATTATCTTATAGGAAAAGGGATAACACAAATGGATTAAAAAAGAAACAAACAAAGCAAGCAAAAAACAAACAAAACAAAACAAGCAAACAAACCAAAAAACAAACAAAACAAAACAAGCAAACAAACCAAAAAACAGTTCTAGAAAGATAACCCTAACAGTAAAGTGGTAAATGAATGGGATAGAGGAGAGACAGAGAAAAAGAGATCGGATAGGAAAATATTTTACGTGGAATTATTGGGAAATATTTGTCATGCTTTATAAACAATAAAGTTTGTATAACTTCTTCTAAATATCAGACTGAACACAAGTTGTAGATTTATTTCTGATAAGTGAAAAAAAATCAACAAGGTGTATGTCTTTGAATTTTTTTCAGGTTTGGATAATTACATACCTCACTTGCTTATATTTGACTGTGTGAGCATTCTTGTGTCCACAAGTGGTTTCAATCAGCTTCACTGTGCATGGGGGAAAAAACTTTATAATTAACAAGAGTTTATGTATACTCATCAGAGTTTAGAATTATAATTTATTTTACATTCCTAATTATTTCTCACCCACTTGAACTTTCATTTTTCATAGGGAATAATAAATATAAAATGATCAAAATAATTTAAATTCTTTTTTAATAAAACAATTTAGGAATGAATAGAAAACAGTCAGTAAATTATTTCAAATGGTATGCCTATGCTTGCACATAATGATTGACTAGGTGAGATAAAATTCTAAGTTACTAATTTGTTCCAGTTTATTCTTTATTATATTTCTGGAATCATTTTGATATGAACACAATCTTCCTAAATCTTACATATGACGCACCTTAGCTGAAAGCAGCAAGTTTATAGCGTATGACTCTACTTGTGCTCAAGGTGTATTCAGGTATCTCCTCTAGACAGCCAGGATATGGAAATATGAACAATGTATAACGTAGTTCAGTAGTGAAGAGAAACTTTTTGGAGTTATAAAGCCCAAAAACCAAGTACTGACTGCATCTCCAAGGCTTAGTGTTATCATATATGAGTTGAGGCAATAATTCCTATTTCATAGACTTATTGAGAATTAAACGAGACAATATATGCGAAGAGCCTTGTGCATAGTATATCCTGAATGCATAACTGCCACCACTGTAATGCTTTTATAAATGAACTTATTATTCACTGAGAGAGGTATTAACACTAAAGGTACTAAGGTAATAAATTCATGTGACTTGAAATTTTCACTTTATCTCTAATTGTGTAATTTGATAGAATAAAACTACTCAGATAGGTCAGGAAAATTTAAAAGTTGACTTTGGGAGAAGAATTAGCTCAAGTTAACTGATTTAAGACTAACGTTTTTCAACTGAATCTGAATCTACTGGATCAATGAATCTCGAAACAGATTCTGGGGCCCCCACCTCCAAAAATTATCAGTCATAGGTCTGAGACGGTGCCTGGAATCTGCACTTTTAATGAATGCATCAAGTGGATTCTGAAGTAGATCATCCTCAGGCCCCACTACCTGAATCTGTTATCTACTTGAGGACAGATGCCAAGTCTGGTTCATCTTCTCTCACTTAGTGCCTGAGTCTATGCCTAACATGCACTAAGCATTCAATAAATAAATATGAAAAAATACAATAAATGTCTAACAGACCAAAACCAAGCTAACTGATCTTGTTACTATTTTTATAAGTATTGCTCTTGAGAGTTGTACATAATTTTAATTTTTAATCTGATTTGTGAGAGTGGTCTGTTATATTCAAATTAATTCTTGTGATCTATGGTTAAAGAACATGGAGATTAAGCAAAAATTAATTTACTTCAAAATATGAAAAGGTGAGACTTCTGGCAACATGGCGCTCTAGGCAGAATCACCACACTGTCCCTCCACAGCAAAGATCCAAAAAACTAAGCCAAATGGAGAAAACAGCAATCTTGAAACCCTAAAACATCAAATGAACAGGTGAAGAACTCAGTCAAGAACCAAATGGAGTGAGAAACTGATACAGAACGGAGAGTGAGGAGAGGTTCATGCGGACGTCCTCTATCAGCTAACGCAGCACGGGTCCACCATCTTGGACTCCTATCAGAGACCAGCAAATAGGGGGTATGAGAAAGCAGCTTCACGGAGCTTCCAGCAGAAGACAGAACAACTGGTAAACAGCAATATATGCTTTCTCACCCCCCACCCTTCTTCACCCCCACTCGGCCTCCTCTGCTTCCCGTGGCCACAGTCTCTTGGCCAGGAAGCACCGGCTGCTTGGATTCCACCCACCTGCACTGGTTGACTCCCTGTGTGCCATTTGTTGGCTGTTGGTGTTGCTTTCTTCTGCTTCTTTTGATTTCTTCCTTACCTCTCACCACCTCTCCCTCTTTTTGCTCAAATACCTGGCTCCGTGTGCCATCTTTGCTTCTTCCTGGGGGGTTGTGAAGCTCTGTTCGAGTGTGGAACTGCTGCCATGCTGGTGGGATCCCAGAGCTTTTGTTTGCTTGTTTTGAATTGTTTCTTTTGTTTTCCATTTCTAGAGTTGGGAGCCCGTTCTGGCCGGGCAGTGCTACGCGGCTTGAGACCTACCCCCTCAGCTTGCACAGTTGCGCAGAAGGATCCCTGAGGACATTTCTTTTTTGTGTGTTTTTTTTTTTCTGTTTTTTGGGGGGGCTTTTCTTGTGTTTTTTTTTTTTTTAATTTGTTTTGTTTTCTTTTCCCGCTTTTTCCCTTTTTGTCTTTATACATTACTCAGTTTCTCATCTCTCTATACTTTCCTTCTCTACCTGTCCCCTGAATACCTGGCACTGAATTCCCCCACGCCTTCTAGCCAGGCTGTACTGCAACACCTGGGAACAACTTCCCCAGACCTCGTATCACACTGGTGGAATCCCTAGCAGATTTGCTGTTCTTTTTTCTTTCTAATTTTTATTTATTCATTTGTTTCCTTTTTTCTTTGTCTTCTTCCCCTTTTTGTTTTTCTCCATTTCATAGTCTCTCATCTCTCCGCTCCAAAGGCAAGCTCCCTTAGCACTATTTTTTGGTTGTTTGTATGTTTTTGGCTCCTGTTCCTCTCTCCTCTCTCCCATATCCAGCTTAGCTCCACACATCACAATCTCCCCCTCCAACCTGCCTACCTGCACCATGCACTTAACATCACACCACCAAACAGCACAGGTATGGCCTACTGGAACCTGCCCTGCACTGATTACTGACCCGCCCTGGTGGCTGTAGTAAGTGCCACAAACAACCCCTCCCCATAACTCCTCTTCAGCTAGACCTGCCCTGCTGTATCATATCTGAGTGACTGACACTGCCAATTGGAGAAGGAGGTGAAAACAACAAAGAACACATAGCCCTCCTGGTCAGACATAGCCAAATTAAAAAAAAAAAAAGGAAGAAACAAACAAATTTACAAAGAACAAACGAGAAAAATAACTACTGAAACATTTACAAAAACAGGACAAGATGGTTCCAATACGCGTCCAAAATAAAACACCAGATGACTTTCCAGTAGAATAAAAAATACTAGAACTACC
>NW_004443953.1:2772247-2785327 GCF_000243295.1 Trichechus manatus latirostris
CTCAGGGATCCCTCTGCACGTCTGTGGAAGCGAAAGGGGAGTCTCCATGCCATGCAGCTCAGCCTGGCCAGAAAGGGCTCCCAACTCAAGAAAAGGAAAAGAAAACAAACAAACAATTCAAAACTAACAAATGAACAAAAGCTGTGGGATCCCACCAGCGCGGCAGCCCAAACTGGGAAGCGGCTCCACAGTCTAATGGAGCTCTGCAGCCCCTCAGGAAGAAGCAAAGATGGCACACAGAGCGAGGTACTTGAGCGAAGGGAGGGGGTGGTGGCGAGAGGCAAGTAAGAAATCAAAAGAAGCAGAAAAATAACAACACTAGCAGCCAACAAATGGCACTCATAGAGCTAGCTAGTGCAGGCTGGTGTTTCTGGACAAGAGACTGTGTCCGTGGGAACCAGAGGGGGCCGAGTGTGGGTGAAGAAGGGTAAAGAGTGGGAAAGCGTATATCACAAATTACCAGAGCTCCACAGCCCCTCAGGAGGAAACAAAGATGGTGCACGAAGCGAAGTACTGAGAGAAAGGAGGGGGAGGTTGTGAGAGGCAAGGAAAAAATAAAAAGAAGTGGAAAAAAAGCAACACCAGCAGCCAACAAATGGCACTCAGAGAGCCACCCATTCGGGTGTGTGGAATCCAAGCAGCCGCTGTTTCCCGGTCAAGTTACTGTGGCCATGGGAAGCAGAGGAGGCCAAGTCAGGGTGAAGAAGGGTAGGGGGTAGGAAAGCATATATTGCAAATTACCGGTTGTTTTGTCTCCTGCTGGAAGCTCCGTGAGGCAGCTTTCTCATACCCCCTGTTTGCTGGTCTCCGATAGGAGTCCAAGATGGCAGATCTGCACTGCGTTAGCTGGTTGGGGACCTCTGCATGAATCTTTCCTCACTCTCCATTGTCTGTCAGTTTTCTCACTCCATTTGGTGCTTGGCTGAGTTCTTTATCTCTTTATTTGATGTTTTAGGGTTTCAGGATTGTTGTATTCTCTGTTCGGCTTAGTTTTTTGTATCTTTGCTGTGGAGGGACGGCGTGGTGCTTCTGCCTAGAGCGCCATTTTGCCGGAACTGCGCTATGTTATTTTTATATTTTCAAATACTATCATAAATTCAATGATCTATAATACACGTTTCTTCATATTACTTTTGAGATTTCCTTTGGCCTGCGGTCCTATGTTGTTAATTACGTCCTTTGGAAAAATATGACCTAGATATAAAAAAATTTAACACATTTTTGAGGACATATTTTGAATTTAGGAATAAAACTTGATGAATAAAAGTAGGAAGTTGAAAGTTTTAATAGGAACTTAAGGTCCAAAGAGACCTCCAGTCACTATGATAACTTTTCAGGTTATTGAGGTAACACTTCAACAATTATTAGATTTTGGTGGTGACTACCAGCTGGCACAAATGATTTGTGCTCATCTACTAACCTAAAATGAGCCCTGGTGGTACAGTGGTTAAAGCGCTCAGCTGCCAACCAAAAGGTCAGTTGTTCAAATCCACCAGCTGCTCCACGGGAGAAAGATGTGGCAGTCAGCTTCCATAAAGGTTTACAGTTTTGGAAACCCTATGGAGTCTCTATGAGTTGGAATCGACTTGACAGTGGGTTTGAGTTTGGGTATTAACCTAAAGGTTGGCGGTTAGAATCTACCCAGTGGCACTACTGAAGAAAGACTGGAGATCTGCTTCCAAGAAAAGATTACAGCCAAGAAAATTCTATGGCGTAGTTCTACTCTGTAACACCTGAGGTCACCCCGACTCGGAATAAATTCAACAGCAATGAGTTTGTTTTGTTTTGTTTTACATGACTACTTACCATGTTAAACTTTGGCTTTTTCATTCTATTTAAATATATATTATTTATTAAAATTTTAATTAAAGTCTGAAATTTTTTTTCTTGATTTATGTATAAAGTATTTCTCCAGAATACTACCACAGGGATGGTATAATATATACCTTCTCCTGAGAAAACCGATACCAATAGTGTTAAAATGCCTTATTTCTGCACGTAAATAGTACTGTTTTCAACTTTGAAATAAATAATTCCAAAGGGATGGCTGACTATTTACAGGTGTCTGAAAATTCTAGATCTGGCTTTAATCCAGTGGTATTTGCCTATTCCAAACTTACAGGTGTTATTTAAGCCATGTGTGTGAAACTACTGATATATGTCAAAATTGCATTTTTCTTTTAGTATCTCACATCACTGGGAATCATCTTCACAACTACAAGGCTCTGATTCCCTACCAGTTCATGCTCTCTTATATCAGGGAATGCCAGCTCTAAAATATCTCTTCATAAATAAAAAATTCATCCATAGAAGTTTCATAGAGAAATATTGTCTTCCATGAAAGATGTAAGCCTCACTAAAATTATGAGTGGAGTGAAAGATAAAGTTAAGAATCTGTACAATTACGAGCAATAAAGGCCCAAATGAAATTAAGTGTTATTGAGTCTGGCCTTAATTGAGTTTTACTCCCACTGCTAAACCCTTTAGTGCAATATACTATCACATCATTTCTTTTATGATGCATTAAAATCTGTACTCTATTACAGCATTAGTTATTATGATACTTAAAAGAATACAACTTGCTTCATTTCACAGTATTGTTTATCTGTCAAATGCATTAGCACAGCATTGCAGTTGTTTGTGAGAACTCCTCAACCTGGGAAATAAGAGTTCATTTAGCTCTCATATTCAAAGAAATTGCCTTTTCTAATGCAAGATTTATTTGATTTTAATTTGAATTCCTTGGTGAATTTCCTGGTAGGTCTGCATTTCCACATTGGAGTGCTCCATTTACACTCTGCCTGAAAGATGGATTCAAAAGAGACCCTGTTCTGTCCAGAGTCCCTGATATCAGTGAATCAGCACCTATTACTGAATTCCAATGACTGCAGTGGTGGCTTGGGTGTAACAGTATGTCAGAAGAGGGCAATTAATCCTCTACACTTGGTTTTTATTGAAGCAAATCTAAATGGGGTTCAATGCAGTCCCAAAAGACCACAAGGTATTACAATAAGAAGATCAAAGTCAAAGACCAAAGAACAGAACACTGCACTCCACTGGTCTGTGGCATAAGAGCTTCAAGTCAGTTCACCAAAAGTGGTGTGCGGGCTGAGCGTCTTCTTAGGTCCTATATATATATATAATACTGCAATATAAACATATTCTGTAGACTTCTTTCATTTAAACATATTTATCCTAAGTTAAAATTTTAATTTGGCCTCCTCTTCATAATATGCAAGGGTGTTCTGGAGCTTGGAGTTTTGGAATCATAACCTTGAGCAGTGCCTCTATATTCACAAGTCTTGTAATTGCTATTTACTGCTTTAGAAATTTGGCAGCATTCCTCAGTACTGACACAGTGTCCTGAACATGGTAAAATAATGAAAGTAGGAAAGAATACGTGAATAGATAAATTACATAGGCATGTGTGGAGCCCTGGCGGGGCAGTGGTTAAGAGCTCGGCTGCTAACCAAAAAGGTTGACAGTTCGAATCCACTAGCTGCTCCTTGGAAACCCTATGAAGCAGTTCTACTATGTCCTATAGGGTTGCTATGTGTTAGAATTGACTCAATGGTAACAGGTTTGGCTTATTTTTTGGTGTGCATGCATGCATAAATAAATTAATGAATGAATAAATGAATAAAAATAGATAAATGTGATACCTCATTTAGAAGAATTATTAAAACAGAAAGAAAAAATCTGGAACAAAGCAAAAACAAAAATAATATGAAATAGAATTAGACTACACTCCCATTACCGCCTGGCTAGTTAATTGATTCACGTGAATTGTTGATCAAAATGTTCTCCAAAACATGACAATGGCCCCGTGTAAAATTTGTTAAAATGTGTCTGCTAAAGTATATTGGTACCATTTTCCTGCCACTAAACTTTTGAATTTTGCTATTACGACCTCAACGTTCTGTCACTGTTTACATGTAATAACTTTCTTGGAATGAAAAATACTAGCCATATACTGACCAATGTATTTGGGAAACTGCTGACCATCACACAACCTCCCTATTGTACTGACTCTGTTTGTTCTAATGTTGATCTTTTCACTTTTCAGAGACCATGATGAAAAGTCGAAAGTTCTGCTGAATACTGAGCTATACTTCTGGGGTAGAAAATATAGTCATTTGACAAAAGGGATAGATATTTGTTAATTTTGCTGATGTGCTGGCACAAACTTGGCCAGGGTACAATGTCAAGTACCAAAGTAGACACATTTTGTGAGATGTCATGAAATGTGCAGTCATTGGGGATTAGACTGCACTTCTCGGGTATTATGCTTTGTTTCCTTTGGAGAGGGTTTAAATCCTATATTAGCATACTTCATGATTACATTTTTCAAACATGACCAAGAGATTAGCAGGAAGTCTTATAAACATTAAAAAACTAAAAAAAGAATAATATTATTACATCCACTAATGACTTTAAATTCACACTAGTCATTAACAGAGATTATAAGGCATCTATTGCATTTTTAACTATAATAAAGCTAAGTGAAATGATTATGAGGTAAGGCTAATGCTTCAGCTGACTTTGACAATATGGGTGCGATTTTCAATTAAGTTTAATATCTTTAATTTAACCAATTTTACTGAGCCCAAAAGCAGTGTGAAGACTCTAAATGAGAAAATATATTTCGGTTTTCAACTTTGAGTAACAGATGAGAAAATTTAAATGAATTGTTTAAGAAAGAACCCTTCACTATGTGAAAAAGTAAGAAGAAAAAGAAAACTTAGATTCAATTTATTTCAGTTCACTTTCTCACTTGGGAATTTTAAATTGCTTTTATTAAATTTGAGATACATAGATTTTTTTTCAGGCATTAAAAATGAAAAATATATTTTGGAGTTAATGTTTATTTAAAGATGTAAAGAAATTTTATAAAATTAAATGTTATATAATTTAATTTGCAATTGACTTTTTTTTTCTTTTAAAGTTAATCCCCTGCTTGTAAATAGCACTAGATTGGGAACAATGCTATCATGATTCTTCTGTTCACAGGAGTGACAGAGCATGGGTTGCAAAAGTAGAAGTTTCCCCAGTCCATCCTTATAATGTGGCTCAGGTGTGAATGAGTAGGTTAATCATGTGAAAACATAGTTCAATTGTGAATCAATCTCTGGCTGAGCCTGCCTGACTAGATATCAGAGGTGAATGCTTTTGACAGCATTCTTTCTCTTAACTGAGAGAAAGAAAGAAGAGTTGTTAAACCTTATCCTCGTTCCTATCACTGGCTTCCATATTACATTCCTAAAAATTATTGTAAAACCAGAAACGACTCCAAGAAAATTAAGGGAACACATTTCATACTGTCATCTGATATTTTCTGTTTCAGCTGCTCTTCATCTGTCTTGCTGTAAGCCTTAGCGCTCAGAACCAAAATTCACTGGACAATTTCAAACCGCATTGCTTGTTTTAGATCTGGGCCATACTGAGTATGATCTTTCTCAAATTTAAAATCCTCTTAAGGCTGAATAATGATAAAATCCTGAAAAGAGATTTAGGAGAAGTTCCTTCATCAATTTTTTTTTTTTTTTTTTTTGCCTTCATATTCAGGTAGAATAGAATCAACCTCATAAATTCCTACCCTCTGAACAGTATTTCATTTGCTGTTTAGATTTTCTATTCTCAGCACATAGTTTACCATGCCCTTCACCTCATAAAGGGCTCATATTATGAAAGCCACATCCTTTTCATCCTTGTATTTTTTACATGTCAGTTGAACATCATTTTCCTATTATTAAAGACCAGCTCTTCTGTCACTTGTTCTATGAAGACTTAAGGAATATCTAAGTCAATTCAGTCACTTTGGTCTACAACAAGCCAGAATGTTCTCTCAAAGGCTAAGAAGGAACTAGTAATGAGAATATTCTGAGAAAGGAAAAACAACAGATTATAGTAGAAAAGGGAGTAAGATATTGGAAGCTAATGATTGAAAGAATATCATACTGTGAGGGACACCGAGTGAAATGTGAATAACAGTATGTGGAAGTAGTTTGGAGATGTCATTATATGACATAAGATTATGGGAGGAGGAAGTCATTTAGGGACAGTGATACAAGGAGCAGTGGTTCAAAGGAAAAGACAGAAGACATAGTAATTGTTCTCTATCGTTTTGTAATTTAATCTTTATTCTTAAACGTTAAACAAAAGAAAAAACAAAATAAATGGTCTGGATGCCATTTGCTCAAAACTGTAGTGAATCATCAGTATTTACCTCATACAGACTAGCTTTACAAACAATATATCTGCTATCCCACAACTTAGTCACTAAAGTAAGTATTGCAATACTCACTAAATAGTTTAAAGAAAGAATAAAAAGAAAGAAGTTTTCAAATTGCTTTTATTTTTAGTATGCTTTGTTTTCAAAGGGCCCTGGTGGCTCAGTGGTTAAGAGCTATGGCTGTTAACCAAAAGGTTGGCATTTCAAATCCACCAGCCTCTCCTTGGAAACCCTATGGGGTGGTTCTACTATCTGAGTTGAAATCGACTCAGTGACAATGGGTTGGGCTCTGTTTTTTGTTTTCATATTTATTCAGTATGATCATACATGCATAGACTTCCTAGGATCTTCAGAGTCTTTTATCTTTCTGTATGTCTTATGAATCAAAATCTCTGGTTAGGAAACTGAAAGGTCAGTAATATGATGCATAATAAAAACTTGGCTGACAGTTACATTTAGCTTATTATTCATCTATCTATTGACAAAGAAAACCACAAACCTTATTCACCAACACCCATAATGAGAAACTAGAAAGGTATTAGAATTGTGTTGACAAAACCCGTAGAGCAGAGTTATACCAAAATTTCTGTAGACTGTGGAATTGTTTCTACCAGAAAAAATGATTTATAAAATCTGCCAAACTATCCCCTCTACAAACGGAAAGAGATTGAACTTGTCAAGGATTTCATTTTACTTGGATCCACAATTAACACCAGTGAAGCAGAAGTCAAGAAATCAAACAACGCATTGTATTGGGCAACTCTACTGCAAAAAACCTCTTTAAAATGTTAAAAGCAAAGATGTCACCTTAAAGACCAAGGTGCACCTGACCCAAGCCATGGTCTTTTCAATTGTCTCATATATACGTGAAAGCTGGACAATGAATACAGAAGACCAAAGAAGAATTGAAGCCTTTTAATTATGGTGTTGGCAAAGAATGTCGAATATACCATGGGCTGCCAAAAGAATGAACAAATCTGTCTTGGAAAAAATAAAGCCAGAATGCTCCTTAGAAGCAAGGTATGTGAGATTTCATCTCACATACTTTGGACATGTTATCAGGAGGAATCAGTCCCTGGAGAAGGACAGCATGTTTGGTAAAGTAGAGCATCTGCGAAAAAGAGGAAGACCATCAATGAGATGGATTGACACAGTGACTGCAACAATGGGCTCAAGCATAACAATGATCTTGAGGATGGTGCAGGACTGGGCAGTGTTTCGTTCTGTCATACATAGGGTTGCCACGAGTGGGAACCAACTCAACGGCACCTAACAACAATATCTCCTCTACATTAATTTTTGTAGGTCATGTGATTTGGAAATTATGAAATGCAGTGTGTTCATCATTCTTCCAAAACTCTAAGATAAAGAGGAAGCTGTTTTCTAGCTAATGTTATCTAAGAACTCTGTCGTTACACCAGGATACTACATTTTGGGAAAAAGATTTTTTAACATATAATCGTCGTGAAATGAGTTCCTTTATGTGGACTTTTGCCTTTGGTTCTTTGGAAAAACAGCTTGAGAAATTTTTCCCCTAAACTCTGAGGAGTTACCTTTGTCCTAGTTTTCTACCCTGGAGGGTTTGATATATTTGTTAAGTGACGTAAATTTGATTGACATTTCCTGGGTAAGCTGTAAGCAACTCGTGGTTTGATACTATCTGTCTGGCCCTGGGCTGCAGCTTACTCTGTGATTAGTCTGTTTTATGTACCTTGCAGGGACTGGTCACGATACTTATGCAAATAAAGTGACTATAGGCTAATATGCGAATGAAATGTCTGTGGCCTACCAAGAGGGGATGGGTCAGTCCGTGGTCCTACTGGGAGGGTCATGTCTTGAAATTGACAAGAAGTTTGCTTATTTACAGTCAACCCCATAGGGATTGGCAGACAGAAGCACAAGAAAGAGAGGAGAGAGAAGAAAGGAAACTTCTAAAAGATCTGTAACATGGGTCAAGGGCTGTAACACTGAAGACAGTGAGAGGTCTGGAAGGGACCCTGTGGCAGAGTTCGTGGTGATAGCAGAAACTTGCTGCTAGGAGTGCAGATGAGAGCTGAACAAAACTTCTACACCGTCTATGAGCTAGTTCAGTTAGTAGTGGCAAGGCTGATGGCAGGAAGGCAAAGAGGCTTGTCCTCAGGGTACAAGAGGAGCCTGTCTTCAGGGGGCCAAGAGGAGCCTGTCCTCATGTGGCTGAGAGGAGGCCTGCATGGCTGAGAAGGGGCATTCATGGCAGAGAGAAGGGCCTGCCTGCCTGCATGTCTGAGAAGAGATGAGAGAGCTGTCCTGTACTGAGAAAGGGAGGGATGTGCTCTCCACTTTAGGGGAGCCTTCCAGACTTTGCTCCATGCTTCCTAATCCAGATCCTGCACAGTAGCCTATTACTTTGTTAATAAACCAGTTAACTGAAAATATGGTCTGTGAGTTCTGTGTGGCCATTGCAACCAATTATTAAACCCAAAAGAGAAGTAGAGAGTGCTGTGGTATAAGAATTGGTAAAAAAGTTGGAGAGTGGAGGTATGTCTGATCTCCACCCAAGGCTGCTCTAGATTTTCATTATCCCCTTGAAGTTAGACAGATTCTGACTCTACTACTACTGGAACTTTACACAATACATGATTATGCTGTGGATATAAATGTATATGGCTGTACTTTAATTTAGGTCACTTAACTTCAGGAGACCCAACATGGCTCCATGCTTTGGGTCCCAGGTGTGAACTAAGCTGACTTTGGCTTCACCATGACTAGCTATATGCTCTCTTTCTGGCCAGACTTCCTCTAAACTCAATCTCTCCAAGTATGTTTCAAGACATTACATTCATGTTCTGATTGACTAAATTTTAAAATTCAGAAGTTCAGAATAGGACTTATTAAGAGCTCCCTTGTACTCTTCTTTCTCCCTTTTGTTGACTATCTTGTTTATTTTGGCCTATTATTCTTTCATAAGGAAGAAATTCTGTTGTAAAATAATTTGTAGCCAAAGTAACTTATCAGCCTGTGGTATAAATATAGTCCGCTGCAGTGAAATAGGCCATGGGCATAGAATCCATGAAAAAATTGGTTGGGTGCTAACCACAGCAGATTTGCAAATTTACAGCCTCTACAACACAGAGAATGCACATTAGTTAAAAAGTTAATAAAATCTTTCCCTCAACAGCATGAGACTTATCACTGACTATGTTTTAGCTCTGTTCTACTGGTAACCTGACAAGATTACGATTAACTATATTCCTAGACTACATTGCTTATAATAAAAATGATACTTGCTTTTATAGTATCTGGCCTGGGATAAACAATTAACACTTGAAGGGGGAAGCCATACTTTGAGCTTCTATGAGTGTGGTTTAAGATTGCCAGATAAAATACAGAATGCTCACTTAAATTTGAACTTCAGACAAACAACAAATAATTTTTTAATATATGTATGTCCCACATATTGCATGGAATATACTTACACTAAAATAAGTTTTTGTTGTTATTTATCTAAAATTCAAATTTAATTTAGAGTCCTCTTTTTTGTTTTTTTCTCTAAGTCTATCAACCCTCATGTGGTCACTTTTGGTCCCTGGCAGGGACCCTGGAATCTATGTCTATGAAGTTATTACATAATATATAGCTCCTTTAGGGCATCAGGCTTTGAATCCAGGGTGCCCCCTACACCCACTCAGTATACTTCAGCTCCTTGCAACTGAGCTGTAAGCACATGGATGCTGCAAGGACCCCAAGGAAGAGGCTTGTCTGATGCTGCCCTGCTGGCAAGTGTGCTTCCTGCCCTATGTTGTTCTACATATATGGTACTAAATGTGGTTATGATAGTTTCATGGGTCTGAATATGTACTTGAACCAAATAAGGCTTCCCAGTAAGTGCTGCATGTAGTTTCTTAATATTTTCTATAAATAAGGTGATCATATTGAGGCACCTTTGAGAGGAAAGGGACACTAAAAATAATTAAAAGTATATGATTCTGTATTGTTAAAGTATTAACCCAAAGGATTTTTATTATATTGATTGATTTCAATATTTTTACAGATAAGTAGACAGATTAAATACACATTTTGTATAATATATATTAAAACAATATTCTAAAAATTTCTTTATACTGATATAAAACAAAATTAAACCCATTGCTGTCCAGTTGATTCCGACTCAGTGACCCTATAGAAAACATTAAATTAAAAAATAAAATCTTTAGGGACTTCCAGCAAAATGGCGCTCTAGGCAGAAGCACCACGCAGTCCCTCCACAGGAAAGATCCGAAAAACTAAGCCGAATAGAGAAAACAACAATCCTGAAACCCTAAAACATCAAATGAAGAGATAAAGAACTCAGCCAAGCACCAAATGGAGTGAGAAAACTGACAGCGGACGGAGAACGAGGAGAGATTCACCACGCTGTCCCTCCACAGCAAAGATCCGAAAAACTAAGCCGAATAGAGAAAACAACAATCCTGAAATCCTAAAACATCAAATGAAGAGATAAAGAACTCAGCCAAGCACCAAACGGAGTGAGAAAACTGACAGAGAATGGAGAGCGAGGAGAGATTCATGCAGTGCGGATCTGCCATCTTGGACTCCTATTAGAGACCAGCAAACAGGGGGTACAAGAAAGCAGCTTCACGGAGCTTCCAGCAGGAGAAAAACAACCGGTAATTTGCGATATACTCTTTCCCACCTCCCACCCTTCTTCACCCCCACTCGGCTTCTTCTGTTTCCCATGGCCACAATTTCTTCTCCGGGAAACACTGGCTGCTTAGATTCCACACACCTGAACGGGCCAGCTCTCTGAGTGCCATTTGTTGGCTGCTGGTGTTGCTTTTTTCCGCTTCTTTTGATTTCTTTCTTACCTCTCACCACCTCACCCTCCTTTCACTCAAATACCTGGCTCCGTGCACCATCTTCGATTCTTCCTGAGGTGCTGTGGAGCTCCGGTAATTTGTGATGTACGCTTTCCCACTCCCTACCATTCTTCACCCACACTCGGCCCCCTCTGCTTCCCGTGGACAGTCTCTTGTCCAAGAAACACTGGCTGCTTGGATTCCACTGGCCCACACTAGCTGGCTCTCTGAGTGCCATTTGTTGCCTGCTGGTGTTGCTTTTTTTTCTGCTTCTTTTGATTTCTTCCTTACCTCTCACCACTTCCCCCTCCTTTCACTCAAATATCTGGCTCTGTGCGGCATATTTGCTTCTTCCTGAGGGGCTGTGGAGCTCCATTTGAGTGTGGAGTTGCTGCCCGGTCTGGGCTGCCAGGCTGGTGGGATCCCAGAGCTTTTGTTCAATTGCTTGTTTTGAATTGTTTGTTTTCTTTTCCTTTTCTTGAGTTGGGAGCCCTTTCTGGCCAGGCGGTGGTGCGTGGCAAGGAGACTACCCCCACAGCTTGCACAGAAGTACAGAGGGATCCCTAAGGGAATTTTTTTTCGCTGTTTTTTTTTTTTTTTCTGTTTTTTGGGGGGCTTTTCTTGTTCATTTTTTAAAATTTGCTTTGTTTTCATTTCCCTGTTTTTCCCTTTTGGTCTTTCTTCATTACTCAGTTTCTCGTCTCTCTATATCTTCCTTCTCTTTCTCTCCCCTGAATACCTGGTGTTGTATACCTCTATTCCTTCTAACCAGGCTGTACTGCAACACCTGACAGCAACTTCCACAGACCTCATAGCTGCACTGGTGGGATCCCTGGGAACTTCGCAGTCCTTTAACCTTTCCAATTTTATTTATTCATTCTTTTCTTTTCTTCCTCTTCCCCTTTCTGTTTTTCTCCATTTCATACTCTCTCATCTCTCCACTCCAACGGCAAGCTCCCCTAGCATTCTTTTTTGTTTGTTTGTATGTTTTTGGCTCCTGTTCATCTCTCCTCTCTCCCGTATCCATCTTAGCTCCACACATAACAAGCTCCATGCTACATCCTGCCTACCTGCACCATACAGTTAACTTCATACCACCAAGCAGCACGGGCATGGCCTACTGGAACCTGCTCTGCACTGATTACTGACCCGCTTTGTGAGCTGTAGTAAGAGCCACAAACAACCCATCCCAGTAACTCCTCTTCAGCTAGACCCGCCCTGCTGTACCATATCTGAGTGACTGACACTGCCAATTGGAAAAGGAGGAGAAAAGTATTCTGCCCACAGACGAGCAAACAACAAAGAAACACAGTCCGCCTGCCCAGACATAGTCAAATTTTTTTTAAAAAAGGGACAAAACAAACAAATCTACAATCAATAAACGAGAGAAATAACTACTGAATTCCCCAAAGACAACAAACAATATCAAACCATTTACAAAAACAGGAAAGGATAGTTCCAGTAGGCATCCAAAATAAAACACCAGATGACTTTCCAGTGGAAGAAAATGCATTAGAACTACCTGACAGGGATTTCAAATCTCTAATACTCAGAATTCTCCAAGAGATGAGGCTAAAAGCTGACAAACATGAGGAAAAAATAGACAAATTCATGGAAAATACAGACAAAAAAATTGGAAGAATTCAGGAAAATAATGCAAGAACAAAATGCCAAAATAAATTCACAACTAGAAATTATACAAAGACAACAATTAGAAATCCAAGAGATAAACAAGATTTCAGAAATGGACGGTGTCATAGAAGGGCTGAGAAGCAGATCTGAAACGGTGGAAGACAAGATCGGTGGAATTGAAGACAAACACTTGGATACAACTCTGTTTCAAGAAAACTCAGAAAAAAAGAACAAAGAAAAATGAAGAGAAACTGAGAGTTATGTGGGACACAATCAAAAGCAAAAATCTGTGAGTGATTGGAATTCCAGAACAGGGGGAGAAAACAGAAAACACAGAGAGGATCATTGAGGAACTGCTGACAGAAAACTTCCCCAATATCA
>NW_004443953.1:2785427-2848020 GCF_000243295.1 Trichechus manatus latirostris
TTGTTATGTAAGCCTTCACCTGAAGTAAAATAAGAAAAAAGACTTAAAAAATAAAAAATAAAAATCTTTAAAATATTGATAATTAAATACTAGCATTGTTGTGGTTAGTTGCAGTTGAGTCGATCCGAACCCATGGCAACCCCACGTGTGCAGAGTAGAACTGCACTCCATAAAGTTTTCAAGGCTGATTATTTTCTATTATTTTGTCACATTTAGGTACTGCAACTGCATTAACAAAAAATGATCATCTTCTCAACTATTTTCTTTCTGGTAAAGATGATAAGGTTACACAATTAAAAATAGGAGTTCAATCAAAGGGTGCTTACCTTAGGTAAAGAAATTCCCAACACAATTCTGAGGTTCCAAAGTTAAAATTTGTAGGCTGCTTGAGCTCTCATCATTTAATTGTTATTTGTTCTCTCAATTTTATAGGAATTAATTCCTATGTCTTTCTGTTTGCAAGTTTATTTTCCAATCATTGCATTTTGCTAAAAGCTTCAGTAGCTGAAAGTTTTCGGTGCTCTATTTGATGAACACTGTGATCAAAGTTTTTTAAAAAGAATCTAATTATAGAATAAAAACTAAGACATAATTTAAAGGATTTGTTTTTTAAAGTACACTACTATTGTAGGGAATATACTTGATTCATAATGTACTAAATCAAAGACTCAAACATTTTTAAAATCTAAAATCCAATTTCTACAGGGCAACAAAAAAAAGTACACATAGCCAAGTTAAAGTCTTTTCTCTTATTCTATTTGATATGTTGTATTAAGAAATTGTATACCTTTTAATAATTATAGATTCTATTTTAATTGAAAGAGTATTGTATATTGTTCTCATGAAATTATGAATTACATGTGTTCCACAATGTACCAAGTAACTTACCAAGTACATTTCTGTTCCATAAATAATTTAGTAAAACGCATTGTTGCTCTATGGTGCTGTGAGCCACCAAATTTTTATTCACATTATTATCACAAAATAACAACAAAGACTATCAACAATATAAAACACTAGTTGAATATACAGCAGCATATACAATAACATTAGATGTTTCATTTTTGACCGAATTAGATTCCCATATGCTTCACATTGATTCTACGCAATTACACATTGATCAACAACTTTTTAAATTTATTTTATTTATTTTTGTGTTGTTGAAGATACACAGCAGAAATACACCAATTCATTGATTTCTACATATACAATTCAATGACATTGATTACATTCTTCAAGTTATACAGCCATTCTCACCCTCCTTTTCTGAATTATTCCTCCTCTATTAACATAACCTCACTGGCCTCTATATTTCCTATCTAATTTTTTGAGATGTTGTTGTCAATTTAATCCAATATTAAAGAACAAAAAGCAAAAAACAAACCCATTGCAATCTAGTTGATTCCGACTCATTGCGACCCTATAGGACAGAGTAAAACTGCCCCACAGAGTTTCCAAAGCGTGCCTGATGGATTCGAACTGGTTAACAGCCGTAGCACTTAACCACGATGCCACCAGGGTTTCCTAATCTGATATAGGTATTCTTAAAACAGCATAATGCTCAAGGCAGATATACTTAACTAGTAAATCTAAACTATTTAGTTTTAAGAAGACTTCAGGGGATATTTTTGTTTTGTGGTTTAAGATTTAAAGATGATTTCAAGGCAATAGACTTGGGAGTTCATCCAGCCTCCATGGATCCCATACATGCATCTCATATAATACTAAGTGATACTATAGAGGAAGCCAGAAGGTTATCCTAGCTTAGTTTGATGCAACCATTAATAATAATATTTGTCAAAAATATTTAAAATGGGACAAATAGTAAATCAGATTTGATACTGGGACAACATGCATAAACCTGGATTCTACACTGTGTTGACTCCCCCAGTTGTTTGGCCCGTCTAAAGAGTCAGAAACCAAAGATGTCACTTTGAGAACTAAGGTGTTCCTGACCCAAGCTATGGTCTTTTCAATTGCCTCACATACATGTAAAAGCTGGACAATGAAAAAGCAAGACTGAAGAAGAATTGACACATTTGAATTGTGATGTCAGTGAAGAATATTGAATATACCATGGACTATGAGAAGAGTGAACATATAAATCTGACTTGGATGATGTACAGACAAAATGTTCCGTAGAAGCAAGGATGGTAACTCTTTGTCTCGCTGACTTTGGACACGTCACCAGGAGGGAGGAATAGCTGGAGAAAGACAACATCCTTGGTAAAACAGAGGGAGATGCATAATGATATGGATTAACACATGACTGCAACAATGGGCTCAAACATAACGGTTGTGAGGATGGCATAAGACTGGGCAACATTTTGTTCTGTTATATATGCGGTCGCTATGGGACAGAGTCGACTTGATGGCACCTAACAACAACAATGGTTACTCTATAAAAACCAGTTAGGTCTTCTTCCAAAAACAGGTAGTGGGCTAAAAATAATAAATGCCCAATCTGGTTTAAACTTTACTTCAATTGATTAATTTAAACTATCTTTTGTGATAATTGTTCAATATTTCTTTATTCTGCATTTTCCCTCCTTCCTCAAAAAATATAGTTGGGGGAATTGTAGAGGGTAGAGTCTTCAGATGCACTCAGTACTTTGGAAATGCTCTCTGTCTTCTCTGATAGGGAATTTTTTCGGTTGCCTCATGATAAATTTGGTGGTAGGTTTAATCCTTGATGTGTTGTTTCTTTGTTTTTGGCTTGACCATGACCTGGAACCCTGTCCTTCTCTCAGCTCTTGCTGTGGCTATAGATGCCTCTGAGTGCCTGCCTCATCCTCTTTTTTTCCATTGGTTCATTGGTTCCCTTCACCTTCCATGAGAGAGTAACTTCTGCTGCGATGGACCCCAAGGTAGGCCTACTGGCCTCACCTTACACTAAGAGGAGGGGGAAGCAAAAAAAGAAAAACTCTTAGGACATAATCAGGAGGCTTGCATTGCTTTTCTTTTGCTAAAAATGCCAAGTACCCAGCCTCTCCTACCTTATGTCTTCGGAAGTGGAATTATAAAGGAATTCATATCTGGAAACTTAAAAATGCATCTAGTAATTATAAAAGGTTTTCAGCATTTCATTCATTATAAAATAATGTTTACACCCTGAAATGCATGTTCAGTGTCATAGAGAGAGTGTCGTTATACATTACCAAGACACTTAACTTGGCTTTGTAGGGTAAAACAAAAGTCTTTGATTTACTTGAAGGAAGTCCTACAAACACTCTATATGATGTCCATTTAGTGTAATAAATATATAGGAAACAAAGCAGTAATATAATCTTTCAAAATATTCTTAAGGTCAAGTTTTAGGGAAAACTGTAATCTCAATTCATACAATCAGCTGAATTAGATTTCTTGAAAAAGTAGTTTTCACACACAGCATAAACCAATTGCCTATATGTCTGGACTCGATCAGTTAACATAAATTCAATATATATTAAAAACAAGTTAATTTTCTTTTAAAAGTGCACTTTCATACAAAACCATTTTATTTACTTAAAGTGTCTGGTGTTACCGTACATGAACTAAGCAGTTTGACTGTATCATTTATAGAGTTACAGGCAATTATTGCTAACAATAGAATTCTTTGTCCGGGTATTTTGTACAACATTTCATCTATCAGCTAATAAAACTATCTAAGAAGCCTTATGGTACAAGCTACACACAAGCAAGAAAGATAAAAGGAAAGGTTAACACTTCTTCAGCATCTGTCAACACTGTCTTCTGTTACATTTGATCAACTTTAAAGTAAATGCAAACACATGATATCATTTACAGTAATAAAAGTGAATGCCACACAGCAGCTACTTTGCTTTTATCCATTCTGCAGATCACTCATCACAGGCCGTCATGGGGTAAGCGAGACATTATTTTATGGTGCATCTTTGGCAGTGAAGCACACTGCTTCAGCTCTTCAAGGCTGAATATTCACCCTATAACTAACGAGGTATCCACCAGCATGTGTTTCCTGTTTGAAACCTGGAGAAGGAGGCAGAGTAAAGAAATCATGCTGTTTCTTTTTCCTTGAAAACATAAAAACAAAAGCTAAGATAAAAGGGTACCAAATAAAATGTGAACAGTTGAGTGTGCCATTGCTTCCTCAAAGGTGTAAGTACATTTTCAAAGTGAATCAAGAAAACCTTTGTCTAGAGAAGTGGTTGCCAAAGTGTAGTCTCTGGGATAGCAGAATCAGCAGCACGTGGGAAATTGCTAAAAATGCATATTAAGTCCCTTGCCCAAATCAGAAACTCTGTGGGTGGCACCTAACAATTGCTGTTTGAACTGAAGATTCTAATCCACGTTAATGTTTGAGAAGCACCAATGTAGAGAAATTGAGAATGATATATACTGCATGAGTTGACCCCAGTTTAACTTAAAGTTTTGATTATAAATTTACAAGTTTCTAGATAAATAAATGTTTGTGTTTAGATAAGCACACTAATCATAAAGGCTTAAATATGTGCATCTTATAAAATTGATATAGTAATTTCAAAACACATACTTTATTTTAATGTATTTTTGAGGTGAACACATTTATTAAATACATTTTATTTTATTTTAATTTTTTTTGTTTATCGTTGTAGTTTAAATGAAGTTTACATTTCAAGTTAGTCTCCCATACAAAAATTTATACATACATTGTTATGTGACCCTAATTGCTCTCCCCATGCTGTGACAGCACACTCCTCCTCTCCACCCGATTCCCCATGTCCATTCAACCAGCTCCTAACCCTCTTGCCTTCCCATCTCACCTCCCGACAGAAGCTGCCTGTTTAGTCTCTTGTATCTACTTGCTCTAAGAGACACACTCCTCATGGGTATCACTTTATGTCCCACAGTACAGTCCAACCCCTGTCTGAAGAGTTGGCCTTGGAAATTTTTTAGTTCTGGGCTGATAGAGAATATGGGGGCTGTGCTTTCTGGGGTTCCTCCAGTCTCATTCAGACGATTAAGTCTGGTTTTCTTACTAGAATTTGAGTTCTGCACCCCAACTTTCCCTGTTCCATCAGGGACTCTGTCAGGGTGGTCATTGGTGGTAACCGAGCACCATCTAGTTCTTCTGGTCTCAGGCTGATGAAGTCTCTGGTTTATGTGGCCCTTTCTGTCTCTTGGCTACTACTTTCCTTATGTCTTTAGTGTTCTTAATTCTCCTTTACTCCAGGTGGTTGGGAGCAATTGATGCATCTTAGACGGCGGCTTGCTGGCCCTTAAGACCTCAGACACCACTCACCAAAGTAGGATGCAGAACATTTTCTTAATAAGCTTTGTTATGCCAATTGACCTAGATGTCCCCTGAAAGCATGGTCCCCAGACCCCTACCCCTGCTACTCTGTCCCTCAAAGTGTTTGATTGTATTCAGGAAACTTCTTAGCTTTGGTTTAGTCCAGTTCTGACTTCCCCTGTAGTGTGTGCTGTCCTTCCCTTCACCTAAGATAATTCTTATCTACTATCTAGTTAATTAATAACCCTCACCCTACCTCCCCACCCTCGTAACCATCAAAGAATGTTTTCTTCTGTGTTTAAACCTTTATTATTAGATACATTTTAAGTGAAACATAGGAAAAACTATGCTGTCTTTGAAATCAATGTAATTATATATCCCAAAATAAATATGACATGGTAGCCAATAATGTGAATGATATTCAATATAGTTCTGATCTTAAATTTTGAGATTAAATTGCAGTCTATATTTTGTAAGATTTTTTTCCAGTTTTACTTATCCTTCCCAGTTATAGTGCAAAATGCATATGATCTATGTGCATAGATAATGCCAGAAAGTCTTTTAAAATGGGCTACAGAAGAAAGAAGATTTAACTAGCGGATTCTGGGAAACTGTTCCTAACTCCATCTTCCTACAAACTCCTTCTTAAATGACTTTGAAATGAAAGGGCTTGTCTTCCGGAAAGTGAATTTTAGAACTTGTTTTCTGAAGAATTGATGAAATAGAAAAAATGTTTCTTTGTAATGTATGAACAATTCTAAAGACCATCAACATCAAGACATGAGTGGAAAAAAAAAAACAAAAAACCGCAAATATGGGCTTTATGTAGCTCATCCAACCCAGGAGATGTACAGATTTTCTTTGGATAAAGCTGAACATGACTATACTCCTGAGTTCCTGTTGGCTGTGATGATCTGGGAAGCTTATATACTTTCTAGGATCTGAGACATAGAGAAAGCTGCTATTTGCACCTGGAGATCTCTGGGAGCAGAGTACCACCCCCTTATGCCTCAAGAGAATAAATGGTTTGTCAGGTTACTCACTGTTAGACGACAAAACGTTATCCACTTTGTTTTCCATTACTTGATACTCAGTGATACTAACTACTTGGCTTGGCCAAACCATGAGCAGATAGAGAAAAATAAATACACATACATACATACATCCCAGAAGGAACTCAATGAGAAATCACAGAAAGAAAAAGAAAGAAAACAAACCAAAGAAACCCAAAATACTTGATCTAATTGAAAACTGTTTCAAGAAGCAGATAAAAATTTTAGTGAAAAAAAAAATACAAATATCAAGATCAATAAAACATTAAATCCACACAACACAAAACAAAAAGACTCTCAGGAGCCTTATAACAAATACATTAATTAAAAGATGATCGTTGCTGAGAACTGAAAGAGAGAAAAAACGTATCTCATGACACTGGGATAAAATCCTAATTATACGAGAAGTTGAGAGTCTTGGAGGACAGACTGAGGAGATCCAACATAAAAATTACAAACAAAATCTAAAAGGAGAAAAGAAACAAGTAGAGTCAAGGAAATTCTTAAACTTCTAGGAAAGGAAGTATTTGCTGGTCTAATAACAGACGTGAATCCGATGGCTGAAAGTGCTCATTGAGATCCAGGTACAATTACAAAAAAAAGACAAGGCCCTCTGCATGTGCCTGTGAAACTCCTAAAAGACAAAAGAAATCTTACACACTTCCTGACAGAAAGATAGGCAAGGAAAAGAGAATCAGACTGACATGGGGCTTTATATCTACCACACTGAAACCCATAGTGTAGTGCAATTACATTTATAGATTTCTGACCGAAAAGGGCTAGAACACAAAGATATTACCATATTAAGACAAAGGAAAGTTATGTGCACATATGCAAGTATTCAAAGGGCATTTCACCTACAAGCCCAGAAAATAAGTGTTCTAACTTAATCTCAAAATGAGGAAAGGGGAAAAGAATATAATCTGTAGTGAGTGATGCATTTTATAACATACAAACCAAAAAAAAAAAAAAAAAAAACCCAAACCCTTTGCTATCAAGTTAATACCAACTCATAGTCGGATCCTATAGGATAGAGTAGAACTGTCCCATAGGGTTTCCAAGATTGTAATCTTTATGGAAGTAGACTGCTACATCTTTCTCCCATGGAGCAGCTGGTGGGTTCAATCCCCCCATCCCCCCACCTTTCAGTTAGCAGCCAAGCTCTTAACCACTGAGCCACCAGAGCTCCTTACAGCATATAGTTGAAAGTAAATTGATGGTGATGCTGTGATTGTGAGCTTTAAAATGTGTTAAACAAGAGCTTTAGAAACTAGAGTGAAACTGTGTCCAGTGTGGATATGTTAAGCTAAAAGTAATAGAAATTCTAAATAACAGTGAAATAAACATAAAGACATTTATATTTTACTTAGTTAACAAGAACTCCAAAAGTAAGGAGTTATTTTGCTGTGATGGTGGTTGTTGCCGTTTTCCGTTTGTTTTACTGGCCCTTCCTATCCTTCCTTTTTATCATTTTTAACATGTTAGGATTTCCTGGTCAACAGATGGCTGCAGTAACCAGGTATCATACTCTCTGTCAATCCATAAGACACTTTACGGAAAATGGAAATAAGATTATGATTGTTTCAGGTCAACAAAGATTTAACTCCTAGAGCTGGACAATTTTCCCCTCAAAAAGTCGTGGAGTTCTACGAGCAAAGAAGAATACAAATAGTGGTTGAATAGGCCACTAAAAGTGCCTACCAAACCAACTCTTACATATAATATAGAACTAATTTTAAAATAGCACAGAAAAAGCAAAGCAAGGAACAAGATATGAAAAGTTTTTTAAAAAGTAAGAATAACGTTGTAAAAGTCTTATATGTGTCTATTTGTGTGTGGGAGAATAGAAAGAAAAATGAGAGTTCTAAAAATTTTTCTTAGTGTGAGGGGAAGGTGAAGAAGAATACACAAGAGTGTCATGGTGCTGGGAAAATTTATCATTCTAAATCGCTAGTCAAGATGACCTGGTATAAACGTGAAACAGTAGTAATAGAAAGCAATTTCAATTTGCTAAATTGAAATCTAATCAATTGTATTGTACTCTGTTTGGAGAAGCAAATTGATAGAGAAGTGAAGGAGAATCTCTAGTGGTCCTAAACTCTAACTTCACGTTATAATTCTCTGGGTATCTTTTGTTGTTGTTGTTGAGAATATACACAGCAAAACATACATCAATTCAACAGTTTCTACATGTACCATTTAGCGACATTGATGATAGACATTCTTTGAGTTGTGCAACCATTCTTATCCTCCTTTTCTGGATTGTTCCTCCTCCTTTAAGATAAATCTACTGCCCCCTTAGATGGATTGGGAAACCCTGGTGGCATAGTGGTTAAGAGCTACTGCTGCTAACCAAAAGATCGGCAGTTTGAATCCAACAGGTACTCTTTGGAAACCCTGTGGGGCAGTTCTGTTCTGTCCTATAGGGTCGCTATGAGTCGGAATTGACTCAGTGGCAATGGGTTTGGTTTTTGGAAGATGGATTGACATAGTGGCTACAGCAATGGGCTTAAACACAGTAATGATTGTGAGGAGGGCACAGGACTGGGCAGTGTTTCTTTCTGTTGTACTTAGGGTTTCTATGAGTCAAAACTTACTAGAAGGCATCTAACAACAAGAAGTTTCCTGTCTAATCTTCAGGTAACAGAAGTTATCAATTTGATCCTGTATAGATAGTTCTTAAAAGAGCATAGAGCTCAAGGCAGACATTTTTTACTATTTAAGCTAAACCATTGTTTTTAAAAGACTTCAGGGCATAGTTTTGGTTTAAGTTTTAAAGGTTATCTCAGGGAAATTGTTTCAGGGGTTCATCCAAACTTTATGACTCCAGGAAGTCTGGAGTCCATTAGAATTTGAAATTATACTCTGTATTTTCACCCTCTTGATCAGGATTCTTCCACAGAATCTTTGATCAAAATATTCAATAATGGTAGCCAGGCACCATCCAGTTCTTCTGGTCTCATGGTAGAGGAGGCAGCTGTCTATGGAGGCAATTCGCCACACATTCCATATCCTCCTTCTGTTCCTGACTCTCCTCCTTCTTCTTCTCTTGCACCAGGTGAGTAGAGACCAGTTGTTTTGCCTTGGATAGCTGCTTTCAAGCTTTTAAGATCGGAGGCAATGCACAATGAACTTGGAGGTAGAACAGAAGCACTAAACATGACATTTGGCTAATTAACTGGGATGTCCCAGGAAATCAGGACCTTAAACATCCAAATCAAGGAAACAAATCTCATGAGGTTTTTGGTTGTAAGTAAGCAGCCTCAGCAGCTACTCTTTTTTGTTAGGTTTTGTTTGTTGGTTGGTTGGTTTTGTCGTGCTGTAAATGTATCCATCACCCAACTTTTGCCAATTCAACTTTTTACAGATGTATGACTTATTGACAGCAATTACAATAATTAGCTGTGCAACCTTTCCCTTTTAAGACACTGATGCTCTCCCTCACACTGGACCAACTGAATCTGAATACCCTAAGAGTGGAGTTTGGCATATGTATGATTTTAATCTCCCCTAGTGATTCTAAGGTACATCCAGGGTTGATAATCACTATTTTAAAAGAAATTAAAGTAAAATGTCCACATTGAAAAGATGAAATAAGTCTATGAAGAAAAAACTGGTCAAGCCAGGAGTGAGAGGGAATAAAAAATTGGAAACAATAAAATAAAATTTTTAATATGTATAAAATAAGAGGGAGAAATCAAGTTGAGTGTATCTATCATAATGCTAAATGTGAACAGACTAAATTCTGCTATTCAGAGACACTCTCTGATTACAAAATAAAATACAGTCAATCTAATTCTGTTAAAAAGTAAGCTTAAGATATCAATGATAAAACTACATTGAGAATAAAGGGATACATGATAGATATCAGACAAATACAAATAAAAAATAAATCAGTAATATCAAAAGGCAATATATAACATGACAGTATTTAATGTCAATAGCACTCAACATGACAAATGTAGACACTGTGACATAATAAAGGCATCGAAGAACATGGAAAAAATGATTAATGACCTATCATTAAACATGGCAACAACACCAGATGGTTTTACTAATATGGTTTTTGTAAATTTCCATAAAAAAGTATTTAAATTATTCAAGCTATTTTAGGAAGTAGCATAACGTTATTCTTAAATTTAAGTAATTTACAATTATCGTATTAATATAAATAATAAATACTCATAATCAAAACTTATGAATACTATAAAGAAAACTATATGCTAATCTCAATTATGAATTGTGACATACCAACTCTAAATAAAACATTAGCAGATGAATCTAATACTGTATCAAAATAACAATAAAATAATACCTCAGGACCAAGTAGATTTTATTCTAAGCATGGAAGGATAGATCAGCATAGGGAAATCTACAACGGTATTTCAAAACATTAATAATTTTACGAAGAAAACGTTAAAGAATCAGATAAGGAAAAAGACAGTTGATAATATTAATCAACAGCATCTAATAAAAGCAATAAGTAAAATGAGAATGATACTATGGAAAGCCCGAAGTATTTCTATTATATTCAGTTATATTAAAGGTGGCCTGCTGTCTTCATCATCACTCTACACTATTTGGAAAGTCCTAGCTGATGAAATGATCCAATAAATAGAACAATTAGAATAACATTAGTTTAAAAAGAGATAAAGTTTGTTCTGTTTTGGACACAATAATTTAATACCTAAAAAAAGTGAGACAATTTTAAAACAATGTGTTAGTAAGGCATATTTTAGTTTCCCCTCAAGACAGAAAGTAAAATGTCTTATGGAAAAATATATCATAGAAAATGTACTAAGGGGAATTCTGGATCACAAAAACTAACACCATATAAATGGAATTGTCCTCAAATCCATAGAAATGTTTAACACACTTCCAAACAAATCCCAATGATTTTTCTAATCTGGGGACAATTAAACGCAGTTAATGTTCACAGTGCATTTTTTTCCAACAATATGGAAAGACAAATTCCTGTAGCATGGATAGAAGAGGAAAGGCCTTACTACAAAACCTCTAGAAGTGCTTGGTAAATATATGAGCCATCCTTTAAAATATACACCTAAGCACCTGATAAAAGTAATTCCCCTAATGGAATTAGAGAGATAGAGGGAGGGAGAATAAATGAGAACAATTTCATATACCCTGAAGATACTAGCCAATTTGGGTAACCAAAAGGGCTCAGCCCACTCAAGAATGGAAGATAAGTGCAAAACTAGAACTGAAACCTATCATACAAATCTATTCAGGATTCTCTAAGGACTACATTCTTACCAAAAATGTGTTGTTAAAAATTAAACTAAAAAAATACATATATATATATATATATATATATAACTATATCTTACGCAGAAAAAAGAAACGAGAAGGACAATAGTCTTCCTTGACCTTTACTTCACCAAAATTAAATAAATAAATGCTATCTGGAGAATTTCTAACTCTGTATATACCAAGTCCTGAGCATATAGATAAAAACAAACCCATGCCTGAACACAATGAAGCACATGACACTGTAGCAAACGAAAGACATAAAAATCTTAAAAGACAGTGAGAAAAAATATTTTTGTTACAAAGCAGCAATATTTAGAAGTACATTCAACTTCTCATAAGCAACCATAGACTATAAATTCTTTCAACAAATGTATTTTGAGCATTTACCAGATGCTAGCACAGTTGTTAAGCGTTTGGCTGCTAACCGAAAGGTCAGAAGTTCGAATCCACCAGCCGCTCCTTGGAAATCCTATGGGACAGTTCTACTCTGTCCTATAGGGTTGCTGTGATTTGGAATCGACTCAGCAGCAGTGGGTTTAGGCAGTGTTCTATGACTGTTGATACAACACCAAACAAAATAAAGTGCTTGTTCTCAGGGCATTGACTTTCAAATGGGAGAGGCAGGCAACACACATGTAATATCAGGTTAATGATAAATGACAATGCATTATGGTAAACTGAGGGCATGTGAATGCAGGTGGACCCAGGGAAATCCTATCTAAAGAAGGGAAACCTGAGCAAGGCAGGAATAACGTGAGGGAGAAAACCACAAGAACACATGAAAAAGGAAAATTCCAGGCAGAGGCAAGAGGCAGTCCAAAGTCCTTATTTATCAAGAGTATGTTTGACCATATATTGCTATCCTCAAAGTCTTGAGGGAATATAATGGTGGACAGAAAACCTCATACCTAGTCAAATTAACGTTCAAGAATAAAGGCAAAATGAATATGTATTTGACAAAGATTTAGTGAGTTTACCATTTATAGGCCCTCATATTAAAAACTTAACTAAAGAATATATTTCAATAAGAATGAAATTAAACCTAGAAGGAGAAAGAAGATACTAGAAACAATGGCGAGAAAAACAGAAAACATTTTGAAAAACTCACAAAATCTATTGATAACCTGTAAGTAAGCATTTTAGTTTAAAACAATATTAATAAAAGATTAATTTTGGTACAGGTTTATAAACACAATGAATAAAAATACTCTAATACAATCACATGTAAGATGGGAGAGTAGGATAAGAGTTGAAGTGTTCTAATGTCCTTGAATTGTTCAGGAGGGGATGGTGATTTTGATGTACTTCAGATTTCAAATCAAGTGTGTGTATGTATATGTATATATATATACATGTTAAAGGAATATAAACAGAGCTAATAACTTGAAAATGAGTAGAAAATGCAATAGAGAAAATAGTATTAGTCAAATAGACTGTAGGATGAGAGAAAAATCTGCAAAGATTAGGTATGGAAAATATAAAACAAATATGGCAAACTACATATCTGGTTTGTAAATTCAAGTTTTTTTGCTTTACTATGTTCTCTATTTTTGGGTCTTTTAGGGGTACTTTATAGTAAATATAAAGAAGATGAAGAAGATATTAAGAGTTACCATGGTAGCTCTGATATTAACATGCTTTGGTATTTTACTTAAAAAATAAATTGAAAAAGTAAACCAGTCAGCAAGACAAAATTGCAAGGAGATAAATAGATCTGGATATATATGAAACTCAATATACTACACAGTGATATCTCAAGACAAAGGAAAAAGGATGGTTTACTTAATCAATGATGTTAGCATAAGTCAGGTATCTATACTATGGATTGATAGCAGAATGAGGAAACAAAAACCTGGTAAAATGTAAAATTCTGTCCATATACTACTACATGTATGTAAAAAATGAGCATATCAATGGTCAAAAGCTAGAAAATAATATGGAGAAGGTTGAAGAAGATACAGAAAAATATAGCTTGAATCCTTCTAAATGTTTCAATAAAATTTTTACAATAAACTTATATTATGAAGAAAAAAAAGCTCAAATGGAAGTAGTGCTAGGAGAAGCAAAGATTAAACTAGATGCAAACTAAAGTCAGAACACAGCTAACAGCACTTAACTCTGTGCTGAGCATTTTCCATCTAGGAGCACAGGCAAAGTAATATTCATTTACTATGTACCTCATATAAGTTTTAATTCATTTCTTAGAGTTGAGAAAACACGAATTTTGTTTTGAGTACTCTGTAGTTTCTTGCACTTGGTGAACGTTTCTCAAGGAAGTAATAAAATTATCCATCATTCTTGCAATAGGCCTCCTGGCCAAATACTGCAGCGTTTTGCCATGCTCACTGTGTAGAGACAGGGCACCTAACAATAAAGAACAGCAGAACGAAAAACCTTCAGTAAGTATCCTTCAAACCAAATAAAAGTGATTTTGTGGGCTACACATTTGCAGTTGCCTTTCTTTACAACCTCTAGAGAGCTCTTTAGCATCACTTGAATTAGGACTTTGGGCAAAGAGCCCGCTCAATGTGAAAATGCTATGATAGTTACTCTTGACCACAGTACATTGCTTTTCTGTCCCCAATACCAGGTACTCCAGCAGTGTGAACAGTCAGGGAGTACCACTAAAAATATAGAAATAAAAACTGTGAGAGCTCCCTGAAGCAAATAAAAAAAAAAATACATGCACATTTTCTTTTTTTTAATAAAATATTGAAAAGAATAGAAGCTCATTGGCACTCACTGTATCATTTGCATTTCAGAGATTTATCTGTAAACACCATATAGTTCTTGAACAAGGCAATTTCCTTGCTGCTTTGTTGTTGCATTTACCATTTACGATAATTTAGGGACACATTTCAGAGCGTGACTGTTTATTTCAATCAGTTCCGTAAGTGTATCTTGATTACATAGGTGGAGAACTGTGGAAAACGTCATTAATTTAAGGATGGGCCTGTGAGCCTATACTTAGTATAGTTCCATCATCTCTTTACTAAAGACATATGTTAGTGTGAGAGGTTAAAAAGTAGGAAGTTTTTTCTTTTTTTTTAAATTTGCGTATGAGTTTTCATGGGAATAAATTTCTGAAGAGAAATTTATTCAGGATTGTGCCAGAGCCCTGGGCCATTTACAGATCAATAGTAGGTTTTTGTTGTTGTTGTTTTGTTTTACTTTATATGCACATCCTGTCTTCCCATATAAACTGAATCTACTTCTGATGGCTGGAACAGCTATTCCACATTTTCACCCTAGAACCTACCATGAGTAACTTTAATAAACTGGCTTTCATGATAACTATGACGATTACCTATAAAAATATTAGTAATGGTTGTATATACACTACACACAAATACAGACACATTATGAGTCATAACTGCCCATCTCCTCTTTTGGCCTCTGACATCAGCACTTAACAGAGTCTAGTAGGTGACAGAGGCTTAATACAAGTTTCTAAATTGATTTTGAGGCAATGTATAATAGTGACCATTGGTTTAGACTTCAAAATTAAACAGTGTTCAAATTCAAGTTTGCATATATAACACGTAAAAAGCACTTGCCTAAAGTACATGCGTTATAAATACTAGATGCTTCCTGCTGTCTTTTTTATCCTTCATCATGCCAGGGCTCCAAGAGGCTGGTAACAGGGCATCTTATATTTTGAGACTGCTGAGAGAGGACTGTGGGAAGAACAAGTGCTTGGAGTTAGGCATAAATTGGTTTTAATAATCCAGATTTTGCCTCTTAATCTCTGTAATCCTACAGAACATAAATACAGAGTCGATTAAAAGGGCACCATTACTTCACATATCTGCCTTTAATATTTAATGTCCTTTGAGAGAATGTGTTATTGTTATTATTTTTTCTTAACTAAGGGGAGAAAACATTTTTGGGAGAGTAAACACAAAATTGCACACTAAATTAAGAATGATTCATATCAGATCTCTTTCTGAGAGCGATTTATAAGAGAGACACTAGGTGCCTAAGTGGAGAGAAGGAAGAGAAAAAGAAGTATGAGTCACTGACTGCAAACTTTATCCTTCAATAGGTTTATCAAGGAGTTATAATGTGCTCCATTTCCTCCTCACTTAATACAACTCAATCCCTTTTATCAACATCTTGGGTTGACATATGATTACTTAAGAAGGATAAGCCACAGCTCATGGTTATACAGAGGCCTTGTTCACAAAGCCAACTCTTAGGGTTTTGTAAAAGAGTTAGAGTTGCAGTGGCCTACATTACTTTCCCTATGTTACTGTATTTCTAATGAATTAGGAAACTGTTCATGTGCACAAAGATTTATCTGTCTGATTGAAAAATCACCAATAGATTAGAAAACCCATTGCTAGGAGGATAGTTACAAAGCTTCCCTACCTACTTTACTGGGTCTTAGAAACTAGCAGTGTGCTTATTGTCTGCCAGGTTTTATCCTTTATGCAGTATTGATCTCACTGACTAGTCTGCATGTTTAGTATTGTAAACCTCATTGTATTGTTCTCCTTCACTGAGCAAAATGGTACTAACCTAGTCCTTGTTGACAACTTTACAGTTCTTCTGTGTCCCCTTGCCCTCACTGCACCTTCTCCCTTTTCCTTCCCTATGACTTTGCTAGCCCAAGGCATGGGTACTCTTGTCTTGTGCTTTTCCTGCTCTATATTCTCTCTCCTTCGGAAATGTCAACCATACCTACTGAATTTTAGATAATGACAAAATTCTATCTCCTAAACTATCTTCTCTACGGAGGTCCTGCCTTAGATTCCACATTATCTCAAAGTCAAAATGTCTAACACTGAATTCCTCATAAGTTTCCCATATCCCTCCCTTTGCAATCTCAAGACCAAAATATTCAGATTGCACCCTTACATCCAAATCTGACCAAATTTTGCTGACTGCTTCTTCAAAAATCCCAGTCATATCTACTTTTACTTCTGTAATCTTAAAAAAGATCTGTATTCCTCTTTCTCAGACAAGTGCAATTACTTTGCAATTGGTGGCCCCACTGCCACTGTCTTCCATACCCAAGCTCTTTTGCCTATGGCTGCAACACCACCAATTTCAACATATCATTACATTCCTCAAACACATCTCATGACTCCCCAGTTTCTGCTGAAAAAGGCAGAATTTTCTCAATCTGATTTTCTTAATATATGGCCCACTCTAAACCATTAGAAATATTTCATTATTATTAGGTAGGTCTTCAAACACTTTCCTTCTCTTCCCTTCCCTTAATTGATTGCTCTTTCTTAAGGGTACCATCTCCTTTAATGCCTTCTCCATAACTCACTTTGCCATAAGACAAATTAAGTCCCCTTTAGTCACTTCCAAACTATTGAGTTCACTTTTATAGAATAACACTTCTTTTTGTGCCATACCATGTAGTTACCCTCTCCTACTCCCCTCCTTTTCAACCACATTCTTCTCTAGTATTTGTTCACCTATTCTGCTCTAGAGCAACCTAGTCCATGGCCACACCCTGCACCTTTCCACAACCTGGGGCTTCCCAGGCTTTGAAACTGTAAACTCTTCTGACCACTCTTTGATCATAACTTTCTGGACTCACTTTTTCCTTTCCCAAATTATAATCTCTTACAACCTAAAGACCTTGGTATGTGTCTCTGTGTGTCAGTTTCCTTTGGACTCATATCACTCCTAGAATTCTCAATTATGTAACCTGTACAATGAAGCGGTTAGTTGTGTAGACTATAGAGCTGGACTGCCTGGGTTTGAAATCTGACTCCATTTATTAGCTGTATGACCTGAGCAAGGCATTTAACCTCTCTGACCCTTGATTTCCTCATCTGCAAAGCAGGGATTGTAAGAGCACATATTTTAAAGAAAATACTGTTTTAGATTTGTTTGATCTGTTATAAAGAGGAAGGTGTGTGATCATTTATGAGTGTTAAAGTAGACCAGGAAAATAAATGACCATATTATGAAAATATGCTTGGTACTAAAAACTTTTACATAAAGATAAAATTCACCTTATAAATGCAAATTTTACTAATGCCCTAACCCTCTCTCCCACATTTTATTGAGACTCTATCCCAAGTGTCTAAAAATTATTTTATCTAAGAATAAGTCTAGACAATATTGTTTTTAATGGAACTAGTCACAACATTGTTTTTTTTATCTTCTGGGTGTATGCATTTAAAGTTTATTCCCGCCCTTGGCTCTGATATTTTTAGTTACTCTAACCCACACCAAAGGAAAAGGAATGCATTCAGACTGAGATCATGACACAGAACATCGCCTTTCCTGACAGCAGCGCTGCCATCTCTCATGCATAGTCATGCAGGCAAACTGGCACCAGTTCAAGACCTCTTGAGAAGCTGATGGTTTTCTCCACTTTCTCTCACCCCAATTTAGCCTCTGGCAAAAAAAAAGCTCAGGTATTGCTTCAGAAAGGGAGGGTAAGTAGGAAAACAAAGGTGATCTGAAAAATATGATCTGGGCAAAATGGCAGTTCCTTTGTGTATATCTTCTTTTCCCTTGAACGGTATAGTTTTCATATGTCTTATCTTTACCTGAACTATTACATGGCTACATGAGGAATTATTTTCCCCACTCCAACCACTTAAGCTGTCAAGACACCCTCATTTCAAAAAAGAGTAGGAGTGAGAATTATTGTTTCAAATACAGCACAGTCTTGAAGTCTTCCTGGAAGAGAGTTCCTCCATAATTTTCGCACATAAAAGTGATAATGAAGTGAATACAGACGTCCATTTTTTTAACTGAAAAGTTAAAACAAACTCATCTTAAATTCTCTAACTGAACTAAATTAAAAATTTGAATACTTAATCATGTTTTACTGCGGGCATTTTTATACCCTAAATCACAAGTTTTAGACTAAAGAGTCTGTTGCTCCTGATTTATTCTATATTCAGTTTGCTTGTGGAGAAAGCATTGGTTTATGCTTAAAGGAGCAGATAATCTGATTTCTTGTTTCTACAAATGCTTAGTTGTGAGCTATGAATAATTTACATAACTTTCTATGCCATGATCCCATCCTTTATGAAATGAAGTCTTGTTTTATTGCTTTCCCATTTCACAAAAGAGTTACTTTGTTTAGAATGTTTGTTTAGAAAGGACCTTATGTTGCGATGTGGCCTAATAAAAGTAGTTGAAGGCATAAGCTGTTCAGCTAAGAGGCTATATTAATTATTTAAAAAAATTACCAGAAATCCAGAAATCACTTTTATTTGAGGGAGGTAACAAAGCCTGGTGCATTTATTGAGTGAATGTTTTTTGTTTTGCTTTATCTGCCAAAACAGATGTAGAAAAATAGTGGTGTTACATTTTAATACAAACATGTATCAAAGATTAACATCAAATTTTGTAAAATATCATCAGTTGTGAGAAAAAAATCAGTACATTGAAGAATTCTTCTCAAGAATTGCCTTCTTTACTGAAAGCAATTAAGAAACAAATTAACCTTTATGCTGGACATTTGTGAGGAAAAAATTTACAAAGCCCATGTTTAGACAATAAGCATGAGAATTTTTTACTGAAAGCATTAGCCATGTTCAGAAGATTTCTGTATATGTATGAGTGTCTGATGAGTGAGATAGCATGTGAAACAAGGGACCGAATAAATATCTATAAGGAAATATATTTCAAAATTAAAAAAAAAAGCATAGAAGAAGTTACTTTAGAAGGTATGTAGCTCATCCTCATATCTTTATCTATGCATAAAGACTAAATCATATTTTAAAGTCCATCAGAAAAAGACATTTCATGATGTCTCACCCAATGTGCATTAGATTTATATTCAATAAATTCTTCTTAAATTTTAAAATCAATTTCTTTCTTCTATTCTTACTCAGAATGGTGGAGAGCTAGTACCTTACATTTTACAGTCCATAATAATTTCATTTTTTCCATCTGGAGTGCAAAGTTATCTCCTACACCTGATATTAAAATTATTCATTCTTATATAAGTTTCATTTCTGAAATTTCTTGTAGTTGACCACATTTCCTTTTACTTATAAAGTCTTTAAGAAATTAGTCTCCACATAGGTAAAATTTCAGCCGGGAGGAACAAAGTCCTTATGATGCTATCTTAATCGATAATGATAATAACAATACATTACTAAATAGTATCTGCTTTTTACATGCAAGGACTCATATTTTGCAGCACTTTACTGCTGTAAATGTTTCTTCATTTGAACTAGTGTATTGCACTTTTTTTTCTGTTTGTGTCTTGAAGTTATATCTCAGCTATAAAGTATAACATTTTGATATTGAAGAATTATAAAAAATATACTTGGGGATATGACATGAATGGAGTCCCTGTGTGGCACAAATTGTTAAGCATTCAACTTACTAGCCAGAAGGTTGGTAGTTTGAACCCACCCAGAGGCACCTACTACTACTACTTCTGAAAAATCACAGCCTTGAAAACACTATGGAGCAGTTCTACTCTGCACACAAGAGATCATCTGGATTTGGAATCAACTTAGCAGCAGCTAACAAAAATGACACATATGATAGAAAAGTAAATTAATCCAGAATTGAACAATTAAAATTATTTTCTTAAAGCTTAGAAAATATTTTTTTAAAACAATGGGCAGTTTCTGTCATGCTGCCTGAGTCAGACTTTGGACTTCTTGAAATCAGGCCTATTTAATCTCAAGCTCTAAACGATCCTTCCTGCAGGTCTCAGCTCTCCAATCACTTATTCTATCTGTTAAGATTGTCACTGTGAGAAGGTCCTCTTGAACACCTTCTCTATCCCTACTCCAGTGCGTGAGGACTTCTGGACATGTTTCAGTACATGGAGCTGAGGGAGGCACATCCACAGGCTTCCTTTAGCTCATCACACTGTCAACAAAGGTGCTGTGAGGAGGCTGTTCTCCAAACTGTTGGGCATCTCCGTCCAGAGCCATAAATGGGAAGGAAGTCAGCAGAATATCCTCTATCTTCAGGCTTCCCCATACCTACTGGATGTTTCTAAAGCCCCTTCCTTTCCTCCGTATTAGGCCCCACATGAAGGGAAAAAACAAGTACCCTCCAGTCTTCCTTATTCATTTATAATACTTTCTTCACCATTCTTTGGGAACAGCAAGCATGGGCTGCTCTTTTACTCTCTCATGTCTTTCTTCTAGATCAGTCTTAAACCCATTACTTCCGAGTTGATTCTGATTCACAGTGACCCTATAGGACAGAGTAGAACTGCCCCATAGGGTTTCCAAGGAGCTCTTGGTGGATTTGACCTGCCAACTTTTTGATTAGCAGATGAACTCTTAACCACTGAACCACCAGGGTTTCCAGACTAGCCTTAGAGTTAGTTTATTTGGAAGAAAGATATATCTTGCCCTCATTTTGCAAGAAACCATCTGTTCTTCCAGGTTTGGCCTATGACGTGTTAAGATGAGAGGTAAAAGAACTTAGTAAATCTTATTTCTCCACAAAGCATGGTTTCCAAGCTCACACCTTGCTAGCAGCTTAGCCGTCTGCACTTTTTAGCTCTGAGTTAGGAGATGGGAGTTAGCAATAAAATATAATTAAGTGGGGGTGGGGAGTGGGGATGGATAAATTAAACTGGAATACCTCAATATTTGCTAAATATTACCTTTGTTATCGTTCATCCAATCTGTATAGAAAGGTAATAATTTAAAATATTGTTCAGATTCACCCTATTCAATAGCTTTTGTTTTCAGCCCTTGAAATATTTTTTGATAGACCACAAAATCATTCACTTAAAAGAACAGAGCTTGTGCTATGGAATAAACTATATGTGGTGAACTGAATCTTTAATAAGCACGTGGACAAAGACTCACACCCACATAAAATAATCATAAGTAAGCACAGTCACTAAGAATATATAGGAATAATTACAATGTGTTATTATTTTCAAGCCCATTCTCATTATTGAATAGTAACTCAGAGATGAACAAATGGTTTCAACTCACAGGCTAATGCTGATTTGCTAGAATTTCTGCTAGAAGCTCATTATAGAGGAAAATTATAGTAAAGAATGGCCTGATACATGTTGGCTATGAGTAGGGTACAGTGTAATTGCCATATATCTTTGTCCTTGGTGTAAGAAAGCTAGGTGTGACCAGGATACTGCTTTTTCTGGGCAGTAAATGTTTTCTTCATTCTTTTAATTCTACAAATCCACTAACTTGGGCTCCTTGCTGAGCCTAAATTGGCCCCATCACACAAAGGATTTTCTCTTGCAAGATGCATTTGCAAATCACACTGTCATTAGAATCTGTTTGACTCATTCAGAATTCAATCATCAGGTTACAGAAATTTGCTGTTTCAACCATACTGTACCCCTGACTCATTATTAATGCTCATCCTCTGCCTTACTGATATTATAAAAATCAGTGCAAATGCTGGAAAATTGGAAGCTTGTTTACATTTTAATGCAAATAATTTCTCACAATGCCTACTTCAAAATAGCTTTTACAAAATATTTTCTTCTATGTGATAGAAAGGTTTTATAGCCTTTCCCATTCACTAAATATTTCTTGGGGGACGCTCACATGACCTGCACTGTTACCGCTTCAGTCTGACTGGGGCCTGGAATTTTGTCCTCCAATTTATATAGCCATACTTTCCTCTATTATTGTTCCTTATTTCCTCCTATCAAATATCCTTTCTATAGGATACAGGATTTAAAGTGTTTACTTGAAAGGAAATTCCACCTTGGGAAGTTTTTAGTTTTAATATTTCCTTCCTAGTATAATAGGAAATACATAGAATTCCAAACTTGAAGAATGTTTTGTAATCATTTTAGGCAGCAACATATTAGGAAAAAAAATAGCTTTTTCTATTTCCTTTAAAACAGTATGATGGTTAAGATTGTGTGTCAACTTGGCTGGGTCATGATTTGTTGTGTTTTAATGTAATCACTCCCATGATTGAATATATTGTGAGTAGCCAATCAGATGAAAGGGAGTCTCCTTGGGGATGTGGCCCGCATCTGTATATAAGCAGACATTCTGGCTTTTTGCTCTCTCTGGATCTTGCGGCTGCCTCCTGTCATCTCATCTCCCGTTCTTGGTACTTGAGCTATCAACTTATCTGCTGAACCTGGGATTCATCGATCTGCACAGCCTGTGAGTGGGAGCCCTGCTCTCCGACCTTCCAATCTTGGGCTTGCCAGCTTCTGCAGCTGTGTGACTTGGGAGAGGCCTCTACCCTGATCCACAGACTTGGGACATTCTAGCCTCTACAATCGCGTGAGCGGTTTTCTTGATATAATCTCTCTCTATATATATATTTATACACTTTACTGGTTTTGCTTCTCTAGAGAGCCCAGCCTAAGACATATGGCTATAACCTCCAATTTTAAGTAAGTGTATACTATTTGTCATGGATTGAATAGTGTCCCCCAAAAAATGTGTAGCAACTTGGCTAGGTCATGATTCCCAGTATTGTATGATTGTATTATCTGATGTGATTCCCTTATATGTTGTAAACTCTATCACTATGATGAGATTATATGTGATCTCATGTGTTGTAAATTCTGTCACTGTGATGAGGTTATACTGATGAGGATGACAAGATTAGATAGTGTCTTAATGCAATCTCTTTTGAGATATAAAAGAGAGAAGCGAGCAGGGACACATGGGAACCTCATACCACCAAGAAGGCAGTGCTGGGAGCAGAGAGCGTCCTTTGGACCAGAGGTTCCTGTGCTGAGATGCTCCCCGACCAAGGGAAGGCTGCTGCATCACAAAGACCTTACTCCAGAGTCAACAGAGAGGGAAAGCCTTCTCCTGGAGCTGACGCCCTGAATTTGGACTTGTAGCCTACTGGACTGTGAGAAGATAAACTTCTCTTTGTTAAAGCCATCCACTTGTGGTATTTCTGTTAGAGAAGCACTAGATGACTGAGACACTATTCAACGAACAACAAAAACTACAAGCTAGTGACACAATAGAATATGATTAGCAAGGGAGAACACAGCCAGAATCAAACATGGAGTTTTACGGTTCATAAGATAAGATCTATAACTACCTCCTACAGAATACAAACAAACAAGCAAACAACAAACAAACAAAAACTTGCAAATCAACTTACATGTTTTTCTAAATATTTCAAACTCAATTGGAGTTATTCAGGTTATATCAGGGCAAAAACATCACAGTATGCTAAGTTATATAAATGTAATCAAAACTTGTAGAGTAAGTTGAAAAAAAAGAAAAGAAACTGGAACTAGAATAAATGCCCACATGTGAAATAGACAATTGGTGATTCAAAACAAATGCTTTGCTTCCACCCTCAGGTAGCAGAGAGTAGTGGCTCTAGTCATTAAAGTATTTTCCTTTTCATCACCTGCAAAGCTTTGTGTCCATGTTGAACACAGAATAGTGTGTTAGGCACGTACAGTTTTCATGGTCACAGATTATTTAAGGTGACTGGGAAAATGTACTACCTGTGATGAGTATTGAACTCAATGGTGCAATAAATTCACAGTATGACTAAGTTCATAAATTCTTTCCCAAAGGGATAAGCTTCCCAAGAAAAGTCACTGAAGTTAGCAGGTATCACTTTGTTCATTTGATGTAAAATGATAATATGCCTGTGAAACTCCTAGTTTATATTACAAACAATTCTGGTAACTTGCTTTATTAAAAGAAGCTAATAAAACCAAAATTAAACAGTTGTGTTAAAAATGAGAATAGCCTTGATCGCTTGGACTAATGTGATCACATTTGTAACACTGGAATTTAACTGATAAGTAAGATCTATAAGACATAAGGATAAGGTGATCGTGGACAACAGAGATTTCTTTTCAAGTCTTGAGATATAATGACACTTCCCCCATGGGTTTCAAACTTTCGTGGTCCCCAGGAGCTCATCCAACTTCCCCCCCTTGGAATAAGAATGAATATTCACTTTATGCTAATTCTACCATTGTACTTTGGAAGCAGATAACTTGTATTCTAGGTTTCACAAGTCCAATGACAGAGAGGAATTTTGCTTCAGAATGGAACATACTCAAAGTCTCTCACCCATACCTGATTTAGATGATTTAAAAGATGAGATTTTGGACTTAGAGTTGATGCAGGAATGGGTTAAGACTTTTGTGAATGTGAGGATGGGGTGAATATATATTGTATGTGGGAAGGAAGTGAATTTGGGGAGGCCAGAGGATAGACTGTTATGTATTGAATTGTGTCACCCAAAAAATATATGTTGAAGTCCTGCTGTTTATATCTGTGAATGTTCTCCTGCTTGGAAATAGAGTTTTTGAAGGTTAACATGAGTTCATACTGGAGTAGGATGGGTCCTAATCTCTTTAGAGTGGTGTCTTATGAAAAAGGATAGCAAACAAGGAGAGTAAGGCAGAGAAGGAAATAATGATCATGTGACAATACAGGTAGATGCAGCTACAAGCCAAGGAACACCAAAGATTGCTGGAAGCCATTAGAAGATTGGAGAGAGGCATGGAACAGTTTTTCTCTCAGAAGGAATTAGCATGGATGATACCCTGATTTGGACTCGTAGCCTACAGAACTGTGAAGCAATCCATTTATGTTGTAAAGCCATCTACTTTATGGTATTAGGAAACTAAGAAAGATGCTATAATGTAAATCATGGAAGTATTAATAAAACACATGAATAAATAAACTAGGAGAAAATCAATATTACAAACTCTGAAGTATTTTTTAAAATATGAATAACACTCACTTTTTAATTAATATATTTGATGATTTATAGCTTAGAAAGGATTTCTGAAGTTTCAACAAAAGCTTTGAAAGTGGCTGTGCTTATTGCTTTATTTGTCAAAGGATTTCCCCAGTCAAACTGCATATACCACAAATGCCTCTATTCTCCCAAAAATACACTTGTGTGTTAAGTTTCATTTTCTTCCTTTTGGACCCTCTGACTGGACACAGTTTTTGTTTTTAAATTTTATAAGCAATTCGTATCAGCCATGAGGCCAGTTTTACAAGCCTAGTGTTCCCACCTGCATTCAAATTTGAGGAGATAATCAACGGTATCCTTTGCTATCCTCATCATACCATAAGGAATATGCAATAGTCACAATATTTTATCTGTTACTCAAAACAATTGCATGATATCAATAACACAGGTATTTTTATAGATGAAGAAACTGAGGTCCATGAAGATCAAAAAACATCTCAAGATATTCAGCAAGCTATTGGCAGAAGCGGGACAACACAATTTTTGTCTGTTTATTTTGTTTTTAAGTAAAGAGAAAATACATTGAAAATAAGCCCAAACCCACATACACAATAGGCAGTCTCACAAACATACAAAGGTCAGAAATAGTAGCCTGGTCCACATGGGAACTTTGACTAGAACTTTGGTACTACAATTATTCTCTTCGTCTACCAATGACTTCATTGTCTCATTTTTCGCTGCCTGTGGTGGGCTGTGTGGTCCCTTACATACCCGCTTCTCTTTCCCTATAGTGTCCTTAGAAAGAATCCAAGGTTTGTTCGTAAGTTATAAAATAGGTTAATTATTACTTACGAATATCATTATCACTATTCAACAAGATTATTATAATGGCATATATAGTTCTATTTCATTTAATATTTGACTTACGATAAATGTGGGAAACTGGACATTATGAACAGTGGTCTCAGAAGGGGGAATTTTTATTTCCTCCAATATGTAAAATTTGGAGTCACATTTTGAAAACCCAAGCATGCTGGTTAAAAGCCCAAGCTCTGAAGTCAGTCCTACCACATGCTATTAGTATGAATTTGGCAAGTTAACTGACCTCTTTGTGGTTCAGGTTTCACATCTGTGGAAATTTGTTAACTAGGAGGATTAAAATAGTTAATTTAAGAATGGCTTGGGGGCGCTATCTGACCTTCTCTAACTTCACAAGGGGGAAGGAGAATCAAGATCAACAACCCAAGGCTGATTCCCATTAGACATAGGTCAGACAAGCCTCCTCCCTCCAGCATCTTCACTAATTCTAACACCAACCGTCCCTCACACAGCACTCTCTGCTTCTCTGTTGGGTTCAATAATTCATTGTAATGGCCACATAGAACTCACAGATCATACTCACGATTATGGGGTTTACTAAGGAAGTAATAGATTAAACTTCAGGCTCAGGAACACTCAAGGTTACAGTTTTTCCATCAGGGCAGCCGCTTCCCAACTGTGTTTGTAAGCGCGCCTCTCCCTGGCCCTAGGCCTCTCCCCAGAGGCACTCAGCTTTCTCTCACTATGGGCTGGGAAGCCCACTGTGCTATCTTCTGCTGCTGGGTCTCTCTTGCCACTGCTTCTCACTGTCTTCAGGTTTACAGCTTTCTCTCTCTCTCTTAGTCTGTTCTTCCAGAAGATTCTCAGTGCAGGGATCCTGGGTCCGAAGGATGTGCTCTCTCTTCCTGGCTGTTCTTCCTTGGTGGTGGTAGGATCCTCCTCAGTGCTCTGGAATTGGCTATGTTTTAAGGCAAAATTGACCAATCCTCTTGGTAGGCTACAATTACCTTATCACAAAGTTCCGTCCAATCACCTGGGTGGGCTTTACAAGACCATGGCTAGAAGGCCACACACAAAAGTAATTAATCCACCACAGTTAATTTATCTACAGAATTTAGAACATGGCCTGGCATAATTTTTACTCAGTGCACGTTGCTAATATTGCCATTTCTACTACCATTATTCTCTTTCTAAATGAATTTTATCTTTGTGGGTCAAAATCTTCCAAAATCCCTTCCGTTCTCACCTACTGGGAGCCCTGGTGGCACTGTGGTTAAGAGCTCAGGCTGCCAATAGAAAGGTTGGCAGTTCGAATACACCAGCCGCTCCTTGGAAACCCTCTGGGGCAGTTCTGCTCTGTCCTATAGGGTCGCTATGAGTCGGAATTGACTAAATGGCAACTGGTTTTTTTTTTTTTTTAAATTAATTTAGCAACGTGTAAAAATAAATTGGCATAGCGGCAGTTATGAAAATACCTCTTGGGAGGAGGGCGCGGTTGGCAAGCCAATGTGGAAGGTGCACCTTATTTGCGTAAAAATACGGGACTAGCCTTAACTTTTTCTTTTTCTTGCCTCAAGATATTTCCACACCCTGTAATGGCTTACTGAAATGCATATATAATCCAGCTTATTTTTAAGAGCTCCAATACTTAAGATCAATGTGTATATTCCCCAGATTTTTATTGAATCACTGATAAACCATAGTCCTCCTATCTCAGACTATGTTTAGAAAATTTATCAGTTTGATTTTTACAAAGTTTGAGTTTTAGCTGAACACAATTTAAAGAGTCTTTCTAGCTTGAGTTTTTCTAAGTTGATGCCTAAAGTCCTCGTATTACATTCCCATTCTCATAAATTTATTCCTCAAGGCTAAAGGCTGCATATACTGTTGTATGTATATTATAAATGATGTTACATTAAAACATAAAACTCTTCAAAATCCTATCCAGACATTTGGCATTGTTCCTACAGCTCCTTCTCTAAAGGGCAGAAATGTAGTAAATGGTGGTGTTGTCTCATTATTCTTACATTAGTTTATGTTTTACTCACCTTCATACAAGTCATCAGTTCCCAACTAGATTCTGTGATTTTGGCATACAAGTAATCTAAATTTTGGAGTCAGATCTTGAAACCAACTCTTCTTTAGTCTCAGGCAAACTATTTAATAGCTCTGAATTTTAGTTTTTCACCTGTAAAATGCGTATGGTATATATGTGTGTGTATCGATACATATATGTATACATATTCAATCAATGCTTATTAAATTTTGTATAGATATATGTATATAAATACATACTTGATATATATCAAATAAATTTTTGTAATGTGTAAATACAAATAGCAAATATATGTATACATGTAAAGTATATATGTATATACATGTTTAAGTATAAATATATGTAACATTTCGATTCATACAAAATATATGTACATGTATGTTTATGTACACACAGCACACAACTTAAGTGTTTGTTATGAGTAAAGTGCCTAGTAAAGAAACTGACGAATATTAGGCAGTTAATGAATATTTTTAATTTAATTATTAAAGAACCAGGAACGGAAAAGGAGTTACATGTTTTCAGCACTTTATTCCAAATATTATGAGTTTCCTCTGAGAGAAAAATCCTGTGTGATTACTTGACAAGCAAGATATCCATAGCTGGTAGGCCCTTCCACACAGCCCAGAGCAAAAAAATCACACATTTTCTATAAGACAATTTTCTGAAAGCAAATAAATCAAGGACATTTTATATCTTTGCTAGAAGGCTCAAATACTCATGGATATGACATTGAGCTAATCCAAAGGTAATAACATTAAAAAAAAAAAAAAATCAATGAACTCTTCAAGGATGGAAACCATATGAATCAGAAGAAATTGATGTTATTATTGATGCATTCTCACATTTTAAAATCTTAATATTGAAATGAACAAATTATTTCAGACTTTCTTAAATGACCCTGAGAACTATTATCAGTGTTGTTTATATTGACATATTTGTAGTATCACACACTGTAAGAGCCTTTTTACGTCAAGGACTTTCACATTTGCTCTTCGCTTTAACTGAGACTCTCTTGTCCCAGATGTTCTCTTGCTTGGATTCTCATTTTTCAGATTTTTGGGGACATGTCATTTCCTCAGAGACCTCTTTCCTGACTATACTACCTAAAATTCCTGTTAATTCATCCCTTTATCTTGAGTTTCCTTTTTAACTCATAACTTATCACTTCTTGACATTATATCACATCCTTTTTTTAAATTTATTATAGTACAGATCCCTGCTATAGGGATGCAGGGTGACCATATTTTTACACAAATAACACACACGTTATACTTTTTTTTTTTGCCAACACACCCTCCCCTCTCGAGGTATTTTCATAAGCTTGCTATGCCATTTTTTTTTGCATGTTGCTGTATATTGTGTGTGTGTGTGTGTGTGTGTGTGTGTGTGTGTGTGTGTTTCTGCTTGGCTCACTGCCAAGCGGAGAAGAGTTAGAAGAGAGCCTGGTGCATACCAAAAAAGCAAACCTGTTGTGATGGAGACGTTTCTGACTCATAGTGACCCTATAGGACAGAGTAGAACTGCCCCATAAGGTTTCCAAGGCTGTAAATGTGTAAGGAAGCCGACTGTCACATCTTTCTCCAGCAGAGCAGTTGGTGTGTTTGAACCACTTAACTTTTTGGTTAGCAGCCGCTGGCCTTCTGTTAGCAACTGAATGCTTATCCACTGCACCACCAGGGCTATTTGCCTAGTGCATTAAAAAAAAAAAAAAAAAAAAACATTACCATCGACTTGATTCCAACTCATAGCGACCCTACAGAACAGAGTAGAACTGCCTCCCAGGATTTTCAAGGAGTGGCTGGTGGATTCAAACTGCAGACCTTTTGATTAGCAGCCAAGCTTTTAACCAGTGTGTCACCAGGGCTTCTACCTAGTGCATAGCAAGCCCTTAATAAAAATTGTTGAATGAATGTTGGCTTTCTGAGGTGAGAATATTAGTATAATATTTGTATGTTAAGAGCAAAGCCAACATGCGTGTGTGGAAGGGTGTGTATCACACATATCACACAAACATACATAGATTTCTTGAATTATAAATCAATTTTATTTACATACAAGAAAATACACACATTTTATGTATAAAGTTTGATAACTTTTTTCTCTCAGCAAAATGTTTCTGTGTTCTATACATGCTTTTGCCTATAACAATATTTTGTTCCTTTTTATTGTTGATTAGTATCTCATTGTATGCATAAAGCACAATATTTTGTCTTTTTTTAGTGATGAACTTCTGAGTTTTTTTTACATTTTGGTCAATATAAATACAGCTGCTAGTAAGATAAGTCTTTGCGTAGACATGTGATTTTATTTCTTTTACGTGAAATTGCTAAGTCAATGGTAAGTGGGTGTTAAACTTTACTAGAGATTGCGAAACTGTTTTCCAAAGTGTTTTTAACATTTCATACATCCACCAGCCATATGTGAGAGTTTCAGTTGCTCAAGATCCTCAGAAATCCTTGGTATTGTCAATCTTTTTTAACTTTGGCCAGTCTAAACGTGTGTATGAAATACTGTCTTGTATAGTATGGTGATTTGAGTTTGTATACCCTAACAGCTAATCTTTTCATGTGATTATTGTCCAGCATATATATTCTTTTGTGAAGGGTTTGTTCAAAAATTTTGTCCATTTTTATTAATTGGTTGGTTTGTCTTCTAAATTATGGAGTTGTAAGAGTTCTTTATATATTTTAGAGGCAAAGTCCTTGTCAGATAAAAGTATTGGGAATATTTTTCCCAGCCTGTGTTTTACCTTTCAATTTTTAAGGAACTTTTTAAAGAACAAAAGGTTTAACTAGTTATAAAGTATAGTTTATCTTTTTTTCTTTTGTAATTATTGCTTTTTTGTATTGTTATAGATTGAATTGTGTACTCCAAAACAATTGTTGAAGTCCTAACCTATGGCACCTGTGAACATGATCTTGTTTAGAAATTAATTTCTTTGAAGACGTTATCAGTTAAGTTAACATGAGTCCATACTGAAGTTAAATGAGTCTTAATCCAATCTGAGTGCCTTCTTCATAAAAGAGAAGAGACAGAGACAAGAGAGAGGACAGCCATGTGAAGAAGGAATTATGATGCAACTGCAAACAAGGAACACCTGGGCTACCAGAACCTGGGAAAGACAAGAAAGGATATTTCCCTAGAGTCTTCAGAATGAACATGGTCCAGCTGGCAGGTTGATTTAGACATCTAGCCTCCAGAACTGTGAGACAATAAATTTTGGTTTTATAAGTCATTTAGGTTTTGGTATTTTGTTACAGCATCCTTAAGAAACAAATACAACCACATGCACATCTTTTTTTTTTGTAGCTGACATCCATGTGTCTGCCAACTGTATCTTTACTTTGATGTTATCTAGGTTTACACAGATAACTTCAGTGTAATGCAATCTAAATCAACTCAGTCTTTAACTAGCTTAATCTCTTCACCTACGAGATTAAAGGTCATGCCCTCTTGAAGCTTTTTTTTTTTTTTAAGTCCCCATTAAAATGATACCTGTCTGCTGGGGAATCCCTTTTCAAGCACCTTACTCCTATCTGTGGAAAGCCTGGGTTTTTGAGTTGCTTGTTAACTTGAAGTGTGTAAGAAAAGTAAAATGAAATTACTTGAGAAACAGCCTATTTTCCTGCTTATGATACATACACACTCTCTTACACACACAAACACAAGTTTAGCTGGATGCATATTCATTCCCTACATCCGTTAGCTGGATTCAGATTTGTTGAGGCCAAAGACTTTAGGAAGAATCACTTTGATTCTCCATGTGATTCTCCTACAATGCACTTCTGGTCAACAGCTGTCTTGTCCCCTGGAAATCTGAGGCTTCTGCTATTCCCTGAAGCAGTTCATGTGGCCACAGTAATCCTCTCAATTCAGTCTCTGATTCTAATCCCTGTTGGGGCAGGGTCCTACACCTTTTTGCTTCTTCTCGCTATTTCCCGTTTGAAATTCAGATTTATTCCTCCCCCTTCTCCTTCCAGAAGTGCTGGCTGTGAGCAAAATGATTGAAATGAGTTCTAAATTATTTTCATCTACTCTACTGAGCATTTGTCTAACAGCCTAGTCACATTTATATTATACAAACACATTGACGTTCACGTATTTAAATATTTTGAATATTATGTTTAATTTACAGTCCATTGACATACTATGAATGAAATCAGCTATTTATATCATCCATATATAATATCATCCATAATCCCCATTACTCTGGAACCAGGCACTTCCTTCTCACTAGCTCTCTAGTCACCAGCCCAAGGATGTCACTTCTGGTAAAATACTCCCCTCTCTCGTAATTCCTGGGTATGTCTGCCAGTGTGACAGAAACAGCTTATCATCCAATACACTCTTTCATGCTCTTGGTACTCATACTCATAGCTGTTGTTGTTGTGTGACACTGAGTCAATTCTGACTCAGCAGCAACCCTATATGGCAGAGTAGAACTGCCCCATAGGGTTTACTGGGCTATAATATTTACGGGAGTCGATCACCAATGAAGTTAGCTCTTCTCTTAGGCTGGGTTCTCTAGGGAAGCAAAACCAGTAAAGTGAATATATATATATCAAAGAAATGGCTCAAGTGGTTGTAGAGGCTGGAACATCCCAAGTCTGTGGGTCAGGATAGAGGTTTCTCCGGATTCACATAGCCACAGGGGCTGGCGAACCCCAGATTGGTGGGTCAGAGGGCAGGGATCTTGCTCACAGGCTGTGAAAAATCAACAAATCCCAAGATAAACAGCAAGATATCAGGTAAGCTGCTAGCTCAAGTCCCAAGAACTGGAGGGCAGGTGAACAGGCGCCAGCTGCAGGATCCAGAACAAGCAAAAGCCCACAAGCCTTGCCAGAATACCCACTTATATTCAATGCAGGCCACACGCCCAAGGAAATTCCGTTTCAACTGATTGGGTACTCACAGCAGATCCCATCATGGAGGTGATCACATCATATCAAAGCTTATCATGGAAGTGATCACAACATCATATGACTATCAAACCACTGAGAATCATGACCCACAACCTTAACCATCACAGCCCACCCTTGTCAACTTGGCACCTGTATACATCTCCTCAAATCATACGTAATGTCTGAATAAAGACAATTTTAAAGTCATACTTGCAACTAACATAATACAATGAACACACACACAAAGCGTAAATACTCTTAACAATTACAGTCCTCACGTCTGCAACTGGTCAAGTGGTCATAACTGGTATTTAGAATTACCTTCTTCTACCACCCACTATGTGTTCACTTTGCCCTCAGCAAGCACTTCAGCTGGTTGTGGTTCTCACTCTGGTGGCGTGATCCAAACCTTCATTCCTGAAGAGTCTGGGCCATTAGTAATCATGTTGGATTTGGGTTGCTGTAGTTTTCCATTGACTTTAATCACAGGGCATGGTAGTACTAGGAGACACCCTAAGGGATCGCCTGAATTCCTGACACACTCTTCTTTACCTCCATTTTGTAATATCAATCCGATTTCCTCAAGGCAATCAGGATGAATCACACCAGCCAGTATGGTATCTCTCCTTTTTGTCTGTTGATGCAGAGGCATAAGGAGCCCAAAGTGAGGTGGCATTCTTAGCTTCCAGTTCAATGTAATCAGTGATGTGTCTCCAGGTGGGAGAATTCCTCCCTTTGGAATTAAGACCTCTAGACCCACAGAGTATAAGGTCACTGGGGCAGGAAGCAAAAATCTTGTGAGTGGGTCACTAGGAGTTATAGTGAGTGTGCTATTCCCATTTCCACCCTTGATTCCTGAACCCATGAATACTGGCTATAGGAGAAACAGCACCATATATTGGATGCTGGTTTATAGAATTTACAGCCTTCTGGAGAACATTGCCCCAACCCTGCAAGGTATTGCCACCTAGCTGGTGCCCTAATTGTGTCTTTAGAAGGTCATTCCATAGTTCTATCAAGCCATCTGCTTTAGGGTGATGGGGAACATGGTAAGACCAGTGAATTCCATGAGCATGGGCGCACTGCCACACTTCATTTGCTGTGAAGTGAGTCCCTTGATCTGAGGCAATGCTGTGTAGGATAACATGACAGTGGCATTCTGTAGGTCTGTGGGTGGTAGTTTTGGCAGAAGTATTGCATACAGGGAAGGCAAATCCATACCCAGAGTAAGTGTCTATTCCAGTAAGAAAACACACTGCCCTTTCCTTGATGGAAGTGGTCCAATGTAATCAACTTGCCACCAGGTTGCTGGCTGATCACCTCGAGGGATGGTACCATATCAGGGGCTCAGAGTTGGTCTCTGCTGCTGGAAGACGGGGCACTCAGCAGTGGCTGTAGCCAAGTTGGCCTTGGTGAGTGGAAGTCCATGTTGCTGAGCCTGTATATAACCTCCACCCCTGCCACCATGGCTACTTTGTTCATGAGCCCATTGAACAATGACAGGAGTAGCTAGGGAAAGAAGATGACTGGTTTCCACAAAACACATCATCCTATCCACTTGATTGTTAAAATCCTCCTTTTCTGAGCTCACCCTTTGGTGAGCATTCACATGAGACACAAATATCTTCACTTCTTTGGTCCATTCAGGGATGTGTATCCACATACCTCTTCCCCATGCCACCTTATCTCCAATTTTCCAGCCATAATCCTTTCAAGTCCCTGACCATCCAGCCAAACCATTGGCCACAGCCCATGAATCAGTATACAATCACACATCTAGCCTTTTCTCATTCCAAGCAAAGTGAACAAGCAAGTGCACTGCTCAAAGTTCTGCCCATTGGCTGGATTTCCCTTCACCACTGTCCATCAGAGAGGTCCCAGAAAGGGGCTGTAGTGCTACCACTGTCCACTTTTGAGTGGTGCCTGCATATCATGTAGAGCCATCTGTAAACAAGGCATGAGTTTTCTTTTCCTCAGTCAACTGATCATAAGGAATTCCCCATGAGGCCATAGGTGCAGACTGGGAGATGGAAGGTAATGTGACAGAAGTGGAGACTATGGGCATTTGGGACAATTCCTCATGCAACTTACTTGTGCCTTCAGGTCCTGCTCGGGCCCAGTCTTGTATATACCACTTCTATTTAATGATGGAGTGCTGCTGTGCACATCCAACTTTATGACACTGTGGCTCAGACAACATCTAGCTCATGATGGGCAGCTCAGGCCGCATGGTGACTTGGTGTCCCATGGTTAAGCGTTCAGTCTCTACCAAGACCCAGTAACAAGCCAAAAGCTGATTCTCAAAAAGAGAGTAGTTATCTGCAGGGAATGGCAGGGCTTTGCTCCAAAATACTATGGGTATGCACTGTGATTCACCAAGAGGGGCCTGCCAAAGACTACAAACAGTATCTCTATCTGCCACGGACAATTCAAGCACCATCGGATCAGCTGGATCATATGGCCCATGGGGCAGAGAGGCTTGCATGGCAGCCTGAACCTATTGCAGAGCCTTCTCTTATTCTGCACCCCACTTAAAACTGACAGCTTTTCGAGTCACTTGATAAATTGTCCAGAGTTGCATACCCAAATGAGGGATATGTTATCTCCAAAATCCAAAGAGGCTCACTAGGTGTTGTGCCTCCTTTTTAGTTGTGGGAAGAGCCAGATGCAATATTTTATTCTTCATTTTAGAAGGAATATCTCAACATGCCCCACACCACTGGACTCCTAGAAATTTCACTGAGGTGGAAGGTGTCTGAATTTTTGTGGGATTAATTTCCCACCCTCGAGTATGCAAATATTTTGCCAATAAGTCCAGAGTCATTGAAACTTTTTCCTTACTAGGTCCAGTCAGCATAATATCATCAATGTAATGGACCGGTGTGATGTCTTGTGGAAGGAAAAGGCGATCAAGTTCCCTGTGGACTAAATTATAACATTGGGCTGGAGAGTTGATGTAGTCCTGAGGTAGGCAACTAAACGTATATTGCTGGCCTTGACAGCTGAAGGCAAACTGCATCTGATGGTCCTTCAAAACAGGTATGAAGAAAAAGGCATTAGCCGGATCAATAGCTGCATACCAGGTTCCAGGAGATGTATTAATTTGTTCAAGCAATGAAACTACATCTGGAACATCAGCTGCAGTTGGTGTCACCACTTGGTTAAGTTTTCAATAATCCATGGTCATTCTCCAAGATCGATCTGTTTTTTGGACAGTCCAAATAGGTTGAAAGAGGTTGTGGTGAGAATCACCACCCCTGCGTCCTTCAAGTCCTTAATGGTGGCAGTAATCTCTGCAATTCCCAGGAATAGAGTATTGCTTTTGGTTTACTATTTTCCTTGGTAGGGGCAGTTCTAATGGCTTCCACTTGGCTTTTCCTACCATGATAGCCCTTACTCCATTTGTCAGGTATCCATTGTGGGAGTTATGCCACTTGCTGAGTGTATCTATTCCAATTATGCGTTCCTGAACTGCAGAAATCACTACAGGATGGGTTTGGGTACCACTGGACCTACTGTGAGACAGACATGAGCTAAGACGCCATAAATAATTTGATCTCCATATACCCCCACTTTGACTGGTGGGCCACAGTGATATTTTAGGTCCCCTGGAATTAGTATCAGTTCAGAGCCAGTATTATTAATCCCTGAAAAGTCTGATTATTTCCTTTTCACCAATGAATAGTCACTCTCATAAAAGGTCTTAGACTCCTTTGGGAAAGGCTGGGAGAAAGATTAATAGTACAAGTTTCTGGCAGTGTATTGGAGTCCTTCCTCAAGGGGTCCCAACCATCCCTTCAATCAAGGGGTCTTTAAACTTGCTTAAATCTGGGAACTGACTGAGGGGCTGTGACTCTGTATTCTGGTGATTTGAGTTAGATTGCTGTTCACTTGACCTAGAATTCATCCACTTGTACAGATCGAGTAAATATTTAGTAGATTTCCTATCCGTTTCACCCCTAGAGACACCATAACTAAGTAGCCAAACTATAAGTCCATACAAGTCAGAATATTCCAATTACAGTTTTGACTCTGCCCTCCATTACTGTAACCACGCCCACCTTGGCTTTGTCGACTGAGTGCCACCACTTGGCCCCTACCACCATGGGCTCCCATCAGCCCCATTGTAGTTAGGTGTCTTAATTCAGTTAGGGCAGTTTCCACTGGCAAATCTGACTTACATAAAATAGCAATCACAGCAGTCTTCAAGGATGCTGGCACTCCCTTCACAAAGTTGTTCCTCACCATTATGGTAAAAGGTGTGTCTTCTGGGCACTCCATGTGTGGGTCTGTGGGTCTAACCTGATAAATCCACTTTAGCATGACAATTTCCCTAAGCCTTTGGATACCTTCTTCTATAGTACACCAAGGCAGGTCTGGTACTTCAACTTGATTTAGTGTAGGCCACCATGTCATCCATGCTTCAGCAACCCAACCAAATAAACTATTAGATCTTTTCTTAAGCTCTTGAGCTAAAACATTGAATCAAGAATCTGTGCTTAGTGGACCCATATCAATAAACTCAGACTGACACATCTTTATGTTCCTTGCACCATTATCCCACACCCTTAATAGTCATTCCCACACATATTCCCCAGGTCTCTGTTTGTACATATTAGAAAAGTCAAGCAGTTCTTTTGGAGTGTAGCATAGACCTCTTCCTAGGTCACACTTTGTACTTCACCTTTTGAGGCTTGCCTTTCACCAATACCTGATCTATTGGTGGTGATATTTTGCGTATTTGAATTGCCACCTCACACCATGGATTAGCAGTGCCGTCTTTACTATTGGAAGCAGAGTCATCAACATCTTTAAGACTAACCAGACTTGAGAAACAATTTAGAAAACTCATCCTAATGATTTTGTTCCTCTAGAACCACTCTCGGTACCAAATGTGGCTGGTTTCTCTAGAGAAGCAAAACCCGTAAAGTGATTAAATGTATATATATATAGAGAGAGAGAGAGAGAGATTTATATCAATGAAATGGCTCATGAGATTGTAGAGGCTGGAACATCCCAAGTCCATGGGTCAGGATAGAGGCTTCTCCTGAGTCACGTAGCCACAGGGGCTGGTGAACCCAAGATTGGCGAGTTGGAGAGTAGGGATCTTACTTACAGGCTGTGAAGATCAACAAATCCCAAGATCAGCAGGCAAGACCGCAGGTAAGCTCCTAGCTCAAGTCCCAAGAACTGGAGTCAGATGAACAGAGCCAGCTGCAGGACCCAGAAAAAGCAAAAGCCCATACGTCTTGCCAGAATATCCACTTATATTCAATGTAGGCCACAAGCTCAAGAACACTCTGTTTCAACTGATTGGCTACTCACAACAGATCTCATCATGGAGGTGATCCCATCATATCAAAGCTAATCATGGAAGTGATCACAACATCATGTGACTGTCAAATCACTGAGAATCTTGGCCCAGCCAAGGTGACGCACAACTTTAACCATCACAGCACTTAAATACTAGTTATGTGTGATTTCAAAAGCCAGCCTATATTAGTTGAATAATGAAAAAAGAACACACACACAACACCTTAACTTTGCAGATATATAGTAGTAATTAAAAAAAAAAAAACCTTTCAAAAGAACTATCTTTGTTTTATGGAGAATTCAAACAAAATAGTGTGTATAAGTATAACCTACTGACAGCAATCCTGTACTGCCTCAGTGGGTGTCTAAATTACTTTTTAATAACAGTTTAATAGCAGTTAACTTACAAAGTTACAATGAATATTCTGAGAGTACACCTTTGTATTGCTCTCTATTGGCTTAATTATTGATTTTTAACAAGAAAAGAATAACTTCTCATTCTGGTTTCTTTTAAGGGTCTACTTTTTAATTCAGTTTTCCTTCTCTTACAACATTATATATATTTGCTGCCAACAGTACCCCCAATGACAAGAACATGAGCCTCCACTGTCTACTTACAGCTTCATGTGGGTTAAAAGAAGGTCTGGGTAACAATATGAATAGTTAACCAGCTCATCCTCATCCTTAGAAAATTCAAATGGCACGTCTTACTGAGGACAGATCAGTCAGCTAACCCGGATAAGAAAATGACAGTACATTTAAAATTGTTGGTAAAGATCATCATACAGATTTCTAGATGCCTTTATCCCTTTGTTTTAACTCTAAAGTATATATTTTTTCTTTTCATACTGTCCTAATTTTTCTAGGTTTTAATTGCAGCAGTTCCCCATAAATCCACTCCACTATCCAAAACAAAAAAATTCAATTCAATTTTCACAAGACTTTGCACTGCAGAACATAATTCTCTTGAAGTATGACCTTTACATCCTATCCTAATGTCAACAGGAAGAATAACTTACTCTTTGAGAAACGGTAAATATAGTCCCTAGTTCTTACTCACTACTTCAAACCAGAAACTAGAAGATCAAAACATTGCAGCATGTTTGTTTAAATGTGTTCAGTTCCAATAGCCAAACCAACTCTCTTCTCAAGAGTCCACAGTCCAGAATTTCAGGAAGTAAGGAGAAAAATGCACTGAAAGACCTCTATTTCTGCTTGTAATGAAAAGGTTTTCCCAGATGTCTTAGTCATCTAGTGCTGCTATAACAGAAATACCACAAGTGGAGAGCTTCAACAAAGATAAATTTATTCTCTCACACTCTAGTATGTTACAAGTCCAAATTCAGGGCATCAGCTCCAGGGGAAGGCCTTCTCTATTGGCTCTGGAGGAAGGTCCTTGTCATCGGTCTTCCTTTGGTCTGGGAGCATCTCAGAGCAAGAACCTCAGGTCCAAAGGACACGCTCCGCTTCCAGCGCTGCTTTCTTGGTGGTGTGAGGTTCCCATGTGTCTCTGCTCACTTCTTTTATATCTCAACAGAGATTGGCTTAAGACACTGTCTAATCTTGTAGACCTTATCAGTATAACTGCTGCTAATCCATTTTATTACATTATAGTGATAGAGTTCACAACACATAAGGAAATCACATCAGATTGCAAAATGGTACACAATCATACAATACTGGGAATCATGACCCAGTCAAGTTGGCAGATATTTTTTGGGGAAAGCAATTCAATCCATGACACTAGTGAAACAAAAAACTTATTTTAAAATGGGAAGTGGGAGAAGGAGAGCTTGAAGAGAAAAAAAAAAAAAAAAGAACTGAATCAATTGCTCAAGTGATCTGAAAGATAAAACTATGCTGGTAAAATGCACATAATGAAGGATCAGATAGGAAAGTTACATGCTGGTTCTTCAAAAGAGGAGATTTTAGAGATAATTGAACTGCAATATTCAGAGTAACATATGGTTGCAAGAAATAACCTTTCTTTATTTGCCTCCATTAAATCAGATGAGAAGTAGAAGTGACTGACTATATCTGACAGGTACATCATTTGCAGAAATGCAGACTTTAAAATACAGTGACAGATAAAGAGATACAGTTGTAATAATTTTACAAGACATAACAGAAATGGGTTAATAAAGAGGAACGGGCAGGGGAGTGTCACGCTAGAATCAACAGTAACAAAATTATGAGGCAAAATAACAATAAGGAGGGTCTGTGCCTTGGGAAAGGGGTCCTGGTGGTGCAGTGGTTAAAGCGCTTGACTCCTAACCTAAAGGTCAGCGGCTCGAACCTACCAGCTGCTCTTTGGGAGAAAGAAAGATGTGGCAGTCTGCTTCTGTAAAGATTTACAGCCTTGGAAACGCTATGAGGCAGTTCTACTCTGTCCTATAGGGTCGCTATGAAGTCGGAGTCAACTCAACGGCAGTGAGTTTTGGGTGGGTGTCTTGAGAAGCTGCTATAAATAGTAAGGAATAACAAAACATTTTGAAAGCTACATTGAAGGTACGTGTTTCACTGGTTTTGGAGGACAGAAAAAAATAATAAAGTTGCCTGAAGGGGATAAGCAGATGGAAAAATAGAATAAACCCATTAAACTAAAATATAAAACAATGCCAAATAATAGAGTTTCTAAGTGAGCAGCAGTAACCTAGTTCTTGTGACTTAGGCACGTCTCACTTTCCTTATTTATAAACAAAATGAAGTTATGGATTGAATTGTGTCCTCCCAAAAGACGTGTTGAAGTTGTAACCTCTGGTACCTGTGAATAAGACCTTGTTTGGAAATAGTGTCTTTGAAGATGTTATCCATTAAGTGAACATGAAGCCATACTGGAGTAAGGTGGGGCTTAGTCCCCTATGAGTGATGTCCTTATAAAAGAGAAGAGAAAGAGAGGACAGAGGGAAGACAGGTACATGATGACGGAGTTACACTGCAACTGCAAGCCGAAGAATGCTTGGGGCTCACAGGAACTGGGAAAAACAAGAATCTTCTGAGCCTTTAAAGAGAATATTGCCCTAGGGACACTCTGAATTTAGACTGATAGATGACATCAAGTCAGCTCCAATTCATACCGACCCTATGCACCACAGAACAAAACACTGCCCGGTCCTGCACCATGCTCACAATCGTTGTTATGCTTGAGCCCATTGTTGCAGCCACTGTGTCAATCCATCTCTTTGAAGGTCTTCCTCTTCAGACTATTGCCTTTAAAACTGTGAGACAATAAATTTCTGTTCTTATAAGCCACTCAGTTTGTGATATTTTGTTACAGAAGCCCTAGGAAACTAACAGAGATGATAATAGTAATAACACTATCTCAAATGTCTGTTGTGTAGGATTTTGACATGCATAAGCTCATTTAGTTTATTGTAAGGTACTCATGGCAAGGCACACAAGTAAGAAACAACAAAGTTCATTTAGAACTGGAGAATCAGAATTAACAATTACAATGCCCTTTTAATGGCTACAGTCCAAATCTTTAATTTACCTTTAACGACAGGTCTCAGGAATAAGTCTTGACCATGGCTCGAACTTGGCAGAGGTCTCTGGTAGCTACAATCTGAGGTCAGCGGCAGAGTCTCAGTCAACGCCTCTGGGAGGGACTCTTCTTTGGAAAGTGTTGGAATCAAGAGGGCAATACTCTGTCACTGCCTTATCTCAGTGAATGAGGAGAAATGCAGGGTTTATATGTGAAAGCCTCACCCTGGCTTCATATAATAAAGGCCGGTGTGATGTGAAAGACTAGCATGTTATGTCTTCTCTCCAGGCTTAGAGATTAGCTAAATGTCGCCTCACATCTTCAAGGTTAGAGATTAGGGAGGTTGTTTAGATTTATGTCTCAAGGCTAGTTTACAACGATTAACTATGTTACGGTTTTTGTTTTTGTTTTGTTTTGTTTTTGTCACAGTATGCCAGGTGAAAGTGAACTTAAAATTGTTTACGTTCTTCACATAATTCACATGCTTCCATGTCTAAGTTTGGAAATTTTCTAAAGAACTTTCTAGTGATTTACAGGTTTTTAATAAATTATAGTTAGTGTCACAGACACAAGGGCAGTCATATTTTTGTTTCTAAGTTCATATTATGAGAGTTTATATATATATGTGTATTTTGAAAGATTAGTGATTTATGTGTTATGTGATTTAAGAACACTATAGAAATATACAGAACAGCTATTAATTGAATCAATATTTATAAAGCATGTAGAATGACTACCCAAAGTAGTTGACTACTGGAACTTTTTCTCTCTATTATTATGTGTGTATATTTGTTGTTATGTTGTAGATAATTTAATCTAATTGACGGTAGTTAACAACGTGTTGATTGGTAAAGCTATTCTGTAACAAGATTCTTGTGTTCTTGAAATTTAGAAAGTATATTACTACAGATTCCCAAATTGAAAGCTACAACTTTGAGAAACAGAGTGCTTTACATTGATCAATATATGATTTTAATGATTATATTAAACAATCAGATCATTTTATCAGAATTTTGCTACAGTCTACTTTGAGAAAATAACACTGCTTGTGGAATGGAATCCTAGAATGGTCCAGTTGACCTCACAGTGCTTTTCCTCTAAGCAAGTGTCTACAAGAAGCCAAATTTTAATCAGAAGTTTGATGACTAAAGAAGTGAGACAAGAGTGGGTATCTGTGTGATTCAAATATGTGAGAGTGATATGGGCTGAGAACTTGATCTATGCAGCTTCACAGGTTGCGTTCCCTCTTCCCTTGGTTAATGTTGTTATTTGATACTTGCAATCTCTAATACTTTTTTTTTTTTTCCCATCACTGTATCAGTGGGTCTCAACCCTGGTTATACATTTTAGTTATCTGAATAGCTTTTAAGACTACGGATGATGGGTCACAGTAGAGTTTCTAATTTAATTGATGTAAGGTGGGGCTGGGACATTACTATTGTTTAAAATTGTCCCAGATATAGTACCTGCCAAGACAGAGAAATACTTTTATATGAAAATAATTCTTTTTTTTTTTTATAGTGCCTCTCCAAATGTGAAAATAAAATTGATCAGATTCCTGTCTACCAAACTAGAATAATCTGCCACTTCTGACATTCTTCGGCTATCCAGCTTACAATGACGGTAGTCTTGGGGGTTCCTAATCTCTTCAATCACATATGTATTGATAGCCTCTTGGTATTTCTACTACAGAAGATGAATGTCATTCCTTATATCCAGATTTTACTAGTTTAGCTCTTAAAGGCCACTTTAAGTTCTGAAATAGGGGTAGTGTAGGACCTAATTGAACTTCCTTGTTCTTTTCGCTAATTTTGGTTAGTTCTTCAAATCTCACCTGAAGTGTTATTTTCTCCAGAACTTCTTCCTTTATGCTTATACTGCTTGAGTGTGGTTCATGAGCTGGCAGCATCAGCATCGCCTGAGAGCTTGTTAGAAATGCAGACCAGAGGTCACACCCACATGTACTAATTCAGAATCAACATTTTAACAAGCTACCGAGGTGATTCTTACACATGTCAACATCTGGGATGTGATACCTAAACACTAATCTAGCTTTTCAACAACTCTTTATGTGTTTCCAGAGCAAACTGACTTTCCTGCTAAACCAGCTCTTGTCACAGGGAAAAATAACCACTAGCTTACTTGTTGCCTTCCTCATTGGAGAGTAAGTCATTTGAAAGTAGAGACTGTATGTATGTAGTTGATTTTTGTATTACTAGAATCTAATACATTCCCTGGAATTTAGTTGGTATTCAATAAATAAATTGAAGAAATGACTGCCTGGTCATTCTTAAAAACCAAAAATCAAGCCCGTTGCCATTGAGTCAATTCCGACTCATAAGGATCCCATAGGACAGAGTAGAACTTCCCCATAGGGTTTCCAAAGCTGTAAATCTTTAGGGAAGCTGACTGCCACATCTTTCTCCAGAGGAATTGCTAGGAGGGACCAGTCCCTGGAGAAAGACATCATGCTTGGTAAAGTAGAGGGTCAGCAAAAAAGAGGAGGACCCTCAGCAAGATAGATCATCACAGTGGCTGCAACAATGGACTCAAGCATAACAACAAATGTGAGGATGGCGTAGGACCAGGCAGTGTTTTGTTCTGTTGTACATAGGGTCACTATAAGTCAGAACTGACTGGATGGTACCTAACAACAGCAGAGTAACATACAATCTCCTTCCCTTAGCTTTATCAAATCTTGTTTAATTTAGTCACAGCTCACATTTTCTGAAATATACAGTAAAACTTGCCAAAGCTGGAAACTATAAAACAGAAACCTATTAGAGAAGGAAAACTCATATTTTTTTGCACTAATAGAGGGTGATAAAAAAGTGATAAGACTGCAACCTGTCAAGGTGGAAAACTTGTGAGACCCGGAAAAACAAGGCAGTCCTGTCAAGTTCCAGCTTTCATAGGCTTCACTGTATTTGGGCTTAGCCTGCAGTAGCTATTTGATCTATGGCTTGTGTTCTTCAAGTACAAGCTTGTTTCTGATTCAGTCTTTGAGTTTGTTCTTCCTTTTGTGTGGAATGTTTTTTATTCAGATATTTGTGAGACTCCTGCTGTTTCTTCTTTCAGGGCTCTGCTCAAATGGTGCGTCCTTAAATTGTTTCCCCTCTCACCATTCCCCCCACTCTCCCCTCTCATTATCCATTGTCATTGTTTTCATATTTATCTTGAAATTTTATGATATAAGTATTAGTTTATTGTTTGTGTTCTCCACTAGGCTATAAGCACCTTTAGGGTAGGAGCCTCCTCTGTCTTGTTTACAATTGGGAACAATATTCGACACATAGTCTACTAGTAAATACTTGTAGAATGAATGAGAGATACTAAATGACATGACAATCATTATACATATTGATACTATATAAATCTGGTTTTTACTGATACACAGGACTAGAACTTTAAACTAGAATTGTAGATGAGTCAAAATCTTGTCTCTGAGAGTGAAAAAAAAAAGTGGCAAATCAAATCCTTCCCCATTTAATTGGACTGAAAAAAACATAAGGCCACTATGATAATGGGAACAAGGGAGGTACCAAAGATCTAAATTTGCATATTACATCCAAGGATCACAAGGGATAGAGAAACAATATAGAGAAAGAATCTGTTTCTTTCTCTTTCTCTCTCCCTTCCCTTTCTCCTGGCATCCCCTCTTTTCTCTCCCTCTCTCTCTCTCTCTACCTCTCTAATATCTCTTTTGACTAAAAAAAATAGGCCACTTCACTTATTAGGGGAAAGTACAGGTAGGGATTAATAATGGCAAGGCTAAGCTTTTGTGTTTTATGAGTATGTACCTGGAAGTAGAAACAACTGTTGGAAATTTGCAGGCCGAGCAGGTTCCTATAAATTCATTTCTATGGTTCTCTGTTTTCATAAAATTTTTTCAGTTTACCATTCATAATATAAAAACTCTACTGCCAAAAAATTCAGAAACCACATATACATATATATATATATATATGTCCCCATCAGAATGATTTTTAAAGGTTAAAAAAGTTTAAATGATGTATGTGAATTTTAAAAGCATGCTAGAGTATGTATCTTTAACAATATTCTTTGAACACAACCTGTTAGAACTAAAGTGGCTAATACCGATTTGTAACAGAAATTTCAAATAGGAAAAACCAGTCTTGGGCAGTGAGATTTTTAGAGTAGTAAAATACATTGAAGTGAATGTGCTATGTATGCCAGCACGTATACACACACACACACACACACACACACACACACGCACACTCATAAGCACAATACATTTATTATGGACCAAAATACTTGTTTTTAGCGTTACTAACCACAAATGAAAAATAAATAAATACCTTAGCAGTAATATGTGTATGATATCTAGTTCAATTAAGTATAAGAGCATTAGAATATTTAAAAGGTCATTCTTGAATGTATTTTCCTAATACTGATAACATTGTTGTTAGGTGTCCTCGGGTCGGACAGAGTAGAATTTCCCTATAGAGTTTCTAAGGAGTGGCTGGTGGATTTGAACTGTTGACCTTCTGTTTAGCAGCCGAGCGCTTAACCACTACACCACCAAGGCTCCAATACTGATAACACCAAAACACAACCAAACCCTTGGCCGTTGATTCAATTCCAACTCATAGTGAACCATAGAGACTTGTAAAAACATAAAATTGTAGGTAACAAATGGAGTCCCCTCTAAGGCGAAGTGCTGTTGAACAGTCCCTCTTTGCCTGAAATATGAAAGTAGGGTCTAAGAGCTGAAACTCAAATACTCCACAGTGTAGTCTGATTTTAGGATTCAATGGTGGGTAAGTAAATGAATGGTAACTTGCACAGTCAATCGCCCTAACTGAACCAGTGATTATAGCTCATTACATGCACATGTTAAAACAAAAAAGTAAAGTAAAGAACATTCTGGGTGGAGTTAATAAACAATTTTAAAATATGCTTGGATTTATAGTGTCCTCGAGTATGACAATATGCTTGTTTGGACTTCAATTTTATGAATTTTGGTTATTATAACTATCTTTTCCTGCTTATGGGATTCTAATATTTTAAACATCTGGTTAAAAAAATGACAGTTTTCAAAAAAAAAGTAGGAGATATGTATGGAGGTAATTTTAAAATTTCATTGGAGGGCAAGAAAGAGTATCTAAATGGAGAGATAAACTAATCATCTAAGTTGGCAAATTAGTACAATAATTAAGTATAATTTCAATAAAAGCTTTGATAACATTTTCTACAGAAAAAAAAAAAAAAAGACAGTTTTCCTAATCCAGAGGGATACCTAAAATGAAGGCCTAAGACTAAAAAGAACTAGAAAATTGGATATCCCCATACATTAAAATGCAATAATAAATACTATAATTTCAGAATGTAAATTCACATGACCTTATGCTAAGCGTTGTTAGAAAGAATTCTTTTGGCACAATCTCTGTCTTTGGAACTTTACACCTTAAGACAAACAGAGAAATGAAATTAAATATGGAAAAGACATACCAGCTGCAGAATAAAAATGTTAAATAGTTACATAAATAAACAGATACATGATACTTTAGTTGCAGGAGAGAAGAAAATTAAGAAAGAGTAAAAATTATGTAAAATTTCATTATTATTTTTGACTGATAAAAATAATTATTGCACTATTAATTAGACTTGTTTTACTGAACAACCTAAAAATATTGAGTGATGAATAAAAAATCATAATCATGAGGGAAAAAAAAGAGTTTGCTTTATTTTATTCAGCAGAATTAGCATAAATAGCTATAGGTTTTAGACAAACTAACTGACCAAGTTAATGCCTTGAGAATCTAGCAACTGAATAGGAGAAGGAAATACAATATCCTTACAAACTGTAACTTTGATTATATGTTTATTTTTATTCATTCCAGATGTTGCAACATTCACAGTTTGAAAAATTCTTATTTAAAATAAACTCTGCAGAAGTGGATTTTCTGGCCTCATCATAGACTCCTAATCACTGAGTTCTCTAGGAGGAAAACTTATGATAAATTTAAATGTTAACTAAGTGGGAAATATAATTCCTTAAATATTTTTTTAAATGATCATTTAGCTCTTCATATATTTCCACCAGTTAGCAAAATATTTCCTATCACTGGTAAAATAACTGTTGCTTATTTATTTGTAATCATGAGTGCTGGTGCTTCTTCAGTGGTGCTATAGATGGTTGCTGAATAACAGAAAAAAGAGTCACTAGATAGTTCAGAAATCTATTAAAAAACAAAAATGTCATTTTAAGAACTAAAGTGCACCTGATCCATGCCACGCTGTTTTCAGTTGCATCATATGCATGTGAAAGCTGAACAATGAATAAAGAAGACCAAAGAAGAATTGATGCCTTTGAATTATGGTGTTGGTGAAGAATATTGGACTGACAGAAGAATCAACAAATCTATCTCGGAAGAAGTACAGCCAGAATGCTCTTTAGAAGCAAGGATGGTGAGACCTTGTCTACTTATTGGACATGCTATCAAGAGGGACCAGTCCCTGGAGAAGGACATCATGCTTGGTAAAGTAATGGGTGAGTGAAAAAGAGGAAGACCATCGACAAGATGGATTGATACAGTGGCTGCAACAATGGGCTCAAGTATAACAACAATTGTGAAGATGGCGCAGGACGAGGCAGTGTTTCATTCTGTTGTACATAAGATTGCTGTAAGTCAGAACTGACTTGAGGGCACCTAACGACAATAACGTTGTCTTCTCCTGGTGTGAGTGAGATACTCCAGTTTCTTTTGTTAGGATAGTTACACTGAACACTAAGCTAAAAGATTTCCATCACTATCAAAAATCTTATATTTAAACAGCACAATCTTAGAAGATATATGCCTTAATAAGTAAGGTTTAGTAGTATGAGTGTGTGAGGTTAGACAGCAGGGAGACACAGAGATCACTTATCTTCTTTGTTATTTTCTGTATTTTTCTGAATTCTTACACATTTGAGTTCATTTAAAGATAAAAAATCTTTCTGGTTATTGTCAGTTACTGAGTTACTGAAATTAACTTAAACTTTCTTGTTAGGTGCTATTGAGTCAGTTCTGACTCACAGAAGCCCTGTGTATTACAGAACGAAACACTGCCCAGCCCTGAGCCATCCTCACAATCATTGTCATGTCTGAGCCCATTGTTGCAGCCTCTCTGTCGATCTATCTCGTGGAGGGTCTTCCTCTCTTTCACTGACCCTCTACAAAGTCTAGCCGTCCTCGTTTCTCAGGAGCAATCTGGCTGTGCTCCATCCAAGACAGATTTGTTCATTTTTCTGGCAATCCATGGTATATTCAATATTCTTCACCATCCATAATTCAAAAGCATAAATTTTTCTTTGATCTTCCTTATTCATTGTCCAACTTTCGCATGCATATGAGGTGATTGAAAACATCAAGACTTGGGTCAGGCGCACCTTAGTCTTTAAAGTGACATTTTTGTTTTGCTTAAACTAGTTACTGAACTTAAACTAGTTACTGGAATTAACTTAAACTAGTTAAAAATAAATCTGTTTTATAACTTTTTTCTAGTGAAAAAGTAATCATAATGGTAAATGACCCTCAAGAGAAAGGAGTATATTTTTGTACGTGGTCATTTACTGAAGAGTCTCCTTTAGATCTTTGACAACTGAAAATGCTGGTCCATTGAATGCTGGAGGTCTTTTATTTTTTTTACCTCACCTCATAACACACGGGCAACATCTTTCACCACCGGCAGAGAGCTAACAGTCAGAAGAAGGATTTCCAATCTGCTCCTGGCCTCCAGCTGCTATTTCTACTGTTTCCATGGAAACGGAAATTGGATATATAAAATAATAAAATAAAAGGAAGTGCTTTTATTTGTGAATTTTTGAAGCTTGTAGTTTTATTTCAGTAACAGTATAGTGACTTTTTTTTTCCAAATAAGACATCAAATATTTAGTAGTTATTCCTTAAAACTTTATCTTCATGCCAGAAACTCAAGTACTTAGGAGGGTGTATATGTTTTCTGGTAGAAAAAAAAGAAGAAGAATAATAATCCAGGGATTTGACAAGACCTGTTTGTAATTTGTGTTAGCCCTATGACATCCAGAACAAGCAGCTGGACCAAAATGTTCCCCACTGGCTTGCACTTCCCTACTATCTAACCCCACACACTCAGACTACTAAACTTTACTTATTAGAGCATGTATCCTCTAAGATTGTGCTGTTTAAATATAAGATATTTTTGATAGTGCTGGAAATCTTTTAAAGACATCACCTACCTTACTTTGGGTTGGTAGGAAATGGAGTGATGTTTCCAGAGTCAGTGTTGCTATTGGGTAGGACAAGAGAAAGAATTAGCCTCCCATTCAAAATGTGCCAGAAGGCAACGTGGCACTATACAGAAGAACATCTTAGAAACAAATACATAAATTTATTAAAAATCAAAGGATGAAAAAAAAATATATCAAGTGAACAGCTACCAAAAAAAGAGCAGGAGTAGCAATAGTAATCTCAGACAACATAAACTTTAAAACAAAATCCACCATAAAAGACAAAGAAGGACACTATATAATAATTAAGGGGATGATTCATCATGAAGACATAACCATGATAAACGTCTAGGAACCAAATGACAGGGCTCCAAAATACATAAAACAAACTCTAACAGCACTGAAAAGAGAAATTGACAGTTAAAAAATAATAGTATGAGACTTCAACACATCACTCTCAGTAAAGGTCAGAACATGCAGAAAGAAACTCAACAAATACAGAGAGGACCTAAAGGGCACAATCAACCAACGTGACCTCATAGACGTATATAGAATACTCCACCCAACAGCTGCAAAGTACACTTTCTTTTCCAAAGTACATGGATCGTTCTCCAGAATAGACCACATCTTACGCCACAGAGAAATCCTCAGTAGGTTCCAAAACGTTGAGATAATACAAAGCATCTTCTCTGACCACAATGCCATCAAGGTAGAAATTAACAACAGGATGAACAAGAAAAAAAATCAATTCCATGGAAACTGAATAACACACTGCTTACAAACCACTGAGTAATAGAAAAAATCAGAGATGGAATCAAACAATTCCTAGAATCAAATGAGAATGACAACACATCATACCAAAACCTTTGGGACACAGCAAAGGCAGTCCTCAGAGGACAATTTATAGCAATAGGTGCACACATCAAAAAAGAAGAAAGGGAAAAAATCAAAATATTAACTAGAGAACTCGAACAAATAGAAAGAGAACAGCAAAAATAGCCCACAGACACTAAAAGAAAGGAAATAATAAAGATTAGAGCAGAAAAAATGAAATAGAAAAACAATAGAAAGAAGCAACAAAACCAAAGGTTGATTCTTTGAAGGGATCAACAAAACCGTCAAACCACTGGCCAGACTAACAAAAGAAAAACAAGACAGGATGCAAATAACCCAAATAAGAAATGAAATGGGGGATATTACAACAGATCAAACTGAAATAAAAAAGATCATAACAAAGTATTGTGAAAAACTATACTCTGACAAATTTGAAAACCTAGAGGAAAAGGATTAATTTCTAGAAACACACTACCTACCCAAACTACAAGAAAGAGATGATGAAAATCCAAAATCTAAACAAGAGAAGAGATTGAAAAGGTAATTTAAAAAACTCCCAACCAAAAAAAGCCCTGGCCCAGATGGCTTCACTGGAGAATTCTACCAAACATTCAGAGATAAGCTTATACCAGTACCACTCAAACTATTTCAGAACGTAGAAAAGGAAGCGACACTTCCAAACTCATTCTATGAAGCCAGCATAACACTGATACCAAAATGAGGCAAAGATGCCAAAAAAAGAAAATTACAGACCAATATCACTCTTGAATATAGATGCAAAAACTCTCCACAAAGTTCTAGCCAACAGAGTTCAGCATCATATCAAAAAAATAATACACTGCAACCAAGAAGGATTCATACCAGGTATGCAAAGATGGTTCAACATTGGAAAATCAATGTAATCCACCACATAAATAAAAAGAAATAAAAGAATCACACGATCATCTCAACTGACGCGAAAAGGCATTCAACAAAGTCCAACACCCACTCCTGATAAAATCTCTCAATAAAATAGGCATAGAAGGGAAATTTCTCAACATAGTAAAGGGCATTCATGCAAAACCAATAGCCAACATCATTCTTAATGGAGAGAGGCTGCAAACACTCCCCTTGAGAACAGGAACAAGACAAGGATGCCCTTTATCACCACTCCTATTTAACATTGTGCTGGAAGTTCTAGCTAGAGAAATAAGGCAAGAAAAAGAAATAAAGAGCATCCAAATTGATAATGAAGAAATTAAACAGTCCCTGTTTGCAGATAACATGATACTATACATAGAAAACCCGAAAGACTCCATTAGAAAACTACTGCAACTAACAGAAATCTTCAGCAGAGTAGCAGACAAGATAACAAGATAAACATATAAAAATCAGTTGGATTCCTATACACCAATAAAGAGAACGATGAAAAGGAAATCAGGAAAACAATACCATTGATAATAGCCCCTAAAAAAATAAAACACTTAGGAATAAATCTAACCAGGGATGTAGAAGACCTCTACAAAGAAAACTACAAACCACTACTGCAAGAAAACAAAAGATCTACATAAATGGAAAATCATAATGCTCACGGATAAGTAGACTCAACATTGTGAAAATGACAATTCTACCCAAAGCAATTTACAAATACAATGCAATCCCAATCCAAATACCAAAAACATTCTTTAGGGAGATGGAAAAATTAATGATTAACTCTATATGGAAAGGGAAGAAGCCCCGAATAAGTAAAGCATTATTGAAGAAGAAGAATAAAGTAGGAGGACTCACACTATCTGTCCTCAGAACCTACTATACAGCTAAGGTAATCAAAACAGCCTGGTACCGGTACAATGGCAGATACATTGACCAATGGAACAGAATTGAGAACCTAGATGTAAATCCATCCACCTATGGTCACCTGATCTTTGACAAGGGCCCAAAGGCCATCAACTGGGGAACAGTCTTTTTAACAAATGGTGCAGGCAAAACTGGATGTCCATCTGCAAAAAAATGAAACAGGACCCATACCTCACACCATATACCAAAACTAATTCAGGGGGGACCTCATACCATCAAGAAAGCAGTGCCGGGAGCAGAGCCCATCATTTGGACTGGGGTCCCTGCACTGAGAAGCTCCTAGTCTGGGGGAACACTGAAAAGAAGAAGGCCGACAGAGAGAAAAAGCCTTCCCCTGGTACTGATGCCCTGAATTTGGACTTATAGCTTACTTTGACTGTGAGGAAATAAACTTCTCTTCATTAAAACCATCCACTTGTGGTATTTCTGTTGTAGCAGCACTAGATAACTAAGACAGAATTTGGTACTGAGAGAGTAGAGTGTTGCTCTAACAGATACCTAAAATGTGGAAGCGGTTTTAAAACTGTGAATGGATAGACGTGCAGCAGTGACAGAGGACCAGCAGCAGCAGAGAACCTACAGCAGCAGAACCAGGAGACCAGTGCGTGATGGCGTTGGAGCCGACCCACAGAGCAAGAGAGCTGAATGCCTGTGAGCAGGAGTCTTCCTAGCGGAGTGGGGTGTCTCTGGGCACTTAACGGTGGAGCTACTGAGCTTTGGAACACTTGCCCCAGCAGGGCAGATGCGGGCGTGAGGCCCGAGGGCCGAGAGGCCATAGGAAGCAGAAGCTGAAGAGACAAGGAACACAAGAAGCCGAGCTGCTTTAGTCTCAAAAGATGGATAATGCTCAAGACCTGCTTTCCTTTGGGGTTCTTCAAGTGGTGATCAATACCCTGAACAGCACAGAGCCCCTGGTGAAGGAGTATGCTGCATTAGTGCTTGGGGCTGCCTTTTCCAGCAACCCAAAGGTCCAGGTGGAGGCCATTGAGGGAGGAGCCCTGCAAAAGCTGCTGGTCATATTGGCCAGCAAGCAGCCTCTTGTCACAAAGAAGAAGCCTTTCCAATGCACCAGAGGCTCACTCCTGCTGGCTTAGGCAGCCCCTCCCGGCCTCCAGGAGGTGAAGTCACGAAGGCCAGTGCTGGGGCAGGCCTCTCCTCTCCCTACCTCCGGGCCTAGGATATAGAAATTCCAGCCTCACTGAGCTGAGGGAGAAACTGAGTCCCAGAGAAATATGGATAAGCAGTGGCCTCCTTTTCTCAGCCTCAGACCCTCTCCTGTTGCATCACGCACAGCACCAGGCAGCTTGGGAGCGGAACTATGGTCTGCACACAGCTCCTCGCAGGAGGCAGGAGGGAAGCGGGAACCCCAGGCTGACACTTCCCCAGGGTTGGAAGCCTCAAGGGCTTAGGCACAGTGGGGATGAGATCTGGGTACCCACTGCCTCACTGCCTCTATTTTTACTCTCTCAGTAGCCTTTGAGAGCTGTGGCCAAGGGGTGTGATGTGGGCTGGAAATTAGGCAGGAAGTGGTAATGGGGGATGTGGGAACATAATCACCAGAACTGGGTGATGCAACCTCTTACCAGCAGGGCCTACAGGCTGCTTCTCTCTTACTGCCACTCCTGTCCTATGGTGGGGCCACTGGGCTCTCAACCTGATGGTGAGGACTAGGATGGGAGCTGTGACTGGTGAACACCCTGTATGCACTGGCTGGTTGTTGGTTTCTGGCTCTTCCACTGGGCTATACTAGGTCCTCCATGTGGGAGGATGACAGAGATGGGGAGTAGGGTGGTGGTCCCAGGTCTCTTGGGGAGGCAGTTACAGTGTGACATGGACTGTGATGAGGGAGGCCTTGGGCCACTGGAGCTGAAGAGGCCCCGGACCTAGTTGAGGAAGTCAGGCAAGGCCTCCCAGAGCAATGATAGCCAAGCTGAAGGATGCTTGAAAAATGGGCCAGGTGAGGTGGGGATTTTCAGTCCCAAGAAGATACCAGGAAGGCTTGACTTGAGAGCAAGTGGTACATTTGAGGGACCCACAAATTCATTGTAGCTGGATAAAGTGAGGGGGGGTTAAGGACCAAGGGGCCCAAGATAGAGCTAGAGGGATTAGTGGGGCCAGATCTTCCAGCACCTTGTCAACCTTGCCAAGAAGTGTGTCCTCATCCTGATGGAGTAGGGAACAAGGGGAGGGGTTGTAGGCATTCTCTTTGCTGCTGCTCATTTCTTTGTTCAACAGATCTGATTTGGTACTACTATGAGCTGGGCATTGTTCTAGGGCATGAAGTGGTAAATAGAATGGACACACCTCTGCCCTCCTCTCCAGCAAGGGGTCAGGGGCACAGACCATGAATGCTAAGAGCTATGAAGAAAAGTAAAGCAAGGTGAGGGGATAAAGAGTGTCAGGGTCTGCTGTTATAGATCAGGTGGTCAGAGAAGGCCTCTCTGAGGAGGTACAGTGTGAACAGAGGCCTGAAGGCAGTGAGCCATGTGGGTACCTGGAGAAGTGCTTTGTTGGCCAAGGCAAAGGTCCTTAGGAGGGAATATGGCTGTGGTGTTTCAAGAAAAGCAGTGAAAGCCAGTGTGCCTGGAGCAGAGTCAAGGGGAGAGTAAGCAATGAGGCCAGGGAGGTAATGGGGGAAGAGACTGTGGAAGTTGTGGTAATGACTTTAGGTTTTTCTTTTTTAAAATTTTACCATGTTTTAGGTGAAAGTTTACAGTGCAAATTAGTTTTTCAAACATTTATACACAAATTGTTTCCTGACATTGGTTGCAATCCCCTCAATGTGTCAGTACTCTCCCCCTTTCCCTTTGTACCCTGGTGTTCCCTATATCCATTCATCCAGGTTTCCTGTCCCTTCCTGCCTTCTTGCCTTTGCTTTTGGGCAGGTGTTGCCCATTTGGTCTTGTATACTTGAACTAAGAAACACGTTCCTCACGTGTGTTACTGTTTTATAAGCCTTTAGCTGAAAGGTAGACTTCAGGAGTGACTTCAGTTCTGAGTTAGCAGGGTGTCTGGGAGCCATAGTCTCAGGGGTTCCTTTAGTCTCTGTCAAACCAGTAAGTCTGGTCTTTTCTTTGTGAATTTGAATTTTGTTCTACATTTTTCTCTAGCTGTATCCGGGACTCTATTTTGATCCCTGTCAAAGCCATCAGTGGTGGTAGCCAGGCACTATCTAGTTCTTCTGGACTCAGGTTGGTGGAGGCTGTGGTTCATGTGGTCTGTTAGCCCTTTGGATTGACATTTTCCTTGTGTATTTGATTTTCTTCATTCTCCTTTGCTCTGAACATGATGTGACCAATAGATGTATTTTAGATGGCTGCTCACAAGCTTTTAAGACCCCAGACACTACTCACCTAAGTAGGATATAGAACTTTTTCTTTATGAACTGTTATGCCAGTTGACCTAGATGTCCCCCAAGACCATGGTCCCCAGCCCTCGGCCCCAGTAAATTGGTCCCTCAAGGTGTTTGGATGTGTCTAGGAGCCTTCTATGACTTTGCCTTGGTCAAGTTGTGCTGACTTCCCCTATATTTTTGCTGTCTCTTTTCACCAAAGTTAACACTTGTCTATCTAGTGATTTCCCTTCCCACTCTCCGCCTCCCTCATTACCATCAGATTGTTTTCCTGTGTGTAAGCCTTTTCTTGGGTTTTTGTAATAGTAGTCTCATACAATATTTGTCCCTTTGTGATTGAATTATTTCACTCAGCATAATGCCCTCCAGATTCATCCATGTTGTGAGATGTTTTGTGGATCCATCATTGTTCTTTATTGTTGTTAGTGTTCCATTGTGTGTATATACCAATTTGTTTATCCATTCATCTGATGATGGGCACTTAGGTTGCCTCCATCTTTTTGCAGTTGTGAATAATGCTGCAGTGAACATGGGTGTGCATATGTCTATTCATGTGATGGCTTTTATTTCTCTAGATAGATTCCTACGAGTGGGATTACTGGATCTTATGGTATTTCTATTTCTAGCCTTTTAAGGGGATGCCGTATTGTTTTCCATAGCGGTTGTATCATTTTACACTCCCACCAGCAATGCATAAGAGTTCCAATCTCCCCACAACCTCTCCAACATATTTATTTTCTGTGTTTTTTTGTTTGTTTTATTAGTACCAGTAATGTTGGGTTGAGATGGTATCTCATTGTAATTTTGATTTGAATTTCTAGATTTTTCTTTGAGATGAGAGCCAGTGGAGAGTTTGAGCAGAGGAGAGAACTGATACTGCTTATGTTTAAACAGTATCACTTTATTGTTGTGTTGTGAATAGACTATACAGAGGCAAGGATGGAAACAGGGAGACCAGTGAGGAGTTTATTACAGAATCCAGGTGAGAGTTGATGTGGCTTGAACCAGGGTGACAATGGAGGAGGTGTTGAGAAGTGGTCAGATTCCAGATATGTTTTAAAGGTAGAGTTGCAAGAATTTGATGACTGATTGGATTTGGGTTGTGAGGAAACAAGAACCAAGGATGAAGCCTTACTTCAGGACTTGAGCAAATGGATGTGTGGGGATGATGGAGGGAAGAGTGGGGACAAAGATTTGGGCTATGGTGGACATTTGTTTTGGGTGTGTTTACATTGAGATGCCAATTGGACATTCAACAGAGATGTTGAATAGGCAGCTAAGATAGAGTCTGGAGCCTAGAGAAGAGGGCACATCTGAAGAGAGAGACTTGGGAGCAGGGTGTGCTGGAGCCAGCTCATACCAGCTTGGAGCCGTATGATTATTGGAACCATTGTGAGCTCGTTGTTAAACATGATTGTCATTAAAAATTAAATTATATAAACTTAGAATCAAATAACCTATATTACAAACAAAGGTAAAAAACTAGAAGAGCAAATTAAACCAAAGACAGCAGAAGAAAAGGAAATAATAAAGAGCAGAAGCCAATAAAATTGAAAACAGAAAAACTGAGGAGAAAATGAAATGAAAAGATGATTCTTTGAAAAAAGAGTGGATACAAATTACCAATATTAATAATGAAAGGGATATCACTACAGACCCAACAAGCATTAAAATGATAATAAGTAAATACTACAAACAACTCTATGCCCATAAATTTGACAACTTAGAAGAAATGATGGAAAAATTCCTTGAAATACACTGTATTAGTCTTCTATTACTGCTATAACAAATTACTACAAACTTAGTGCCTTAAAACAACACAAATATATTGTCTTATAGTTCTGTGGGTTATAAGTTTGACATGGATCTCATGGGTTTAAAAAATGGATTTTTTTGTAGATACAAAGAAGTTGATTCTAGAATTTATATGAAAATGCACAGGAACTAGAATAGCTAAAATGATTTGAAAAAGGAACAAAGTTGGAGAACTCACACTATCTGATTTTAAGACTTACTATAAAGCTATAGTAATCAAGACAGTGTGGCATTGGTGAAAGGACAGATACATAGAACAATGAATCACTATAGAGAACTCAAAAATAGACCCACAGAGATACAGTTAATTGACTTTTGACAAAGATGCAAAGGAAAGTCAATGGAGAAATGATAATCTTTTCAATAAATTGTTCTGGAATATTATTGGACATCCATATGCAGAAAAAAAAAAAAGAGCCTTAACTTATACTTCACATCTTACACAAAATTTGACTTAAAATTGATCACAGACCTAAAGATAAAATGTAAATTTTTAACACTTTCAGAAGAAAACAGGAGGAAAATCTTTGTGGCTATGAGTTAGGAAAAGAGTTCTTAGATCTAACACCAAAAGCACAATCCATAAAATTAAAAATTGATAAATTGGACTTCATCAAAATTAAAAGCTTTTGCTCTGAAAGGCACTGTTACGAGAACGAAGAGACTACCCACAGACAGGGAGAAAATATTTGCAAATCACATACCTGACAAAGGACTTGCATCCAGAATATATAAAGAACTCTCAAAACTCATCAGTAAGAAAACAACCCAGTTAAAGAAAAAATGGGCAAAAGATTTGAAAAATCTTCACCAAAAACTTCACCAGAGAAGATACATAGATGGCAGATAAACACATGAAAGATGCTTAACGTCATTACTTATTACAGCCACAGTGAGACGCTATTACACACCTATTAGCATGCTTAAAAAAACCCCAAACAAACAAAAAAAAAAAACCTGGCAATATGGCTTGCTGGTGAGGATGCAGAGCAAGTGGAACCTTCGTATATTGCTGGTGCAGTGCATAGTGATACAGCCACTATGGAAAACAGTTTGGTTGTTTCTTGTAAAGTTAAATGTATACTGACCATACAACATAGCAATCTCACTAGTAGGTATTTACCCAAGGTCAGTGAAAGCCTGTACACAAATGCTTATATCAACTTCCATAATTGCCCACAACCAGAAACAGCTAAAGTGTTCTTCATCTGGACAATGGATAAACAAACTACGGTAAATCCATGCAATGGATCACTACTTAGCAATAACAAGGAATGAACACAACAACGTGGTTGACTATCAAATGCATTATGCAGAATGAAAGAAGCTAGACCCAAGAGGCTCTATGCTGAATGATTTCATTTATATGACATTCTGGAAGGGACAACACTACAGAGAGAGGGTGTTACCACGAGTCAAGTATAGGGGAAGTGTTGCTACAATGGGGTAGCACAGGGAATCTTAAAGGGGGAGGGGGTGAAGAACTGTTTCTATCTTGATTGTGGTGGTGGCTACACAACTCTATGCATTTGTAAAAACTCACAGAATTTTGAGGCAAAATGAGTGTATTCTGTATGCAAATTTAAAACTAAAATTTAAAAGTAATAAACACTCAAAACTCATCCCTTTGTAACGATTTTACTACAGTTTACAATTTTCTATGCTCTTGAGGTTTTTTACGTGTTGTATTTGTGGAGTGGGAATAGGACATAGCAGCTCCTTCTCTTCCCAAGGACTTCAGGTTGTTTGCTTGAAATCTGATATGGTGGGAGTGTTTACACCATGGAAATTGGGAAATGATAAAAAACAGGGCTGGATTTATTCTGTTGATTGTCTAGACTGAAGAAAATGATGGAGAAAATGTTAATAATGCTGATTAAACTTAAAAGTGTGAAAAAAAAAAAACTAATTCAAAATGGATCAAAGACCTAAATATAAAGACAAAAACTATAAAGTTCATAGAAGAAAAAATAGAAACAATGCTAGAGGTCCTAATACACGCCATTAACAGGATACAAATCATAACCATCAACACACAAACTCCAGAAGATAAGCTAGATAACTGAGATCCTCTAAAAATTAAACACGCATGCTCATCAAAAGTCTTCCCCAAAAGAGTCAAAAGAGAACCTACAGACTGGGAAAAAACTTTTGGACAGTACAAGTCAGACAAGGTCTGATCGCTAAAATCTACAAGAAAATCCAACACCTCTACAACAAAAACACAAATAATCCAATTAAACAATGGGCAAAGGAAATGAACAGACACTTCACCACAGAAGACATTCAAGCAGCCAACAGACACATGAGGAAATGCTCGCGATCACTAGCCATTAGAGAAATATAAATTAAAACCACAACGAGATACCATCCTACCCCAAGATTATTGGCATGAATCAAAAACACTGGAAATAACAAATGTTGGAGAGGCTACAGGGAGAACGGAACTCTTATGCACTGCTGGTGGGAATGCAAAATGATACGACCATTTTGGAAAATGACATGGCGCTCCCTTAGCAAGCTAGAAATAGAAATACCACAGGATCCAGCAATCCCACTCCTAGGAATATATCCTAGAGAAATAATGGTCTTCACACAAATAGACATTTGCACACCCATGTTCATTGCAGCATTGTTCATAACAGCAAAAAGATGGAAACAACCTAGATGCCCATCAACACATGAATGGATAAAGGAACTATGGTACATACACATGATGGAGTATTATGCAAGGATAAAAAACAATGATGCATCTGTGAAGCATTTGTTAACATGGATGAAACCAGAAGACATTATGCTGAGTGAAATAAGTCAATCACAAAAGGACAAATATTATATGAGACCTCTACTGTAAAAACTCAAGAAAAAGTTTACACACAAAAAGAAACAAGCTTTGTTGGTTACAAAGGATGAGAGAGGTGTGTGGGGGAAATACTAAATAGACAATAGATAAGTGGTAACTTTGGTGAAGGATAAGACAGTACACAATACTGGGGAAGCCAGCACAACTTGTACAAGTAATGGTCATGGAAGCTCCATAGGCACTTCCAAACTCCTGGAGGGACTGAATTACTGGGCAGAGGGCTGTGGGCACCATGGTCTCAGGGAACATCTAGCTCAATTGGCATAACACAGTTTATAAAGACAATGTTCTGCAGTCTACCTTGGTGAGTAGCGTCTGGGTCTTCAAAGCATCTGAGCAGCCGTCTAAGATACTCCTCTGGTCTCACCCCTTTGGGAGCAAGGGAAAATGAAGAAAATAAGATACAAGGGAAAGATTAGTCCGAAGGACTAATGGACCACAACTACCACAGCCTCCACCAGACTGAGTCCAGTACAGCTAATGGTGCCCAGCTACCACCACTGACTGCTCTGACCAGGATCACAACAGAGGGTCCTGGATAGAGCTGGAGAAAAATGTAGAACAAAATTCTAACTCACGAAAAAGACCAGACTTACTGGCCTAACAGAGACTGGAGAAATCCCAAGAGTATAGCCCCGGGACACCTTTTTAGTTCAGTAATGCAGTCACACCCGAGATTCACAGTTCAGCCAAGGATTAGACAGCCCCATAAAACAAAACAAGAGTTATGGAGCACAACAGTCCAGGGACAAGGACTAGAAGGCAAGAGAGGACAGGAAAGCTGGTAATGAGGAACCCAAGGTTGAGAAGGGGCAGTGTTGACATGTTGTGGGGTTGTTAACCATTGTCATAAAACAATATGTGTACTAACTGCTTAATGAGAAACTATTTATTCTGTAAACCTTCATCTAAAGTACAATTAAAAAAAAGAAAGGAAAAAAAAAGTGCAATAAGTACAGAGCTGTGACTGAGAGTGCTATTACTTGAAACAGCACAGACAGAGTTTTGGTATCAGATGGAGGAATCCCATTTTGTTCTGTAGAGATGCTGATGTTACCCCTCCCACTAACCGGGAACCCTCAAGTGCTGCTATACTTTCACTGCAATGATTGAGGCCCTGGGTGGTACAAAATGGTTAAGAGCTCAGCTACTAACTGAATTGACCCAAAATTGCCTTAGAAGAAATGGCTGATGATCTACTTCTGAAAGACCAAACCCATTGCCATCGAGTTGATTTCAACTCATAGAGACCCTACAGAACAGAGAAGCGCTCTCCCATAGGGTTTCCAAGGCTGTAAATAAACACAGAAGCAGACAGCCACATCTTTCTCCCGTGGAGTAGTTGGTGGGTTCAAACTGCCGTCCTTCCAGTTAGCAGCTGAGCACTTCACCTCTGCGCTACCAGGGTGATGCTAAAAAATTAACATTATGTAATTTTTGAAATATTTCAATATCAACAAATGGTTATTATTTTGGTTGACCCATAAAATACCTTAATTCAAAATAATTGTTTTAAAAAATCCCCCAAAATTGAAATAACATCTATTCATATAAAGTAAATTTAAAAATATGTTGATTTAAAAATAACATAAAGCATAAAAATAAAAAAATTATTTTTTTCACATATTCACGCACTTAATGAGCCTTGTCATTTCTGTCTGTAGCCTCAGGTCTTGCACTTCACTTCTCAGGCCCAGGTAGCACTACCTAAAACAATAAGTAGAAGGTTAGGCAGCATCAGCACAACCTGACAACTGAAGCAGTTAGCTATCCCTAGTAACTTAGGTCCTAGAGTAATTTACTTAATCACCATGTACCCTTCATGGCATTCTTGTTTGTTTGTTTGTTTTTATATTTTATTGTACTTCAGGTGAAGGCTTACAGAACAAATAGTTTCTCATGAAACAGTAGTACACATGTTGTTTTATGACATTGGTTAACAAC
>NW_004443953.1:2855642-2906717 GCF_000243295.1 Trichechus manatus latirostris
TTTATCTCTTCATTTGATGTTTTAGGGTTTCAGGATTGTTGTAATCTCTGTTTGGCTTAGTTTTTTGGATCTTTGCTGTGGAGGGACAGCGTGGTGCTTCTGCCTAAAGCACCATTTTGCCGGAACTCCCATGGCATTCTTAAAAGTTCTGGAAAGGGACACGTTAGAAAGGGCTGGGAAAAGTAAGCCAGTTTATGTTGCTACTTGTCTTCCATATTCAGCTTCCTGCATCTCCTGTCTACTAGCTGAGGCCCTGGTGGAACTTCAATGTAACTATTTTTATGCAATTATTAGGTGTGATCCTCCATGTGTCTGTCAGTTTGTCATACTGTGGAAGCGTGCATGTTGCTGTGATGCTGAAAGCTATGCCACCGGTATTCAAACACCAGCAGGGTCACCCAAGAAGGACAGGTTTCAGCTGAGCTTCCAGACTAAGATAGACTCTGAAGGACTTGGCAGTCTACTTCTGAAAAGAATTAGCCAGTGAAAACCTTATGAACAGCAGTGGAACATTGTCTGATATAGTGTTAGAAGATGAGGGTCTCAAGTTGGAAGTCTCTCAGAAGACAACTGGGGAAGAGCTGCCTCATCAAAGTAGAGTCAGCCTTAATGATGTGAATGGAATAAAGCTTTTGGGACCTTCATTTGAAGATCTGGCATGACTCAAAATGATAAGAAACAGCAGAAATCATCCACAAATAATTGAAACATGGAATGTTCGAAGTACGAATCTAGGAAAATCAGAAATCATCAAAAATGAAATGGAACACATAAACATCAATATCCTAAGCATTAGTGAGCTGAAATGGACTGGTATTGGCCATTTTAAATTGGATAATCAGATGGTTTACTATGCTGGGAATGACAACTTGAAGAGGAATGGCATTGCATTCATTGTCAAAAAGAACACTTCAAGATCTATCCTGAAGTACAATGCTGTCAGAGATGGGATAATATCCATACGACTACAAGGAAGACCAGTTAATATGACTATTATTCAAATTTATACACCAATAACTAAGGCCAAAGATGAAGAAACTGAGGATTTTTACCACCGTCTGTAGTCTGAAACTGATTGAACATGCAATTGGGATGCATTGATAATTACTGGTGATTGGAATGTGAAAGTTGGAAACAAAGAAGAAGGATTGGTAGTTGGAAAATATGGCCCTGGTGATAGAAACAATGCTGGAGACCTCATGATAGAATTTTGCAAGAGCAATGACTTCTTCATTGAAAATAACTTTTTCAACAACGTAAGTGGCATTTACATTGGACTGCACTGGATGGAATACACAGGAATCAAATTGACTACATCTGTGGAAAGAAATGATGGAAAAGTTCAATGTCATCAGTCAGAACAAGGTCGGGGCTGACTACAGAGCAGACCATCAATTGCTCATATGCAAGTTCAAGTTGAAGCTAAGGAAATTAGAACAAGTCCACAAGAGCCAAAGTACGACCTTGAGTATATCCCATTTGAATTTAGAGATCATCTCTAGAATAGATTTGACACACTAACACTAATGACTGAAGACCAGATGACTTGTGGAAGGACATCATACATGAAGAAAGCAAGAGGTCTTTAAAAAGACAGGAAAGAAAGAAAAGAACAAAATGAATGTCAGAAGAGACTTTGAAACATGCTCTTGAAATTCCAGTAACTGAAACAAAGGGAAGACATGATGAAGTAAAAGAGCTGAATAGAAGATTTCAAAGGGTGGCTCAAGAAGACAAAGTAAAGCATTGTAATGACATGTGCAAAGCCTGGAGTTAGAAAACCAAAAGGGAAGAACCTGCTTGGCAATTCTCAAGCTGAAAGAACTGAAGAAAAAACTCAAGCCTTGAGATGCAATATTGAAGGATTCTATGGGAGAAATATTAAACAATGCAGGAAGCATCAAAAGAAGATGGAAGGAATACAGAGTCACTGTACCAAAAAGAAGTTGTGGACATTCAACCATTTCAGGAGGTAGCATATGATTGGGAACCGATGGTACTGAAGGAAGAGGTACAAGCTGCACTGAAGGCATTGGTGAAAAATAAGGCTCCAGGAATTGACCTAATACCAACTGAGATGTTTCAACAAATGGATGCAGCACTGGAAGTGCTCACTCGTCCATGTCAAGAAATTTGGAAGACAGCTACCTGGCCAATCGACTGGAAGAGATCCATATTTATGCCTGTTCCAAAGAAAGTTGATCCTACTGAATACAGAAAGTATCGAACAATATCATTGATATCACACACAAGTAAAATTTTTCTGAAGATGATTCAAAAGCAGTTGCAGCAGTACATCAACAGGAAACTGTCAGAAATTCAAGCCAGAGTCAGAAGGGGAATGAGGAATATCATTGCTGATATCAGATGGATCCTGGCTGAAAGCAGAAAATACCAGAAAGATGTTTACTTGTGTTTTATTGACTATACAAAGGCATTCGACTGAGTGGATCATAACAAATTGTGGATAACATTGCAAAGAATGGTAATTCCAGAACACTTAATTGTGCTCATGAGGTAAGTAAACCAAGAGGCAGTCGATCGAACAGAATAAGGGGATACTCCGTGGTTTAAAGTCAGGAAAGGTGTTCCTCACGGTTGTATCCTTTCACTATACTTATTCAGTCTGTATGCTGGACAAATAATCCGAGAAGCTGGACTATATGAAGAAGAATGCAGCAGCAGCGCTGGAGGAAGACTCATTAACAACCTGCAAAGCGCGGAGGACACAACCTTGCTTGCTGAAAGTGAAGAGGCTTTGAAGCACTTACTGACGAAGATCAAAGACTACAGGCTTCAGTATGGATCATACCTCAAAATAAAGGAAACAAAAATCCTCACTACCGGACCAGTAAGCAACCTCATGATAAACCAAGAAAAGATTGAAGCCAAGAATTTCATTTTACCTGGATCCACAATCAATGCCCATAGAAACAGCAATCAAGAAATTCAAATGATCCATTGCATTGGGCAAATCTGCTGCAAAAGACTTCTTTAAAGTGCCAAAAAGCAAAGATGTCACTTTATGGACTAAGGTGGGCCTGACCCAAGCCATAGTGTTTTCAATCGCCATGTATGCATATGAAAGTTGAACAATGAATAAGGAAGACCCAAGAAGAACTGATGCCTTTGAATTATGGTTGGCGAAGAATATTGAATATACTATGGAATACCAGAAGAGTGAACAAATCTATCTTGAAGGAAGTACAGCCAGAATGCTCCTTAGAAGCAAGGATAGCAAGACTTTGTCTCACATACTTTGGACATGTTATGACGATGGACAGTTCCTGAAGAAGGACATCATGCTTGGTAAAGTAGAGGGTCAGCAAAAAAGAGGAAGACTCTAAATGAGGTGGATTGACACAGTGGTTGTAACAATGGGCTCAAGCATAACAAAGATTATGAAGATGTCGCAGGACCAAGCAGTGTTTTGTTCTGTTGTACATAGGGTCACTGTGAGTCGGAACCTACTCGAAGGCACCTAATGACAACAATGCATTTGGTCAGCCGCAGGTACATGTTTGCAAGTTACTTTCAATCAAATAATATACTCAAATATACAAAAATAAATTTAAGGAAATAAAAGTGTAGCCAGTAATTTAAATGCCTAATACTTTTTCAGAAAAAATCAGATGAACAGAAGGCTATATTTTGAAGCAGCTATAAACACACAAAATAAGTATTATATATATGCATACACATATATATTTCTATATATACTCATATACGTATATATCACCTATATATGTCAATGTGTCTTGTGTGTATGTACACTATTGCATGTATATACACTCATATGCATATATACGTAAGCATAGAAATTAAGCTTTAAGAATTAAAACCTATAGAAAGCAATGTTTCGCATATGTAGAAATGAACTATAACTGAAAGTAAAAACTAGTTACTTCGATAAATATTTCATCTCTTAAGAAAAGAGACATTTTCAGAAATATGGCTTTTAAACTTTGAATTTGTAGTTTTCTGAATCAAGCCAGCATGAATCACAAAGACCTAGTTACTACAAAGCAGTGGCATTCACATTTCTTTAATATTTCCACTAACCCCATTTCTCCTGTGAACAAAATAGCTGCTGTTATTTGCTTAGAATTGGCAGCCACCATCAGGCTGGCTGTCAGAGACCCCCAGTCACACTTGCTAATTTCAAGCTCTATTGAACAGTGCTGCTATGGCAGGACAAGTGTGCAACATTTAATAGCAGCCCTGGCAGGACTTAGGGATAATCTTAAAGAAATGCTAGCAGTTTTCTCTTTCTTTGTTTTTATTTGTTTTGGTTCAGGTTAATGAACTAGTTCATTGTGGTGCAACTTATTACTATAAATAATACCTATGGCTAACAGGTATTATTTAAAAAAATACAGGCTGAATGTTATCCCATAGATAGGCAAAATAAACAACAAAGAGCATGCCCAACTATACTTGTCTGAGAAGACAATGAATGTTCTTTTCCGAACTATTTTCACAATCGTCCCTTAGAGGTTCCTCTTGAATGTACCCATATATATATATATATATAAATGTATATATTCTATATATGTTATTTAAAAAGAAAAGAAAGCATCTAAATAAATTGTCACCACTTCTTCACTTGGCATTCACTTTTCAGTTCCAGGTAATCATCTGACCCATGTCTACTCTCTCCATTGACGTAATCTTTATGAGTTTACCAATGACTTCCTAGGCTCTAAACTCATTGAAGACCTTTCAGTCCTCTTTTCCTTGAACTTTTTCCAAAATTTATGCTTCTTAGATTACATTATTCTTGCAATATATGTAGATTTTGCTTATCATCATGTTTTTTAAAATCATTTTCTTTTGACTGTGGCTTCCCCTTCTCAGACTCTGTAGGTTTTTCCTCCTCAATCCACTTGGTAAATAAAGGGTCACCTAGGTTTCTTCCTTGTCGCTTTCTCTTCTTGGTCTTTATATTGCCACCTAGTAACTCATAACTACACCTGAACATAGAGAAAACAAAAATCCTCACAACTGGACCAATAAACAGCATCATGATAAATGACAAAGAAATTCTCAAGGATTTCATTCAATTTTGATTAACAATCAATGCCCATGGAAGCAACAGTCAAGAAATCAAACAACTCATTGTATTGGGGAAATCTGCCACAGAAGGACTCTTTAAAGTGTTAAAAAGTAAAGATGTGATTTTTATGATTAAGATGCACCTGATCCAAACCATGGTCTTTTCAGTTTAACCACGTGCATATGAAATCTGGATGATGAAAAAGGAAGGTAGTGTTGGCAAAGAATGCCGAATATACTGTGGACTGTCAAAATAACAAACCAGTTTTTGAGGAAGTAGAGCCTTGGAAGCAAGGATGTTGAGACTTTCATCTTGTTTACTTTGGATACATCATCAGGAAAAATTAATCTCTAGAAAAGGACATCATGTTTGGTAAAGTGGAGGATCAGCAAAAATGAAGGAAACCTTCCATGATATAGATTGACCTAGTGGCTGCAACAATAGGCTCAAACATATGAGCGATTGTGAGGATGACTCAAGACAGGACAATGTTTTATTCTATGGTGGAGCTGTGGTTAAGAACTTAGCTGCTAACTGAAAGGTCAGTGATTCAAATAAACCAACCCTTCCAGGGGAGAAAGATGGGCAGTCTACTTCTGTAAAGATTTACAGCCTTGGAAACCATATGGGGCAGTTCTACTCTGTCTTTCAGGGTTACTATGAGCCGGAATTGACTCCACACAGTGGGTTTGGTTTGGCTTTTTATTATACACAAGTCACCATGAGTCGGAGCCTACTACAGGACAACCAACAACAACAATAGCAATCTCATTCCCTACTACATTTTTAACTACCAGATAAATGCCCATAACTCATACATGCATAGTTGCCCCCTATATCATTCGCCAACAGCCTGAGCTGTATTTTTACTTGCTGCTGAACATGTCCACTTAAACACTAGTAGGCATGTCAAATGCAATATATTTCAGAAATCTGTTTGACAAAAAAAAAATCTCTGTCCAGTTGATTCCGACTCATAGCGACCCCACAGGACAGAGTAGAACTGCCCCTTAGGGTTTCCAAGGAGCGGCTGATGGATTCGAACTGCCGACTTCGGTTTAGCAGCCGAGCTCTTACTCACTGCACCACCAGGGCTACCTGGATCAGAGGATATGCATTTGTTCAGATTTGGTATACGCTGTCTGACAGTATATAAGTCTAAACAAATGCGATATGCTCTGATCCAGGTATGGCACAACTTGCTTTATATTCAGAAATGTATGCAAATGGACCCCAAATATATACATAGGAATGTCCATAGCATCATTATTAATAATCACCCCTAACTGAAATAACTCAGACAATTTATGTATTAATTTATATACAAAATTCAGTACATAAATTGAGGTAAATAAAGTGAAATACTATACAGCATTCTAAACAAATGAAACACTGCTAAGTGTAACAATAACAATTATCTCACAAACAATCCGGAGTGAAAAAAGATGGCATACTGTATAATGTTTATAGACAGTTCAAAAATAGGCAAAACTAATATTTGGTGTTAGGAGTTCAGATACTGTTTCTCTCTGAGGAGAAATGTGAATAGTTGGGAGAAATCAGAAGGGGCCTTTTGCGGGACAGACAATATTCTGTGCCTTAAAATGGGTGTTGGTTACAGGTATGCTCACTTAAAAAAATTATTAAGCTGTATAAGTATAAACTGTACACTCTATATCAGTTATGTTGGTTTAGTTAGTTGCTATCAAGTCGATTCCCACTAATGGTGATGCCATGTGTGCAGAGTGGAACTACTCCGTAGGGGTTTCAAGGCTGTGACCTTTCAGAGGCAGATTGCCAGGCTTATCATCTAAGACACCTCTGAGTGAGTTCAACCCATCAGCCTTTAGGTTAGTTGTTGAGCACTTAACCATTTGTGCCACCCAGGGCCTACTTCTTCATAAAAATATTTAATAAGATCACATAATTGTGATAACAAATTCTCTCTCCACAGTACCACAAGAAAAACTTTCCAGATATGTAACAGTGGTATCCTGCATAAAGTCCTTCAGTGTTTCCCATTGCCTCTAGATTGAAAATTAAAATTTCTGAGCATGGAATATAAGTTTATGATATAGTTTCTGCCTAAAACATAGCTAATCTCTTACCATGTCTTGGTCACACCAAACCGCTTATGTTTTTTGTCTTCATTATTTTTCTCTTAAAATCATTGTTATATACTGTTTATTAAAATTTTTTATGTTTCAAAACTCAAATATTACTCCTTTTGGAGCCCTAGTGGCACAGTGGTTAAGAGCTACAGCTGCTATCCAAAAGGCAGGTAGTTCAAAGATACCAGCTGCTTCTTGGAAACTATAAAGGGCAGTTCTCCTCTGTCCTATAGTGTCGCTAAGAGTCAGAATCACCAAGCTAGCAACGAGTTTATGTAATCTGCTTTTATTTCATGAAGCACTTATGCATTTCCTCCTTTACTTTTGTATATCATCCTCTGTATACTTCTTTTGTAGTACCTACGTCAGTAATTATGGAGTATTAGGAAACTGAATAGGAAATGCGGTGCTAAGTGATAAAGTGCAAAATCTTCATATATTAAGGAGTATGCATTAAAAATTAAGAGCCATAAATCAAAGTAATGTTTTGTAAGATTTTATAGACTACATTATTTATTGTTGTTAGGTGCCGTTGAGTCAGCTCCAACTCACAGAGACCCCATGTACAACAGAATGAAACACTGCCAAGTCCAGTGCCATCCTCATGATCCTTGTTAAGCTTGAGCCCATTGCTGCAGTCACTGTGTCAATCCATTTCATTGAGCGGCTTTCTCTTTTTTGCTGATCCTCTACTTTACCAAGCATGATGTCCTTCTACAGGGACTGATCCCTCCTATTAACATGCCCATAGTATGTTAGATGAAGTCTCGCCATCCTTGCTTCTGATGAGCATTCTGGCTATACTACTTCCAAGACAGATTTGTTCGTTTCTCTATCATTTCATAGTATATTCAATATTCTTCACCAACACCATAATTCAAAGGTGTTAATTCTTCTTCCATCTTCCTTATTCACTGTCCAACTTTCACATGCATATGAGGTGACTGAAAACACCATGGCTTCGGTCAGGCGCACCTTAGTCCTTAAAATGACATCTTTGCTTTTTAAGACTTTAAAGATGTCTTTTGCAGCAGATTATTTATTTATTTATTACTTGTTTTAAAACTGGAAAAAGGAATTCTCAAGAAATTGGTGTATCAACTTAATATTTTCTCTCATAGTGAATCACCCACCTATAAATAAAGGATTTTATTTAGAGACTAAAGTGTAATTTGAATAACATAAAACTTTTTTTAAAGTCCTGTAAAACGTACCTGAATGACTATCCACAAGGGATAGAACATAGTAGTGAGTTTACTGTCTCAAGATAATTGTGTATGTTAACACGCATGACTAAAAACATAAGTATAGGCTCATAAAATTATTCAACTGTATATTATCAATATAATAATCTCTATGTTTGCTTTTATGTAGATTATAAACAATTAAAATAAGTAAACTGTAAAGTAAATGAGAGACTTATAAAATATCCTTTCTTGGACTTAAGAGGAAATAGATAAAATGATTGTTTATTTACATGGCTCAATTTGTGTTAATAATTGGAACAACTTTGCATGGAAGTCTCCCAAAATTAATTCTATTATTTTAGAGTAAGTTAGTCAGACATGTTGTTTTAGTCATCTAGTGCTGCTATAAGAGAAATACCACAAGTGGATGGTTTTAACAAAGAGAAATTTATTCTCTCACAGTCTAGTAGGCGAGAAGTTCAAATTCAGGGAGTCAGGTCCAGTGGAAGGTTTTCTTTCTTTGTCGGCTCTAGGGGAAGGTCCTTGTCATCAATCTTCCCGTGATGTAGGAGCTTCTCTGCTCCAGAATGTTGGGTCCAAAGGAGGTGCTCTGCTCCTGGCACTGCTTCTTGGTAGTATGAGGTTCCCCACTCTCTGCTTGCTTCCCTTTCCTTTTATCTCTTATATGATGAAAGATGGGGCAGGTCAAACCCAAGTAAACTCCCTTTACGCTGGATCAGTGATGTGACCTGAGCAAAGGTGTTACATTCCACCCTAATCTTCTTCAACATAATCCAATCTTGCCTCATTAACCACAGGCAGAGATTAGGATTTACAACACATATGAAAGTTACATCAATCACAAAATGGAGGACAACCACACAATACTGGGAATCATGGCCCAGTCAAATTGATACACATATTTCTTGGGAATGCAATTAAATCCATGACATGTTTATTTATGTTTGCAAACTGCATTTAAATATTTCAAAATTTCTTGCAGGTTGATTCAAATATTTTTCTGCTACTTACTCATATCTGTCCCTAAATAATATTTTACCATATGTGAAAAATGATGCATCACGTATAAAATAGGAACAACAATGCCTATCTTGCAGAACTACTCTGAGATTTAGAGAAAAAAATGCTTAGTATCAAGCATACTGGGAAATCAATAAATGCTAGCTATTATAAATATTAATATAATAAGTGAAGTTGACTAAATAAGTTGTAATATTTAACACAGATGTTGTGTCCTCAACAAAAGAAAATGCTGAATCTGCAACTTAACCATTGTAATTATTTAGCACCTTATAATTATCACTATTTTTATGGTAGTTTCTTCTCACCTTTTTTTGACAGACTATCTTATATCTTTTCCGTTACTTTTTTTTTTTTTTAAGTTTTGTTAAAAGTGTTTCCAGAACTTTTTCTCAAAATAGGAGTGGTGAACCAAAATGCTTGGGTTGAGTTAAATTTCATAAATAAAAGAAATGGTTTGTTTCAATAAATAAAATAAGAATTCAACAGTACATGACTAGTTTAAAGGAGATATTTGCAACTTGACTCCAACTGATAGATGCCAGGCAGGATTGCAATCTCAGTGTACAGCACTCCCAATTTTAAAGAGAAAGGATAAAAATATACATGGTGGTCCCCAACACACAACATATAAAAACCTCCAGGTAGATACAGGGCTTCTGCAATGAGTATGTGTCCTCAGTCTTAAAAGCTTTGAGAAATATGCAGTTGGGAGTGGAAAGAGGGAAGGAAGAGAAGGGAAGTGTGCTCACATGATGGCAGGAAAATAACTAAAAGTCTTGCTCTGGAAAAATTATTAGAAATTATATCTTAAAAATATATTCCGGGAATTGTGGTTTCAATTCCAATAGGTAAAGGGCTTGGAAGTTGTCATTCTCCTTCTTGCAATAAAAAAAAAAAAAGCCAAACAAAGTGAAAATCAACATTTTTTCTTGAACGTATTAGAGAACTGAGATCACAGGGCAAACTGACACCAAGCAGTCTGGAGAGACAAGCAATTACAGAGTCACAACTGAAATCTGCTTACCTGAAACAGAAGTTGCTGGAGTCCTAAACTGGTAGAAACACTTAAATGATCATTTTGATGAATTGTTGGAGGCTGAGATGATTAGTGTAAGAAACTCCTAGGGGGCACAGTCTTATAGGGGCCCCACATTTTTATATGTTTTACCTCCAGAAACCCACCCAGTTCTTTAGAAGGGGGAAGGAAATAGTGATCATTTTGAAATATGCCTGGGGTATACTTCTTGCTGCTTCATTAAAAAAGCCCAACTCTGTAAAGGAAAAGACCGAGCAGAGCCTTATTAGTTTAAGGAGGGTATTCTTCCCCAGTGTCATCACTAGGGGGGTGCAGGGGGTGGGCACTGCACCCCTTGACACTGTCAGAAGAAATGACATCGAAATGAGCCAAGTGTCTGTGGTGGTGGCAGTGGGTAGGACAGCGCTGCTGGGGTAGGGGCTGCCAAGGCAGTAGCATCACTAGGGTTGATGTCATCCATCACCCAGTGAAGTAACTCATCCCACTCCTCACTTGTCAATCACTAGGGTTGGTGTCACCCAGTGCTGTAACTCATCACCATGCCCACCCCCCTCTGTCACCCACTAGTCACAGTGCCCACCATTGGGTGGAGAGGAGGCTCTCTGCCTTGGTCAGTGGGAGAGGAGAGGAGCTGCTGGGAGCCACAGGGGGTGAGACTTAGAGGAGTGGGGCTGCACAGCACAGTGCTTGGCCTTGCATGGGGAGGGGCAAGGTAGGCCCACTGGGGGGGTATTCATTGGTTAGCACTGCCCACCCTGGGCAGGGAGGGAGGTAGGGGTAGGGTGATACCATGAATTACTGAACTAGGTGACACCAACCCTAGTAAAACCATGGTTCTTACCACTCCAACCTTCTCTAGCCTTCCTGTTTCACCTGAGGGGGGTGGATTAAAAGTTATGACACTGAAGAAATACTTGTGAATGTCACAGACCAGAGACACAACCCTACTAAAAGATTGAGATTTAATTATAAGAGTGTAGAACGTTCGCAATTTACCATCTTACCAACAAGCTGTAGTATAATAACAGTGAATTACAACTGAAAGAGCTGCAAGACTGAGGTTCTATTTAAGGAGGAGACAAAAGAAAGGGCACTGGAGGAATTTGAAGCCTCAGGCACCTACAGCTACAGAAAATTTAAAACACAGGCCAGCTCTTAGTCAGGTTAACATAAAACCTATTCCCTAATACACTACGTCCAACTTTCAACAAAAAAAGTACAAGGTATGACAAAGTCAAAGGAAAAAAAAAAACACACACACACACAATGTGAAGAGACAAAGCAAGCATCAGAACCAGACTCATATGTGACACAGATGTTGCAATTAACAAACAGGGAATTTAAAATAACTATGATTAACATATTAAGGACTCTAATGGAAAAAAAGTATACAACATGTAAGAACAGATGAGTAAATAGAGAGAAAGAATAAAAAGGAAATGCTAGAAATTAAGAACAGAATGAAGAATGTCTTTGATGGGCTCATCAGTAGACTGCGAATGGCCAAGAAAAGAATCAGTTAAACTGAAGATACATCAATAAAAACTGCCCAAATTGAAAAAAAAAAGAGGAAAAAGAATGTAGAAAATAAAACAGAATATCCAGGAACTGTGGGACAATTATAAAACTGTAACATACTCATAATTGGAATACCAGAAAGAGAAGAAAAAGAGAATAGAGCAAAAAAAAAAAAAAAAAAGAAGTAATAATTGCTGAGAACTTTCCAAATTAATGAAATACAACAAAACAAAGATCAAAAAAGCAAAGGTAATAAAGCAGGATAAACACTGAAAAAAAAAATGCACCTAAGTATATCATATTCACACTGCAGAAAACCAAAGACTAAGAGAAAATCCTGAAAGAAGCCGGTGGGGGGGGGGGAATAAACCAAAAAGAAAAGAAAACTTTCCTATACAGGAATAAGGATAAAAACTACACCTTCTCATCAGAAACCATGTAAACAAGAAGACAGTAAAGTGAAATATTTAACATGCTGAAAGGAAAAATAAAGGATTCTATATTTAGTGAAATTATTGTTCAAAAGTAAAGAAGTCTGTTTCAGACAAACAAAAATGGAGAAAATTCATCACCAGCAGACTTGCTTGCAAGAAATGTTAATTTCTTCAAGAAACTTGGATCTTCATAAAGAAAGGAAGAGCATTAGAAAAGAAATAAAGGTATTTTTTTCTCTTTTTCTTGGTTTATCTAAATATAAGTATTTAAAGTAATAATATTAACAAAATATTCATATATTTGGTAATTATAGTATATAGATAAGTGAAATTAATGATAGTTATATCACAAGGGGCAGGAGGAAGGAATTGGAAATACTCTAATATAACTGTAGACTACATATGAAATGATATGGCATTAATTGGAAGCTGCCTTTGATTAATTAAAAAGTATATTGGAAACTCTAGGGCAATCACTAAATTTTTTAAGTACAATTGGTATGTGAAGACAGTAATATTACAAAATGTTCGATAGAAGCCAGAGTTGTCAGAGAAAAAGGAAAACCAAGAAACAGAGAACAAATATGACAAATAACACAAACATGGCAGATACTAATCTACTATATCAAGAATCACTTTAAATATTAATGGTTTAAATGTGTCAAGTAAAAAACAGATTTTTTATAGTGAAGTGTAAAAGAAAAGGCACAACTATATGTTTTCTACAAGTAACCTACTTTCAATGTAAAGACTCAGATAGATTAAAAGCAAAGGGATGGAGAAAAATACACTATGCTAACACAAATCAAAAAAAAGCTACAGTAGGTATACTAATTGCAAGCAAACACTTCAGCAAAAGGAAAATTATCAGAGATAAAGAGAAGCATTAAATAACGATAAAGGCATTCATTCTCCAAGAAGACCTAACAGTCTTAAATAAGTATTTACAAAAGAACAGAGCATCGAAGTATGTCTGAACAAAAACTTATACAAATGCCAAGAGAAATAGATAAATCCACTATTACAGCTGAAGATTTCAAGATCTCTCAGTAATTGATAGCAATAGCAGGCAGAACATCAGCAAAGATATAGTTGACCTGAAATCTATATTCCAAGCATTTAATCACTTATAAATTTATTTGCATTATAATTTATCCTACAGCTTCATGAATTTAATATAAAAGTGTAAGTGATCAGAGTGTAAGATAGGCTAACCAGACAGAAGATGTGAAACCTATTTTATTGCAGTGGTTTTTTCTTTGTTTATCAGAACAATGGTTTTTAAAAGGTGATTAATGTTTTTAAAACACTGTTATGGACTGAATTGTGTCCCTCCAAAATATCTGTCAACTTGGCTGTGTCATGATTCCCAGTATTGTATGATTGTGTAATCTGATGTGATCTCCTTATGTGTTGTAAACTCTGTCACTATGATGAGGTTATACTGATGATGTATAAAAGATTGGATAGGGTCTTAAGCCAATCTCTTTTGAGATATAAAAGAGAGAAGTGAGCAGACACATGGAAACCCCACACCCCCAACAAGGCAGTACTGGGAGCAGAGCGCATCCTTTGGACCTGAGGTTCCTGCGCTGGGATGCTTTCAGACCAAGGGAAGACTGATACATCACAAGGACCTTCCTCCAGAGCTGACAGATAGAGAAAGCCTTCTCTTGGAGTCGATGCCCTGAATTTGGACATGTAGCCTACTGGACTGTGAGAGAATTAAACTTCTCTTTATTGAAGCCATCCACTTGTATTTCTGTTATAGCAGCACTAGATGACTAAGACAAACACTATCCTGATGATAATGCTGATGATGATATGTCAAAAAATTTAAAAAGCCATTATTAGAACTTTAGAATTCTCCTGTGCTGTATATTCTCAATGACATTTAGATTTTATAGATGTTGTGGTGAAATGAGTTCCTTTATGTGGCGTTTTACCCTGGTTCCTTGGAAAAACAGCTTGAGAAATTTTCCTCCTAAGCCATTTTGTAGCCACACTCAGAGGGGCCATGCCTTGAAATTGAAAAGAAGTTGTGTAGTCAAATTGCACAGAGATTTTTCAGACAGAAAGAAGTAGGAAGACAGGAAGCAGAAGGAAGCAGAAAAGAGAGAGAAGAGAGAGGAGGCAAGGAACCTCCTAAAAGAGCTGTAACATGGAAAAAGGGCTGTAACACTGAAGAGAGTGTAATGGTTAAGGCTGTGTGTCAACTTGGCTGGGCAATGATGTTCAGTGTTTTGGCAGTTGTATAATGTTGTGATCACTTCCCTGTTGAAATCTGATATGTGATCACCCCCATAATGGAATCTGCTGAATGGTACTGGCAGGGGCAGGACCTGTGGTGGCTCACCTTCCCCTCAGCCTTCATCTCTCTGACCTCCACTGCCTACTTCCTTCCTGCTCACCTTGCCAAGGTTTTTGGCTTGTTCTGGATCCTGCAGCTGCCTCTTGTTTGTCTGACCTCCAGTTCTTGGGACTTGAGCTAGCAGCTTACCTGTCGATCTTGGGGTGCATCAATCTTCACTGCCTGTGAACAAGATTCCTGCTCTCTGATATGCTGATCTTGGGTTTGCCAGCCCTGGCGGCTACATGAATCAAGAGAAACCTCTATCCTGATCTATGTACTTGGGACATTACAGCCTCTACAATCACATGAGCTGTTTCCTTGATATAAGTCTCTCTCTCTGTATATTTATACACTTTACTGGTTTTGCTTCTATAGAGAATCCAGCCTAAGACATTTGGTACCAAGAGTAGTTCTAGAGAAACAAAATTGTAAGGATGAGTATTCTAAATTGGTTCTCAAGTCTGGTTAGTCTTAAAGATGTTGATGACCCTGCTTCCAGTAGTAAAGAGGGAACTGCTAATCCATGGCATGAGGTGGCAATTCAAATATATAAAATATCACTACTAATAGATCAGGTATTGGTGAAAGACAAGGTTCTGGGTGATCGCATGTATGATACCTTTCTACAATTTTGTCATAATGAGAAGTATAGGAAGCTGGTTGGTTGCTCCTACTTTCAGTAGACAAACTGTTGAAAGAAAGAGACGTGCTCAGGGCTTCAGAGTCAAAGCTCAAGTGCCACATAAATGACCTCAAAGTTTCCACTTGTGCTTTGAAAGAAAGCCTTATTTCTTGTAGTAACAGAGCTGATATTGCCGAAAACCAAACCCAGAGTCTTATTGTAAGAGTGGCTGAATCACAACACCAGCTCAATTGCCAACATCTAGAGGTGTCTGAAGTTAAAGTGAGGGCATTGATTGGGAAGAAATGGGATCCTGAAACTTGGGATGGGTACATATGGGCAGATAATCAGGAAACTGGAGACACTGAGCCCCTAAATTCCATTGAATCATGCCTGCCAACAGAACCACTCCCATCTGAAGAGATTACCTTATGTTTGTCTGCTGTACTACCCTGCCCAGAAAAACCATTAGCTCCTCCACTCCCATCTAATGAGATTAACCCTAGCCCAGCTGCCTCTAAAGAGTCCTTGCCTGAGTCATTGCCTGGGGCATCGCCTGAGACAGATGCTTTACAAGACAAGGCTGAATATTCTCAAAACAATTCCACACTACTGATTCTGGCTTCTAGAACTATAACTAGACTTAAGTCCCAGGGAGCCCCAAAAGGTGAAGTACAAAGTGTGACCCAGGAGGAAATACACTACACTCCAAAAGAACTGCTTGATTTTTCTAATATGTACAAACAGAAAACTGGGGAATATGTGTGGGAATGACTATTAAGGGTGTGGGATAATGGTGCAAGGAACATAGAGATATGTCAGTCTGAGTTTATTGATATGGGTCCACTAAGCACAGATTCTTCATTCAATATTTCAGCTCAAGAGGTTAGGATAGGATCTAATAGTTTATTTGGTTGGGTTGCTGAAGCATGGATTATGTGGTGGCCTACACTAAATCAAGTTGAAATACCAGACCTGCCTTGTTATACTGTAGAAGGTATCCAAAGGCTTAGGGAAACTGTCATGCTAGAGCAGAGTTATCAGGTTAGACCCACAGACCCACACATGGAATGCCCAGAGAACATACCTTTTACCACAACTGTGAGGAACAAATTTGTGAAGGGAGCTCCAGCATCCTTGAAGACTGCTGTGATTGCTATTTTATGTAAATTCGATTTGCCAGTGGGAAATGCCCTAACTGAATTAAGACACCTAACTACAGTGGGGCTGATTAGATACCAATGTGGTAGGGGCCAAGTGGTGACACTCAGTCAACAAACACAAGGTGGGCGTGGTTACAGTAATAGCGGTGTCAAAGCAGTAATCAGATTAGCCTGTTTTAGTCATCCAGGCCTACTATAACAGAAATACAAGTGGATGGCTTTTGACAAAGAGAAATTTATTCTCTCACAGTCTAGTAGGTTACAAGTCCAAATTTAAGGCATCAGCTCCAGGGGAGGGCTTTCTCTCTCTGTCAGCTCTGGAGGTAGGTCCTTATGATGCATCAGTCTTCCCTTGGTCTGGGAGCAACTCAGTGCAGGAACCTCAGATCCAAAGAATGTGCTTTGCTCCTGGCACTGCTTTCATGATAGTATGAGGTCCCCTGTCTCTCTGCTCACTTCTCTCTTTTATATCTCAAAAGAGATTGGCTTAAGACACTATCTAATCTTGTAGATCTCATCAATATAACTGCCGCTAATCCGTTTTATTACATCAGAGTGATAGGATTTACAACACATAGAGAAATCAATCATACAATACTGGGAATCATGAACCAGCCAGGCTGACAGATATTTTGGGGGGACACAATTCAATCTATGACAGACTTGTATGGACTTATGGAGTTGGCTACTTAGTCGTGGTGTCCCTAGGAGTGAAATAGATAGGAAATCTACTAAATATTTACTTGATCTGTACAAATGGATGAATTCTACATCATCTGAACAGCAGTCTAACTCTAATTGCCAGAATAGAGAGTCACAGTCCCTCAATCAATTCTCAGACTTGGGCAAGTTTAAAGACTCAAAACTTCTTGGTTGAAGGGGAGGCTAGGTCCCCTTGAGGAAGGACTCCAATACATTGCCAAAAATTTATACCATTAATCTCTCTCCCAGCCTTCCCCAAAGAGATCTAAGGACTTTTACAAGAGTGACTATTCATTTGGGAAAAGGAAATAATCACACTTTTCAGGGATTACTAGATACTGACTCTGAACTGACACTAATTCCAGGAGACCCAAAATGTCACTGTGGTCTGCCAGTCAGAGTGAGGGCATATGGAGGTCAGGTTATTAATGGAGTCTTGGCTCATGTCCATCTCACAGTAGGTCTAGTGGGTCCCCAAACCCATGCTGTAGTGATTTCCCAAGTTCCAGAATGCATAATTGGAATATATATACTCAACAACTGGCAGAACCCCCACATTGGATCCCTGACAAATGGAGTAAGGGCTATAATGGTAGAAAAAGCCAAGTGGAAGCCATTAGAACTGCCCCTACTTAGGAAAATAGTAAACCAAAAGCAATACTGCATTCCTGGAGGAACTGCAGAGATTACTGCCACCATCAAGGACTCGAAGGATGCAGGGGTGGTGATTCCCATCACATCCCCATTCAACTTGCCTATTTGGCCAGTGCAAAAGACAGATAGATCTTGGAAAATGACAGTACATTATCAAAAACTTAACCAGGTGGTGACTCCAATTACTGCTAGTATTCCAGAATTAGTTTCATTGCTTGAGCAAATTAATACATCTCCTGGTACCTGGTATGCAGCTATTGATCTGACTAATGTCTTTTTCTCCATACCTGTTTCAAAGGACCACCAGAAGCAGTTTGTCTTTAGCTGGCAAGGCCGGCAATACACCTTCACTTGCCTACCTCAAACTACATCAACTCTCCAGCCCAATGTCATTTTTTTTTTTTAAGCAAAAAGAGTTTTATTTGGCATATATTCAAAAAGGCAGAAGTGGGAAACGGACAACCATGCTGCCAGAGCCATGTCTGCCTGAGTCCAAGGAAATATCACAGAACAGACAAAAGTGGGAAAACAGATAAGCATGCTGTCACAGCCATGTCTGTCCGAGTCCAAAGACCATTACAGAATTATCAGTATATATTAACATTACAAATTGGCAAAACCATTGAAAGCTTAGACTTTTCAGATTGGCTAGAAACTGTGATCCTACATTTTGAATTGTCCTTCTTAACAATCACTGGTACAGGTTTCAGTAACAACAGTCAGGAGGGTCTTCATTGGTCCAACAAATTTCCATTCACTAAATGTTAATAGAAAAAGGTAAGAGTGGAAAGTCTTTCGTATTCGTTTGATTAGCTTTATGTGAAAGTTTCCCTAAAAGATATTTTCCAAGATTATCTTACTATTGTCTTTATACCTCAGGGCCCCATTGATGTGTCCTTGTGAGTCCTTGTGAGCCCAGCTCCAGCTGGGTCACATTCTCTATGCTCAAGGAGAGGGAATAATAGCTCCAATATTAGTTCCTAAATCATTCCATCCTTTTGATTGGAGATTGGAGGTAACACATCAATGATCAATACCTGGACTTAGCTGAGTTCCTAGATGGTGGCTATTGCAGGGCCTTTAAACTCACAGTGCTGGTTTTCCACTGGATACCATCTTGTTCTTCACCAGGTTATTAAGAGCGATGTACTCATCAATGGCATTGCCAAAATGAGCAGATTCAATGTAGCCTGAGGCCTTTTTTGCCTTTTAGATGTCTAAGACAATAGAGAATAAATTTTATTATGTCTAATACTATCAGGATATAGACTAAGAATATTACTATTCCTTGTAATAGTGATTTAGCCCATGTACTTATTCCTGATGATAACCAACCAAACAAACCTAGTGTTTGTAAGGGTGTTACAGTATGTAACCAAGTAGCTTGCTCTCCAATTCTATGTATATCTTGTTCTACTTCTCCTGTGTTATTTATCCAAATGTAACAAGAGGTATTTGCTACAGTACAGACTACACTAATTAAAAAAATAAGGTTATTTTGTTATCTTATCTCAGCCTTGGCTTATGAGATCAGAGCTCACTGTCGTGCCTCCATCTCATCTGTTATTTGTCCCATAGTGACCGACAAATTTTCTTAAAGATTTCTCCAATTCAACTATACCATAAGTATGAATTAAAGCTACCAACCATATCCTGAGTGATGGACCAATGGGTTTTCTTCTGATTTTCATTTTACGATGTGTAACAAATTAACATTACCTTTCCAATATTTACTAGCATCATTACTATGAATATCTAAAGATAATCCTAAAGTTTCCAAAGTGCATTGTCCCTGCATTTGTTAGGAATCTAAACAAGAGATTGCCCATATAAATTCACTATCAGTTGGAAGGGGATCATCTACCAATGTCATAATTTAGTCCGCAGGGACCTTGATCGACTTTCCCTTCCACGAGACATCACAGTGGTCCATTACATTGATGACATTATGCTGATTGGACCTATCAAGGAATAAGTGTGAATGACTCCGGACTTATTGGTAAAAAGTGTGCATGTTGTTACTGTTGTTAGGTGCCATCGAGTCGGTTCTGACTCATAGGGACCCTATGTACTACAGAACGAAACACTGCCCGGTCCTGCGCCATGCTCACAATAATTGCTATGCTTGAGCCTCTTGTTACAGCCACTGTGTCAAATTATCTCGTCGAGGATCTTCCTCTTTTTCGTTGACCCTGTACTTTACCAAGCATGATGTCCTTCTCCAGGGACTGATCCCTCCTGACAACACGTCCAAAGTATGTAAAACGTAGTCTCACCATCCTTGCTTCTAAGGAGCATTCTGGTTGTACTTCTTCCAAGACAGATTTGTTCATTCATTTGGAAGTCTGTGGTATATTCAATATTCTTCGCCAACACCACAATTCAAAGGTGTCAATGCTTCTTCAGTCTTCCTTATTTATTGTCCAGCTTTCACATGCATATGATAAGATTGAAAATACTGTGGCTTGGGTCAGGTGAACCTAGTCTTCAAGATGACCTCTCTGCTTTTCAACACTTTAAAGAGGTCTTCTGCAGTAGACTTGCCCAATGCAAATCTTTTGATTTCTTGACTGTTGCTTCCATGGGTGTTGATTATGGTTCTAAGTAAAATGAAATCCTTGACAACTTCAATTTTTTCTCAGTTTATCATGATGTTGCTTATTGGCCCAACTGTGAGGATTTTTGTTTTCTTTATGTTGAGGTGTAATCCATACTTAAGGCTGTGGTCTTTGAACTTCACCATTAAGTGTTCAAGTGCTCTTCACTTTCAGCAAGCAAGGTTGTGTCATCTGCATAACGCAGGTTGTTAATGAGTTTTTGTCCATCCTGATACCCTGTTTTTCTTCATATAATCCAGCTAAGAATGCCACCTGGCCACTTTGGGCTCCTTATGCCTCTACATCAACAAGCAAAAAAGGGAGTTACCATACTAGGTAATGTGATTGATCCAATTACCAAGAGGAAATTGGATTGATATTACATAATGGAGGTAAAGAAGACTATGTCGGAAATATAGGAGATTCTTTAGGGTGTATGTTAGTACTACTATGCCCTGTGATTAAAGTCAATGGAAAACTACAGCAACCCAATTCCGACATGACTACTAATGGCCCAGACCCTTCAGGAATGAAGGTTTGTGTCACCTCACCAGGCAAAGAACCACGACCAGCTGAGTTGCTTGCTGAGGGTAAAGGGAATACGGAATGGGTGGTGGACGAAGGTAGTTCTAAATACCAGTTACAGCCAAGTGACTGTTTGCAGAAATGAGGACTGTTATTGTTATGAGTATTTCTGCTTTATATGTGTGCATCAAATATTTTCGTTTCCTTCACTTATAAAATATAAGACGTAAACGGGTCTAGTGCATTTCTCGTTGTACGTGTGTTAGTTGTATCTAGTTAGGTGCAAGTATGACTTTGTAATTGTCTTTATTTGGAGATTATGTATGGTTTGGGAGATGCACACAGGTGCCAAGTTGACAAGTGGTGGACTGTGATGGTTAAGATTGTGTGTTAACTTGGCTGGGCCGTTATTCTCAGTGTTTTGGCAGTTGTATAATGTTGTGATCACTTCCCTGTTGAAATTTGATATGTAACCACCCACATGATGGAATCTCCTGAATGGTGCCATTGGAGGCAGGGCCTGTGGTGGCTCACCACCCCCTCAGCCTTCATCTTTCTGCCCTCCACTGCTTACTTCCTTCCTGCTCTCCTTGCCAAGGTTTTTGGCTTGTTCTGGATCCTGCAGCTGCATCTTGTTCATCTGACCTCTGGTCCTTGGGACTTGAACTAGCAGCTTACTTGTCAATCTTGGGATCTGTCGATCTTCAGTGCCTGTGAGCAAGATTCTTGCTCTCCGACCTGCTGATCTTGGGTTCACCAGCCCCTGCAGCTACGTTAATAAGGAGAAACCTCTCTCCTGATCCATGTACTTGGGGCGTTCCAGCCTCTACAATCACATGAGCCATTTTCTTGATATAAATCTCTCTCTGTATATATTTATATGCTTTAGTCATTTTCGATTGTCTAGAGGACCCAGCCTAAGACAGATGGTGACAGGTGTGGAAGGGAAAGGCAAAGGCAAGGGGGCCAAAAGCAGAAGTCTGTTCTCAGAGGTCTGAGAGGAGATCTGTCCTCAGGGGGCCAAGAAGCCTGTCCTCAGGGGACCAACAGGAGGCCTGTTCTGAGGGGGCAAAGTGGAGCCAGTCCTCAGGGGACCTAGAGGAGCCTGTCCTCAGGAAGCTGAGAGGAGCCGAAAAAACTGCTTTGTACTGAAGAAGGGAGGGGTGTGTTCTCCTTTTGGGGGCAGCCTTCTAGACTTTGCTCACATGCTTTCTGATCCTGAGTTGTAGCCTGTTACTTCCTTGATAAACAATTTAACTGTAAATTTGGTCTACAAGTTCTTTGTGGCTATTGCAATGTATTATCAAATCCAGAAGAGAAGTGCAGAGTTCCATGGAAGGAACAGTTGGTGTAAGAATTGGCAAAAAGGTGGGAGGATGGAGCTATGTTTGACCACCGTCACATGGGGTTCAGCCTTTGGTTGATCTACATTCACATTATTCCCCCTGAAGTTAGACAGGTTCTGATGTCATTAATACTACTGGCACCACCCTGTCATAGATGTATATTTAAATTTATTAAAAAACATCTTTTTATTACTTAATTTTGTACAGGAAAAGAAATTGTTATTATAAGTTTAAACTGCTATATTCTTTAACCCATTTTTAATTCAATATAACAAATATTTTTTCAAAATAATTTCTGTTTATTGGAAACAAGAAAATGATTATTTACTATATGGTACTATATTATACCATATCTTTTTCAACAACATAACTGGTGAATATACACATGAACCTGACTGGATGGAATACACAGGAATCAAATTGACTACATCTGTGGAAAGAGGTGATGTAGAAGATCAATATTTTCCTTCAGAACAATGCCAAGGGCCAACTGCAGAACAGACCATCAATTGCTCATATGCAAGTTCAAGCTGAAGCTGAAGAAAATTCAACCAATTCTACAAGAGCCAAACTACAACCTTGAGTATATACCACCTGAATTTAGAGACCTTCTCAAGAATAGATTTGATGCATTGAACACTAATGAGCAAAGACCAGACAAGCTGTGGAATGATATCAAGGACATCATGCATGAAGAAAGCAAAAAGTCATTATAAAGACAAGAGAGAAAGAAAAGACGAAAATAGATGGCAGAAGAGGCTGAAACTCACTCTTGAACATAGATTAGCTAAAGAAAAAGGAAGAAATGGTGATGTAAAAGAGCTGAGCAGAAGATTTCAAAGCGGGGTTCAAGAAGACAAAGTAAAGTATTATAACGAAATGTGCAAAGACCTGGAGATAGAAAACCAAAAGGGAAGAACATGCTCAGCATTTCTAGACATTTCCTTAGCTGAACGAACTGAAGAAAAAGTTCAAGGCTTGAGTTACAATTTTGAAGGATTCTACAGGCAAAAAATTCAGTGACTCAGAAGGCATCAAAAGAAGACAGAAGGAATGCACAGAGATAGTGCACCAAAAAGAATTGGTCAACGTTTAACCATTTCAAGAGGTAGCATATGATCAAGAAACTATGATACTGAAGGAAGAAGTCCAAGCTGCACTGAAGGCACTAGCGTGAAACAGGGCTTCAGGAATTGATGGAATACCAACTGAGATGTTTCAACAAATGGATGTAATGCTGGAAGCACTCACACATCTCTGCCAAGAAATTTGGAAGACAGCTACCTGGCCAACTGTCTGAAGAGATCCATATTTGTGCCCATTGCGAAGAATGGTGACTGAACAGAATGTGGAAATTATCAAGCAATATTATGAATATTACATGAGAGTAAAATTATACTGAAGATAATTCAAAAACATTCACATCAGTACATTGACAGGAAACTGCCAGAAATTCAAGCTGTATTCAGAACAGGACATAGAACCTGTGATATCATTGTTGATGTCAGATGGATCTTGGCTGAAAGCAGAGACTATAAGAAAGATGTTTACCTGTGTTTTATTGACCATGCAGACATTTGACTGTGTGGATCATAACAAATTATGGATAACATTGCAAAGAATGGGAATTCCAGAACACTTGGTTGTGCTCATGAGGAACCTGTACATAGATCAAGAGGCAGTTCTTCCAAGAGAACATAGGATACTGCATGGTTTAAAATCAGAAAATGTGTGCGTCAGGGTTGTATTTTTTCACCATACTTATTCAATCTGTATGCTGAGCAAATAATCCAAGAAGCTAGACTATATGAAGAAGAACATGGAATCAGGATTAGAGGAAGACTCATTAACAACCTGTGATATGTAGATGACACAACCTTGCTTGCTGAAAGTGAAGCGGATTTGAAGCACTTACTGATGAAGATCAGAGACTACAGACTTCAGTATAAAGAAAACAAAAAATCCTCACAAATGGACCAATAAGCAACTTCATGATAAACGGAGAAAATATTGAAGTTGTCAAGGGTTTCATTTTACTTGGATCCACAATCAGTGCTCATGGCAGAAGCAATCAATAAATCAAAGGATGTATTGCATTGGGTAAACACTCTCCAAAAGAACTCTTCAAAGTGTTAAAAGCAAAGATGTCACCTTGAGGACTAAGGTATGCTTGACCCAAGCCACAGTCTTCAATTGCCTCTTATGCATGCGAAAGCTGGACAACGAATAAAGAGGATCACAGAAGAATTGATGCATTTGAATTATGGTGTTGGTGAAGAATATTGAATATGCCATGGACTGTCAGAAGAATGAGCGTATCTGTCTTGGAAAAAGTGCAGCCAGAATGCTCCTTAGAAATTTGGATGACGAGACTTCGTCTAATGTACTTTATACATGTTATCAGGAGAGACCAGTCCCTGGAAGATATCATGCTTGGTAAAGAGGAGGGTCAGCGAAAAAGAGGAAGACCCTCAGCAAGATGGATTGAAACAGTGGCAGCGATAGATAATGTGATCAGTCATAACATAACAAGGATTGTGAAGATGACACAGGAAGAGGCAGTGTTGCGTTCTATTGTGGATGGGGTCGCTATGAGTAGCAAAACGACTCGAGGGCACCTAACAGCAATACCATATTATTTAAGGTAATTATTACTAGCTCTAGCTGCCCTTATTTGATGACCTCGTTGGTTTAACGCAATAGAAATTTATGTTCATTCCTATCGTATTCCATGATGTGTTATGCTTCTCTTCTAGGTGGTCCCCCTCTAAGCTTTAAGTCAGGTATCCAGAGTCTATCGACCTCGTAGTTTTACTGCTAGATGCATGAATTGGGAGAGAAAGGGAATGGAAGATTATGACATTTCCAGCATCAGGTATCACTGTGACCACATTCCTTTGATCAGAACTCTAATATGACTCAATCCATCTTAGATGCTCAAGTTTGGGGAATGCATAATACTATCTCTGCAAAATGAATATATTAGAAAAATATTGTAAAAGAAAATGCAGACTTATCTTTAAAGTGGCACTGCTTCATTTGTGGACTGAACCACAATTTTTAATTTATGGTATTTCAAAGCTGTTAAAAATTCTGATCTCTTCCAATTAACCTAAGATTGCATTAAAAGATAGAATACATAATTCAAAGAAATTGTAATTTAATCTCACAAAAATCCTCTTATAAAACAACTGTCAAAGTTAAATTTTATGACATAAAATTTGTATTATATTGGATAATGATTCCAAGCTTTCTATATAATGTTACAAGAGTTTGAAAGAATAAAAGGAAAGACAAGAATAATTTTGTCTTAAATTCATGTGTAAACCATAAGAAATGATCATTTCCAAACTTGAAAGAATCTATAAATATTATTACATTTTTTTCCTTTGGCAGAGATTTTCATTATTAAATTTTATTTTTTCCTTCCTTTGTTTGAAGTATTAAGTTGTATTTTGTTAAATAAGAAAATATTTGTTAAAATATTCTTTGAGACAGAGAACATTTATAAAGTGTAGACATAAACTGAGCTTGAAACTAATAACAATTGCAATCAAAAGGTAGGATTATGCAGTTTTAAAAAATGGTTCAGCTTTTTAAAAATTTTTCTAGCTCATGGGATAGTTTTTCTTTTTCTGAAAAACTGAAATCTGTTCTTGCAATATGTTTATCCCTAATTTAAGAACTATATTTCTTGTAATTATTCCTTTTTAAAATTATGGTGGCAATGAAATGAGATCAAAATGTGCCATATCATCATTTACAGTAAGAGTCCTGAGATATTTACAGTATACTCCCAAAGTTTATTCAGGCATGGAAATAAAAATGTTATTAATGGAAAAATGATGGTTTAATGCAAAAGGTTTAAAAAACATACTGATAGACACTTCGTACAAATTGATAGAACTTTTTGCCGCATTTAAATGACTGATAAACTTGTTTAAAATGGCCAACCTAAAATGAGACTACCAGTATAAAACAAGCAGTCTTATTCATTGTGCCCCCATCATTTGGGCACTGCAGCATGACAGTAGATCATATTAAAGGGTCAGAATTAGCTCTTCTTCACAATAATTCGTGTGCCTTAATGAGAATAACTAAGTTACCAACAATGGCACTTAATATAATTTGGAGTATTTGATTATCACATTTACTTTTAATAAATGTGAACAGTTTTACTGTTGAACATAAAAAATATATACAAATATTTGAGGATTACGTAAAGGTCTGCACCCATTTCAGTTCATATGATAAAACTTATATAAGATAAAAGCAAAGGAAGTTTTATAGAGATTAGAATTGGCATGCCCTCCAACTGTTAAAAAGTTCATTTTTCCTTTAGTTAAAAGGAAGCATTTGAATAAAATACATAAATATTAAAAAGGCAATTATAGTTTGTTACCAGGACGACAGAAATGAAGCACATGATAAAATAATGGGAATAATTTACAGCTCAATGGGACAACCATAGAGACAATAATATAATGAAAAAGGCACATTTATTTAAAAAGAAAATAAGATCTGTTATCTAAGCCCATCTTTAATTTCAACATTAGTGTACCAGATGACAGTAAAGGACCTCATATTTCAAATCTTTCAAAGACATTTTCAGTAATTCGTTGGCGATTAGGAAATAACATAACTACTTTAATGCAAAGAGATTCTCCTGAATAAGCTAGCAATTCAATTCTATTAGGAAGTAAATGCATTTGCTTCCCTTGACACCCTTTGATATTCTATAATAAATGAAGGGTCCATGCAAAATACTTTAGACTGTTTGTAGGTCTGATTCAACTGTTAAAATTCCATAGCTATTTACAAGTGTGTAGCCTCAATACTCAAATATAATAACCTCCCCAATTAAAGCCTTGGAAGTTACAAAATACTTTCAGTCTATGGAGAAGTATACATTCAAAATTAGCTTGATCTGTCATTTCTTATGATGATAGCTGATAAATATTTTGAATAAAGAACGTAGTAGTTTGGGAAATGTAATTCATTTGTAATTCAAAACCAGATGAGTATAATATAAAACTAGCATCAAGAACAGAATTGCAGAAACATGACTGGAACTAATAATAGTTCTGTCATAATACATGTTTATCACTTTAGTCGACAACGCATATCTAAAATGGGCCCTGGTATTTTTGATAAACTTTGACCACAACTATATGACAAAGACTGGAATCTCCACATGCCATTAAGTAGCCTCAGTAGCATAACAGTGACCTATACTTTGTACCTTGGGAATTTCTCCAAATCTGGGAAAGTGTGGAGGGGTTGTGAAGGAGGCCAGTTAGCATTCTTGTATTCATGTGGCAATTGACTGCCTTCTGATTGGAGACCAAAGGCTGCCTAATGTCCAAAGCATTATTATGACATAAAGAAGGAAATTAATCAGAGAACAAACACAGTTGGAGTTCACAAGCATGGTCAGATGAGGACTGACAAAGGGAAATTTTATTTTCAGTAATGGTGTATGTCAGATTGTTGTGTTGCATTTTGCTAGGTTCCAACAAAGAAAAAGCTGTAATAAAAGTAGGTGTATTTTTGTCAACCTAAATGAAAGATCTCTATCACTGTATGTCATTTTAAGAAAATGAGAACAAAATTCAACTCTATTTTGTGGCCTAGTCCTGGATTGTAACATAAGTCTCTAGGGCGGGGTTAGAGGTGGGGAGAATATGTTCTACAACTTCAGCTCAATATCTATCTATATAACAGCACCCTCCACAATATTATAAACATAAGAGAAAATCACCTAATGAATCAATTGTTCAAGAATCTGGTTATTAACATCAGGGAGTGGCAGAGGAAAACGAAGTGGTAATGTCAGGACATCCAGGATCAGCAGACAAGACATGGATGTGATAGGGGAAAATGTAAAGTGTGACCTTTGGAGAGGCATGTATAACTGCTGATCTACCTGAGCCAGAATGGAAAGAATAAGATGGCATGGGTTCCTGAGAATTTGACAGTGAGTCTGTTATTATTATAACTTATTTCTATCCTCAACCTGGTATGGCCTGGAGTAAGAGTAATGTGAGATAATTTGGACACTTCTGAGGGAATTTTCTTTCTTGGAAGTTCTAGGGCTTTGTAAATTTCAGATAAGTTAGTTTCTATGACCACCACTAATGTGTAAATGAAAAACTTATCAGGAATAAACACTAATTTTATTGAGGAACTTGAATGTGCATTATCATATTTCATCTTCATAACAACACTTGTAAGATAGATATTATTGTCCCAGGTTCTCATGTGAACCTAAGAGAGGTTAGGTAGTTTATCCAGGTAGGAGTAATCTTAATTCACTAGTTAAATCCATAGCATCTGACTCCAAAATCTTTGTTCTGTTACACTATGTGACCATAGAAAAGCCTGGAAAAAAAAATTCCATCACTGTTTGCAAAAATCAATATTCACAATTTCACATGACTGCATAGGCAGTACTTAAAGATAAAGGCAATTTTTGCAGAAGAAATAATCGTATTTCCTTCTTTTTACATTTTTTTATCAAAAAATTGAAATGTGAGAACCCTAGTACAATCCTAGTTGACCTCAAGATCCTCTAGGATTACTTTGTGATTTAACTTTCATGAACAAAGAACCAGTGAAAAAACACAAACAAACCAATGAATGTGTAATGGTTCTGACAAGCATCTTGCTTGGTTTCCTACCCTTAGGAAACTGTCATCCCATTTCATTGTCAGTTTATAAACACCATTGCTAAATGGAAAGCAGAGATAATTCATTCAGTTCACTTAGGAAAACCTTGAACTTAAGGTCACCTAAACTAAATCTGTTTAAATCTCAGAAGTAATGAGGGAGCAAACATGAAATTATAGAAAATTCTGATGCTATTTTCATCCCAGAGAGTTCAGAATTACATTATGCAGGGGATATAATTAACTCCACTGAATTCTACTCTAAGTAGCATGTTAGAAGTATTAGCATAAATGGAACAAAAGCATAGACCTGAAGAAAAGTATCTGCAACATAGCTATCAACAGCTAATGGGAATGAAAAAAAATCTTGCAAAGGAATAACAAATGGTTAAAAGCCAGAGGAAGTGATACAAGCTATAATTAAATAAATAAAAGAGCATGTAAACTACAGAGCCATTTATTCCATGGGTGAAAGAATGCAGAATAATATCAAGCTAAATGAAGAACTACTGATTTTGCAAGGCTCAGGATAGGACAGACAAGGAAGCAACCCAACTAGAGTCAGGAAACCTTCATTCTTGTCAAATATGGCCTGATTCACTGTTTGACTTCTAGTAAGAACTTAAACTTCCTGAATTTCTCTTTCTCGCATCTGTAGGATGAGACACATTATATCTCCTTCATAGATATGTTAAGGCGGCAGGTAAAATAAAGTAACTGAATGGATACTTAGATGAAAGACAATATAATACAACTACATTTTTATTACAGTAGCAAGGCATGGTGGAAACTGCCCAGAGTATAAAGGAGAAAAAACTCAGGTTTATGTTTTGTTCCTACTATTTATTAGATACTTAAATTTAAACAAATCATTTAACATCCTAGAACCTCAGGTTTCTCATATGTAAAGTGAGAATAGGGAAAAAGATACAGTTGTGTGAAGATCAGATGAGAAAATGTATTTTAAGTGCAATGTGAAAAATGTAGCAATTCATACAAATGATATTGATTAAAAAATCTCGTTCTTAAGGGTATACTAGTAGGAATAGTTATGAAAATTCTATGAGTGGAAGGTTACTGGAAACATGTATTTCCAAATGTGTCAGATAACCAAGCAATGTCAGCAATGGCCAGAGTCTCAGCATGTCACCAAGTATTAAACTATTTTTGAAACACAAATTTCCATTTTGTACTAATTGGGTGTATAGCTTAATGTCCTCATCAATTTCACATTTTAAAAATGATTAATTCCTGTTTTGGTACAGCAAGGCTATTGCTAGTAACCTATTTTGAAAAGGTGAAATGAGCTTTCTAAGGAAAGAGCTCCAGACTCTCAAAGGGAGACAAACACAAAAGTTTCTTTAATAATGATGAAAGTTATGGATGTTCTTCTCAAAACTTCAAGTCTAGATATCATATTTTCCAGAGTAATCCACTTACTCAATAATTTGTTTACAATTTTTTTCCAGATCATTTTTTCAAGATGTATGCTTGAAGATGGAAGGAATACACAGAGTCACTGTACCAAAAAGAACTGGTCAAATTCAACCATTTTAGGAGGTAGCATATGATCAAGAACTGATGATATTGAAGGAAGATGTCCAAGCTGCACTGAAGGCACTGGTGGGAAACAAGGCTCCAGGAATTGACGGAATACCAATTGAGATGTTTCAACAAATGGATGCAACGCTGAAAGCACTCACTTGTCTATGCTAAGAAATTTGGAAGATAGCTCCTGGCCAATGCACTGGAAGAGATCTGTATTTGTACCCACGTCAAAGAAAGGTGATCCAACCAAACTGGGAATTATCAAACAATGTCATTAATATCACACACAAGTAAAATTTTGCTGAAGATGGTTCAAAAGCTGTTGCAGCAGTACATTGACAGGGAACTGTCAGAAATTCAACCAGATTCAGAAGAGAACTTGGAATAAGGAATATCATTGCTGATGGATCCTGGCTGAAAGCAGAAAATACCAGAAAGATGTTTACCTGTGTTTTATTGACTATGTAAGGGCATTCGACTGTGTAGATCATAACAAATTATGGATAACATTGTGAAGAATGGAAATTCCAGGGACACTTAATTGTGCTCAGGAGGAACCTGTACTTAGACCAAGAGGCAGTTGTTCTGACAGAACAAGGGGCTACTGGGTGGTTTAAAGTCAAAAAAGGTGTGTGTCAGGGTAGTATCCTCTCACCATACTTATTCAAACTGTATGCTGAACTAATAATCCAAGAAGCTGGACTATATGAAGAAGAACAGAGCCATCGGGATTGGAGGAAGACTCATTAACAACCTGTGTTATGCAGATAGCACAACCTTGCTTGCTGAAAGTGAAGAGGACTTAAAGAACTTACTGATGAAGATCAAAGACTACAGCCTTCAGTATGGATTATACTTCAACATAAAGAAAACACAAATCCTCACTATTGGACCAATAAGCAACATCATGATAAAGAGAGAAAAGATTGAAGTTGTCAAAGATTTCATTTTACTTGGATCCACAATCAATGCCCATGGAAGAAGCAGTCAATAAATCAAATGACATTGCATTGGGCAAATCTGCTACAAAAGACCTCTTTAAAGTGTTCAAAAGCAAAGCTGTCACTTTAAGGACTAAGGTGAGACTGACTCAAGCCATGGTGTTTTCAATTGCCTCATATGAACATGAAAGCTGGACAATGATTAAGGAAGACAGAAGAAGAATTAATGCCTTTGAATTATGGTGATGATGAAGAATACTGAATGTACTATGGACTTCCATAAGAATGAACAAATCTGTCTTGGAAGAAGTGCAGCCAGAATGCTCCTTAGAAGCAAGAATGGCAAGACTTCGTCTCACATACTTTGGGCATGTTATCAGGAGGGAACAATCCCTGGAGAAGACATCATGTTTCGTGTCATGGATTGAATTGTGTCCACCAAAACTATGTGTCAACTTGGCTAGGCCATGCTTCCCAGTATTGTGTGATTGGCCACCATTTTGTCATCTGTTGTGATTTTCCTATGTGTTGTGGATCTTATCTCTACGATGTTAATGAGGCAAGATTAGAGGCAGTTAGGTTAATGAGGCAGGACTCAATCTATAAGATTAGGTTGTGTCTTAAGCCAGTCTCTTTTGAGGTATAAAAGTGAGAAGCAAGCAGAGAGACATGGCGACCTCATACCACCAAAAAACAAGAGCCAGGAGAATAGCGCCTCCTATGGACCTAGTATCCCTGCATTGAGAAGCTCTTCAAGTGAGGAAGATTGATGACAAAGACCTTCCCCTAGAGATGTCAGAGAGAGAAAGCCTTCCTCTGGAACTGGCATCCTGAATTAGGACTTCTAGCCTCCTAGACTGTGAGAGAATAAATTTCTCTTTGTTAAAGCCATTCACAGGTAATATTTCTGTTATGGCAGCACTAGATAACTAAGAAACTTGGCAGAGTAGAGGGTCAGCAAAAAAGAAGACCCTCAAAGAGATGGATTGACACAGTGGCTGCAAAAATGGACTCAAGCATAGCAAAAATTATGAGAATGGCGCAGATCGGTCAATGTTTTGTTCTGTTGTACATAGGGTTGCTATGAGTCAGAACTGACTCCACAGCACCTAACAACAACAGCAACATGCTTGCTTTAGTCTGCAAACTGGTGTCCTGGGAGCCACCAATGTTGCCTGCAGATGTGTTTTGTTTGGCCAACACAGTGACTCTTTTAATAGGGCAAAAACTCTCAATTTGCAGTTCCCATTACCCCCGTGGGTTTAGAATTTGCTACATTGCACATTTAACTTACCTGCCCGGATCCTTAAGGTATTTATTTGAGTTGACACCTGTAGGTACAACTTGGAACCTAAAAACTGACCACAACTCACTGTTTACTGAAAGATACCCAAGTTATAAAGCCCATAAACACACATATTTTGTACAGATATTTTCCTATTTTTGTCAGTCTTGAATTTGTTAAAATTTCCTTTATTCCTAAGTTTATTGTTTCAGATCTACGTAACAGATATTAAAATAATTTATTTTCCCTCTTGAATAATCAGGGAGTGTAACTTTGAGTATGACAAGCCAAGTCCTCCCCACCCTACCCACTACCCCCAGCATCTCAAATTAGTCATAGGCTACATTGAAAGTATCTCTATCTTATGGAATTTTTTTTTCTTTTTTAAATTTTTGGGACAACAATGCTTCAAACTTATATTCTGTGGTCTTGGATTTATAGAATGTAAATTCATGGTTGTAGTAGTATTTTACCACTCAAGTTTTTATCATATACCATGTATTTTGCAAATAGTGTGCCTAAGAAAATAATGTGCAAGGGGGTTGTGTAGTTGCACAAAAAAAAAAAAAAAGTAGTATAATGTGAGTGTTATTTGTGTAAAAATACAGTAGTTTTTATAGACTTTAGAATAATGGGAATTAATTCCTTCTAAAAGTGACAGTTAAAGCTGTTGTATTGTTTTCCTTTTAGGAATAACACTTTTTCCTCTCTCTCCCAATCCTCAGTTAAATGTGCATTTTCTGACTTTGGATTTCAAAAGCCTTGATCTTTAGAGAAACAAAAGACCACTGGCATACATAAATTATTTCATGAAAATTAAGGGACAAAGCTAGGTTGTACCTCCTTGACCAATATTATCATCAACAGAATACACACACACAGAGTTTCTACAATCTGGGGAGAAACAAGAAGGAAACAAAAATAGGAAAAAATGAACACAAAAATGTTGAGGATCCATTGTCCTGCTTTATTAACAAAGACCTCAGTATGCAGAGAGGAAATGGAGCTTAAGCAACTGAAGAGATTCCAAGAACAAGGATGGCATGGAATTATTGGTATTACACAACCTGAAGGGTCATAGACATAACATAGTACTTCACTAGAACTGAAGGTTTTATGGGTACAGTAACAAGAAACATCTGCAGTAACAAGAAACCTGCGTGGACCAAAGACCAAACAGCAGATAAGATGGTGGATGTCTCCCCAGTGCTGGATGCAAAAGATAAATAGTCTTTCAATACAAAGTCTTAACAGTAGATAAGCTTCTCCCCACCAAGTATTTAGCCCTACTCTGGGAAAACAATTTTCATTGGCTGACAATAAATTTCCACCAATGGACTGAATAGGGGTTAAACTGAAATTCATTCAAGTATAGAAACATGTTTATATACCTTGCACACCTAAGTTTTTTTTTTTAAAGAAATTCATATTTAAAATATACTTAACAAAAAATTTTTTAAATTCATATTTACACAGGTAAATCTTGGAAAAATAGTTGTTTCCAAGATTTTGAACCTTTGTTTGAAAAAAGGGACTAAGTAGTTTCTTCTCCTCTCTAGTTCAATCTGCATTACAGTATTGATATTCATTGCAGTGTAGAAGCTAAATCATATACTAAAACAATCTAGCATTAAGCGGGAATGCTAAACCATTTTCTATACTCTTCATACATTGGTGGTAAATATATATATATATGTATATATATGTATATATATATGTGTGTGTGTATATATATATATATATTAGGCTAATAAATTTTGTATGCTCCAAAACATGTAGATATTAAATGTAAAGTATAGTATTATTAGGTTTGAACATTTAACTAGGGCATTAAAACTACTTCAGCTACGTTTCAGTCCAAGACTTCATTCTGACCTCAAGAGAGTGCAACTCTCACTGCCATCATGCACACAGATCTAGAACATTTGGATCCACTTACTCTTTGCAAATGAGGTGTCTCACTTCTTGACTTCCAAAACCTTTAAGCAATCTATTTCTTATAACATGAATCAAAGGTTTGTTGGATATCTTCTGAACCATCTGGGTGAGTTAAGGGTAAAGGAATCTAAAATGAATGTGTTAGTTTTATTTAAAATACGCATGGGCTTATAAACTAATTGAAAATTACTTGACATGAACTTATAGGAATTTGGCAGAAAATATTTCCCTGAACCCAACACTTTGATAAGGTCCAAACGCAGTAAAAAATTGCCCACATTTTTAGGCGTGAGTTGGCAAAATAGTCAAATAATCATTAAAGTGAAAAAAAGACATTAAAAAGGATTTAAAATAGATTTTTTTCTAATGAGACAGAACTATGGACAGGCTTATATGTCTTTTTTACAATAGTAGATCTTAAACTTTTCAGCAAGTAGTCTTATGCATCTGATTACATCTGAGTGACCTTTAGTATGCGTCTATGTTTCAGGTGTTTCTTCCTGTTGTGAGTGTGCTGTAGAAACTGAAATTATTGCTAAGTGCCTTTCTTCCATACACACATACATACATACACGTACATATGCATGTATATATATACACACACATACACAAAGTCCTGAAAAAATAAAGAAAAAAACATACCCTCTGTATTTCTTTTTGAATATTATATATATATATATATTATACACACACACACACACACACACACACACTGTGGTTCTAGTCTACTTATTTTTTTTCCAATGACGGTTGCCAGATAAATACTGGATGCACAGTTAAATCTGAATGTCAGATAAAGAGCAAATGATTTCTTTTGTCTAAGTATGACCCATACAACATCTGGGACATACTTACACTAAGAAATTAATCATTCTATATCTACAATTCAAATTTATTTGTTGTTGCAGTTATTAGGTGCTGTCAGGTCAGTTCCCATTCACAGCAACCTTACGTAATACAGAATGAAACACTGCCCAGTGCTGCTTCATCCTCACAATCCTTGCTATGTCTGAGCCCATTGTTGCAGCCACTGTGCCAGTCCATCTCATTGAGGGTCTTCCTCTTTTTCGCTGACCCTCTACTTTACCAAGCATGATGTCCTTCTCCAGGGACTTGTCCCTCCTTTACGACATGTCCAAAGTACATGAGACAAAGTTTCGCCATCCTTGCTTCTAAGGAGCATTCTGGCTGTACTTTCTCCAAGACAGATTTGTTCGTTCTTCGGGCAGTCCATGGTATATTCAATACTCTTTACCAACATCATAATTCAAAGGAATCCTTCAAGTCCTTTTTTTAAAACCCAAAAACCATACTTTCAACACCGCTTAATAAATGCGTTTAGAAAAGAAAATAGTTCAATTAATAAGTACTTCTCAGGCACCTACTATGTAGTCACACTCTCTTAGGTAGTATAATACCTACCTTCCAATCACAGACTATAATGCTAACGTGAAGAATACAATTAAGGTTAACTGAAAAATTATGTCAACTATCCATAAATGATCTGTTTATAGATGAAAAAAAGAACAGTGAGGCCTACTGAATTTGTAGAAGTTTTCATAGTTGAGGGATACTTTGAAGGAAATGAAGAATTTTTATATCTGGAAGAGAAGTGAAGGGCATTCCAGAGAAGAGGAACAAGGTTGAAGATTTAGGGGAGAGAAGGAGAACAATATGTTCATGACCCATTGCAGGTGCTCAAAAGATGGAAACAATTACTATTAGTCAAAGATGTTTAAAACTAAAATCCGAAAATTAAAAAAAATTATATAATGTCAACACTTTCTGTCAATCATTTGTAAAATGTGCTGCTTTACTTCAAAAGCACAATCACAGATTCCAAAGCCTTGTAATCTCTGACTCTCAGAAATACTGATCCAGAACTGTATTTGTGGTAAACAAGAGCATGGACTGTAGCTATTATCTTTGCATTTCCAATGCTTAGCATAATGCCTCAGCACAGTGCTCAATAAATGTTTGGAAAATGAAAATAGAAGGGATAGAAACAAGACAGGAAGGAGGGAAGGAAGAAGTAAGCGTGGAAGGAAGGAAGAAAAAAAGGAAAAGAAATAATTCTTGAAGACAGTCAGACATTTTAGTAGTCCTAAAGTTGTGTTAATATTTTCATTGAAGAATTTATTTATGTATTTTAAAAAATGAGAAATAACCGTAGAACTTCAAACATGCTCAATTTTATACAAACAGGAATTCTTTATCCATTTGCTTTGGAAAAGATTACTTTAAATAGATACTATAACGTAGACTTTTTTAAAAATATCCAATTAGGTTTCAAGATCGCAATTCTCTTTAAATTGCTCTTCAGAAATCACTCTTTCATCCAAAGCAAAAATTAAAATTAAAAAAATGTATTTAGCGAAGTTATGATTTTTTTAAAAACGCAGTTTTTAGCCATTTCAAAAGGTAAGTTCATTGAGTAAATAGTTGCGCAATACCCATTGAAGATTCTTGAAGTGCAGATGAATATGTGTTTGCTTTGTAACAACAGATAGCTTGTCGTGGCTTATTGATGTCAGTATCAAGTCTAAAGGTCACTGCTGTAGCTGACAAGATACAGCATCTCACTGTCAATCAGTGAATTTTTCCAGTAGGATGAAGGAGATTTTAATATTTGCCCTGCCTTGCAGATTTTCAGTCTCTAAGTTATTATTTTACCATATACATACATTTTTTTAAAGATGAATACTGCTTTCCTCCCTTGTCCTCTTGATTTCTATTAGGCCATTAGTGACTCCTTTCAGTACTGGTCCTATTTGGATAAAGCCAGAAGATAATACCAAGATTTTCCTTATCACTGATATAACACAATATTTTATTTCATTTTATTTTATTGTACTTTAAGTGAAAGTTTACAATTAGTCTCTCATACAAAAATTTATATAGACATTGTTATGTGACGCTAATTGCTCTCCCTATACTGTGACAGCACACCCCTTTCCACCCTTGATTTCCCATATCCATTCAACCAGCTCCTGACCCTCTCTGCCTTCTCATCTCACTTCCAGACAGGAGCTGCCCATTTAGTCTCATGTATCTACTTGAGCTAAGTATCACAAGTATCATTTTATGTTCCATAGTGCAGTCTAATCTTTGTCTGAAGAGCTGGCCTCGGGAATGGTTTTAGTTCTGGGTTGACAGAGAATCCGGGAGCCATTCTTCCTGGGGTTCCTCCAGTCTCCATCAGACCATTAAGTCTGTCTTTTTACTAGAATTTGAGTTCTGCCTCCCACTTTTCTCCTGCTCCATCAGGGACTCTCTGTTGTGTTCCTTGTCACGGGGGTCATTGGTGGTAGCTGGGCACCATGCAGTTCTTCTGGTCTCAGGTGATGCAGTCTCTGGTTTACGTGGCCCTTTCTGTCTCTTGGGCTATACTTTCCTTGTGACTTTAGTGTTCTTCATTCTCCTTTACTCCAGGTGGGTTGGGACAAATTGATGCATCTTAGATGGCTGCTCGCTAGTTTTTAAGACACCAGACACCACTCACCAAAGTAGGATGCAGAACATTTTCTTAATAAACTTTGTTATGCCAATTGACCTAGATGTCCCCTGAAAGCATGGTCTCCAGACCCCCGTCCCTGCTACTCTGTCCCTCAAAGTGTTTGACTGTATTCAGGAAACTTCTTAGCTTTGGTATAGTCCAGTTGTGCTGACTTTCCTGTAGTGTAACACAATTTTTTTTAAATAAATATAGGAGGAGACTTTTAGGAAATGAGATGCAAGAACTCTGTAAATTTTGGCAGAGTCAAAAGGTCATGGTTTCCAAACACAGGTATTGACTGCTTTTTCTCTGTATTAGAAATTTAGAAAAAGTCCCTTCTTAGGCATTTTCACTAGTAGGACTAAGGTAGAATAGTACGTCCAATGACACCTAAACCTAAAGATTCTGTGAAAGAAAAAGTCTTAATCTCCTTTATTACCCTGGCCAATGCTTACCAGTTTTACCATCTGGAGGCACAGACTAAATCTGTGTTATACAAACATAAGTATTTCATGGACCCTTTTTCGTTTGAGGGTAATACTTTTATAGTATTTATAAGAAATGATACATACTTACATTTTTAAGTTAAGCAATACAGAAATGTATAAAGAGGAAATTTTTAAAAATCCATCAGAATTTTCATCATTAAGAAAAAAATAAAACCAAAGGATTTTTTACATTAGCTGAACATCATTTTAGTTCCTTACTATGCATGTATGTTGTTGTTATGTGTCCCAGTAGGCATATGGATATTACCCTTTCACTGACAGCATTGTACTTCAGAATAGATCTTGAAATGTTCTTTTGGATGGTGAATGGAACACCATTTCTCTTCAATTTGTCATTGTTGGCATAGTAGATCATATGATTGTCCAATTCAAAATGGCCAAAACTAGTCCATTTCAGCTCACTAATGCCTAGGATTTTGATCTTTATGTGGTCTATTTCATTTTTGATGACTTCCAATTCTCCTTAATTTGTAATTCATACATTCCATGTTCCTATTATTAATGATAGTCTGCAGCTGTTTCTTCTCATTTTGAGTACCACCATATCAGCAAAAGAAACTTTACTCCATCAATGTCATTAAGGTCAACTCTACTTTGAGAATGAAGCTCTTCTCTAGTTGTATTTTGAGTGTCTTCCAACCTGAAGGGCTCATTTTCTGGCACTATACAAGACAATGTTCCACTGATATTCATAATGTTTACATTGGCCATTTTTTTTTTAAGAAGTAGACTTCCAGGTCCTTCTTCCTGGTCTGTGTAAGTCTGGAAGCTATTCTGAAACCTGTCTACCATGGGTGACCGGCTGGTATTTGAAATACTGGTGGCATAGCTTCTAGCATCACAGCAACATGCAAGCCACCACAGTAAGACAAATGATAGAATTTTGCAAGACCCCAATGATTTCTTCATTGTAAATACTTGTTTTTCACCAACAAAAATGGTGACTATACACCTGGACCTCCCCAGATGGAATACACAGAAATCAAATCAACTACATCAGTAGAAAGATAAGATGGAAACACTCAATATCATCAGTTAGAACAAGGCTAAGGGCTGACTTTGAAAGAGACCATCAATTGCTCATATGCTGAAGAAAATTAGAACAAGTCCATGAGAGCCAAAATACAACCCTGAGTGTATCCTAGCTGGATTTAGAGACCCTTTCAAGAATAGATTTGATGCATCGAATGTTAACGATCAAAGACCAGACGAGTTGTGGAATGACATCAAAGACATCATACATGAGGAAAGCAAAAGGTCATTAAAAAGACAAGAAAGAAAGAAAAGACCAAAATAGATGTCAGAAAACACTCTGAAAGCTGCTCTTAAACAAAGAGTAGCTAAAGCCAAAGGGAAGAAATGATGAAGTAAAAGAGCTGACCAGGAGATTCCAAACGGCAGCTTGAGAAGACAACGTAAAGTATTATAATGAAATGTGCAAAGACTTGGAGATAGAAAACCAAAAGGAAAGAACACCCTCAGCATTTCTCAAACTGAAAGAACTAAAGAAAAAATTCAAACCTCGAGTTGCAGTATTGAAGGATTCTATGGGGAAAATATTGAGTGACACAGGAAGCATGAAAAGAAGATGGAAGGAATACATAGAGTCAGTGTGCCAAAAAATTCAGCCATTTCAGGAGGTAGCATACAATCAAGAACTGATGGTTTTGAAGGAAGATGTCCAAACTGCACTGAAGGAAATGGTGAAAAACAAGGCTCCAGGAAGTGACGGAATACCAATTGAGATGTTTCAACAAACTGCTGCAGCAGTGGAGGTGCTCACTTGTCTATGCCAAGAAATTTGGAAGACAGCTTCCTGGCCAACTGACTGGAGGAGATCCATATTTGTGCCCATTCTAAAGAAAGATGATCCAACAGAATGTGGAAATTATCGAACAATATCATCAATATCACACACAAGTGATATTTTGCTGAAGATCATTCAAAAGCATTTGCAGCAATACATCAACAGGAAGCTTCCAGAAGTTGAAGCTGAATTCAGAAGAGAACATGGAATGAGGGATATCATTGATTATGTCAGATGGATCTTGACTGAAAGCACAGAATACCAGAAGGTTGTTTACCTGTTTTTTATTGACTATACAAAGGCACTTGACTGTGTGGATCATGACAAATTATGGATAGATAATATTGCAAAGAATGGGAATTCCAGAACACTTAATTATGCTCAGTAGAAAGAACCTGTATATAGCCCAAGAGACAGTCGTTCAAACCAAACAAGGGGATACTGCATGGTTTAAATTCAGGAAAGGTGTGTGTCAGGGTTGTATCCTTTCACCGTACTTATTCAATCTGTATGCTGGACAAATAATCCGAGAAGCTGGACTATATGAAGAAGAACAGGGCATCAGGATCAGAGGAAGACTCATTAACAACCTGCAATATACAGATAACATAACCTTGTTTGCAGAAAGTGAAGAGGACTTGAAGCACTTACTGATGAACACCAAAGTCTACAGCCTTCAGTACGAGTTACACCTCAACATAAAGAAAACAAAAATCCTCACAACTGGATCAATAAGCAACATGAAACAGAGAAAAGATTGAAGTCGTCAAGGATTTCATTTTACTTGGGTCCACAATAGACTCTCAAGGGAGCAGCGGTCAAGAAATCAAAGGACTTGTTGCATTGCAAAAGACCTCTTTAAAGTGTTAAAAAAAGCAAAGATGCCACTTTGAGGACTAAAGTGTGCCTGATCCAAGCCATGATATTTTCAATCACCTCACATGTACGCAAAAGCTAGACAATGAATAAGGAAGAACAAACAAGAATTTACACCTTTGAATTACGGTGTTAGCAAAGAGTAGTGAATATACCATAGACTGCCAGAAGAACGAATAAATATGTCTTGGAAGTAGTGCATCCAGAATGCTCTTTAGAAGCAAGGATGGTGAAACTTTGACTCACATACTTTGGACATATCAGGAGCGACCAGTTCCTGGAGAAGGACATCATGCTTGTTAGAGGGTCAGTGAAAGAGAGGAAAACCCTCAATGAGATGAACTGATGCAATGGCTGCAACAATGAGCTCAAACATAAAAACAATTGTGAGGATCATGTAGGACTATGCAGCGTTTTGTTCTGTTATACATAGGATCTCTATGAGTTGGAACTGACTCAAGAATGGTACCTAACAACAACAACAAAGTAACACTAACTTTTTTTTTTTCTGCAGCCATATGGCCCTCAGGAGTATAAGCTCAGCTTTATATCTGAATGAGTATATCATTTCATTTTCACACCTTCTCTATTCATGTGTGTTTTTTTTTTGATTCATCTCCTGATGAGCTGGACTGGGCAGTAAATAGTTTTTCAAAAGGAATTAAAGGTTGATATTTTTTTCTTGTGCTCTTTTGTGTTTGGTAAACTACCTACTGCCTTTATATATGTAAATTATCTTTGAATTTGAGTTAAAAATGGCTTTATTTTAGGATACTTCCTCCTTGGAATTTTGTAGACTTTGCTCCATTTTCTTCTGATATTAAGTCTAGCTGTGGAAAAGTCTCAGGAAAACCTGACTTCTCCCTTTACATTCACTTGTTCTTTTACCTGTGTGCATGCAAATGTCTTCAGTTATCTTTGAAATTCAATGACTAAACTAGAACATGTGTCAGTGTTTACCACTTTGTGTCAATTGTCCATAGAACAAGGTGTGACTCTTTATATCAGTAGTTCGTCATTTCATTGCAACATTTTTCCTATTATATACATGAGTATATTTTGTCTGTGCCATTTGTTAAGTATTCTACAGCAAAAATAACACAACGTGATATATTCTTTCTGTTCTTCATATGTAGCATTATCTTCCTAACTGCTTTAATATCTTAGTTCTTTCTTTTTCCTTTCTTCATTCAAAATGATAACCTCATACCTTTCTTCCCTGGAAATTATTTGAGTTTCATACTTAGATTTTCTAATCCTTTCATTTCTCAGTTCATTTATTTGTTCCATTAATGGTATTGATTTTGTTCTCGATTTATTTCCATAGCTTAAAAATCTCAGTCTCTATTTTCATAATGTGCTTTTGAATTCTTATTCTACTGAATTAAATCTTTATTAAGTTCCTCTAAGATGGGAGGTACTTTCACAGAGTTTTCTTCTTTCCTTGAGTTTATAAACAAATGTGAATTTTCATTTGTCTTTTGTCAGGTAGATTTCCTTCCTTCATCTTTCCTTCCCTCCCTGCCTCCTTTCCTTCCTTCCTTCTTTCCTCCCCTCCTTCTTTCCTCCCTTCTATATTATCTTTGCATAGTTCCCATGCAATTATGAATTGAACTAGGGTTATGAACAATTGATATTAGAGAACCTGAAACATTTACTGGAATGTTAGATTTTAAAAAACAAAAATTCTAGTAAGATTTAATTGAATAAGTAGATGACTATGTCCTATTTAGGAATCTGAGAGGCGCAAACAATTTGCAACTGGTTGCCAGTTGAAGGGTTAGCAGTTTGAACCCACCCAATAGCTCCATGGAAGAAAGGCCTGTCAACCTGCTTCAGTAAAGATTACAGCCAAGAAAACCTGTGGAGAAGTTCTACTCTGTAACACATGAAGATGTCATGTCATGAGTTAGGGACCTACTAGGCAGTAGCTAACAACAACATCTCCTATTCCCAAGGGATGAGGGGAATACACTTAGGCTCCATTTCACCTCTAACTTTACCATGAATCCATTGAAAATGTCAAGTCTTGGTGGATTTTCCTGCCTCTGCTAAGATCCTTGGGTTTTGTTGTGTGTTAAATGGTTTCTACTCATTAACTTGCTCACTCTATCGCTCTTTGATCTCCCTGTATATTTCTGTCTCTGTAACTGTCCCCTCTTGTACTTCATATCTGCATATTCTTTCTCCCTAAACTGTGGTGTATCAGTAAGAATTTATGAGACATTTTTTATTTATTTATCTTATTTACCTCTGCTCCTTTTGATGACAAAGTCCCATCAAGATCTTCAAGAACAGTCTGAACATTTCTTTGTCTTTCATATTTCCAGAGTTTTCGGCATGAGCTTCAAGCTCTTTCCTCCTTTGTTTGCTGTTGGCCAACTTTTTGTGTGTATCCTAGTTTTTATTATTTTATGTCTATTTCATTAACTATTAGCTTTAACACCTCAGAAATCCAGTTTCACTCTGCCTTTTTTTCACAAATATTATAAAACTATTATTTAAAAATATCTAGATAGAGGAGGTGGGGCCAACATGGAAGAGTAGTCAGATGCTTCGTGTGGTCCCTCTTACAGTGAAGACCTGAAAAAAAAAACAAGTAAATCGATTATATATGAAAATCTACGCGCTCCGAACATCAAAGGCAATGTTGAGGAGTAGGGCTGAGCCACAGGGGGAGGGAGAGACAGTTCAGAAACAGTGAGGAATTGTCAGACTTGACCTGGGCGGCATCCGGCAGGCTAGACTGGCTGGCTTGCATGGGCTGAGGCAAGCAGTAGAGCTTAGGATGCTTTTTCCACACAGGGAGAAACCGAGTGGCAGAGAGTCTGCACAATCCTCTGAGCCAGGGACTGCTGGATCTGCGAAAGTTAAGTGCAAGACTGTAACCTACCATGCGGGATCAAAATAAGCCTTCTCCCTCTGGGAAGTATCTCTCTACCCTTCACCCGCCCACTTCCCTCTTTTTTCTGGTTCCAGTCCAACTTCAGAGATTGCTGCGCCCCCTGGGCTGGAAGTGGGACTCATCGCATGCCCCAAGCCATTGTCCTAGCTTTGAAGATGGAAGAAACTAACAAACAGGAAAAAATAATTTGCCAGCTCCCCTAAGCTGGGAACTTGGGGCAGGCACAGCCCCTTTGCCTAGGTGCAGGCATAAGGGGTCCATTGACTTTGACTGCCTTTCACCCTTGCCTAGAGCTGTGTAGGCCCATTTCAACAGTGTAGTCTCTCATTAGCAGAGTAAAACAGGGTATATACCTGAAGCCTATTTTCAACTGTAACAGCTAAGAGGGAGTGGCAGATTCATGATATTTGACACTACCCTGCCCATTAAGCAGGGTCCTCACATACCCACATCAGGGGTCTGAGAACTTGTGGCTCCAACCACTCCATCTAGCCACCTACAACAAGAGTCTGAGAATAAGTGGCGCCTCCCACTCCATACTGCCAACAGCCTGGGATGCCGAAAGTCCAGCTGTAAAACCCACCCACTTATGCACTCTAGAGAACAGGGACACATCTTCCACCCAGGCATTTAGGGACAGCCATCAGCCCCCTACCTTGCTCAGCACATAACCCCCTACTGCAGCCAGATACCTGTGCCTACTCCAATAACAACTACGTAGCCCTGCCTGTCTAGGACTGTAGGAGAGAGCCTGCACCACACACTCGGTGACTGATGACCTGGACACCTGAGCTGAATCCACACAAGAAAAGTAATGGAGTCCTGACCTCACATACTTAGGAGGAGCTCTAACCACCTGGTGACAGGATGTGAGAGTTTCAAAGACACCAATAATCAAAGTAGCTCACACACCCAGCCTATTTGGGCATTTTAAAACAAAACAAAATCAGGAGCTATGACACAGTAAGCAAACATAAGATAAATAAATATAATAATTTATAGAAGGCTCGGAGACAACAGTCAATATCAAATCATATAAGGAGATTGACCATGATGTCTTCAGCAGGCGACCAAAACAAACAGCCAGGAAACCTCCTGGAGGAAGAAAAGGTCTTGGAATTACCAGTGGCAGATTTCAAAAGATTAATATAAAGAACTCTTCAAGAGATCAGGCAAAATGCAAACCAAGCCAAGGAACACACAGATAAAACAATAGAGGAACTTAAGAAGGTTATACAAGAGCAAAATGACAAATTTAACAGGCTGCAAGAATCCATACAGAGAAACCAATCAGAAATCCAGAAGATTAACAATAAAATTTCAGAATTAGACAACTCAATAGAAAGTCATAGGAACAGAATTGAGGCAATAGAAGTCAGAATTAGTGAGACTGAAGATAAAGCATTTGACACCAATTAATCTGAGAAAAAAAATCAGATAAAAGAATTTAAAAAACTGAAGAAACCCTAAGAATTATGTGGGACTCTATAAAGAAGAATAACCTACAAGTGATTGGAATACCAGAACAAGGAGGAGATAACAGAAAATACAGAGAGAATTGTTGAAGATTTTTTGGCAGAAAACTACCCTAATATCATGAAAGATAAGAAGATATCTATCCAAGAAGCTCCTCAAACCCCACACAGGGTGGACCCCAAAAGAAAGTCACTAAGGGATATTATAATTAAACTTGCAAAACCAAGGATAAAGAGAGAATTTTAAGAGTGGCTAGGGATAAACGAAAAGTCATCTACAAAGGAGAGTCAATAAGAATAAGCTCTGACTACTCAGCAGAAACCATGCAGGCAAGAAGACAATGGGATGACATATATAAAACCTTAAAGGAAATAAATTGCCAGCCAAGAATTATAAATCCAGCAAAACTGTCTCTCAATTATGATGATGAAATTAGGGCATTTGCAGATAAACAGAAATTAAGGGAATTTGTAAAAACCAAATCAAAATTACAAGAAATAAGAAAAGGAGTCCACTGGTTAGAGAATCAATAATATCAGATCACAACCCAAGACTAGAACACAGGACAGAACAACCAGATATCAACACAGATAGGGAAGCCACAAACATAAGTCAAAGCTAAAACTCTGAAAACAGAGAAACAGAGAGGTCAATATGTAAAAGAAGACAACATTAAAACAAAAAAGAGGGACTAAAAAATGTAGTCATAGAACTTTTATATGAAGAGTAAGTCAAGGTGATATCAAGAAATAAAAGGTTGGTTTAAATTTAGAAAAATAGAGGTAAATTTTAAGGTAACCACAAAGGAAACTAACAATCTTACACATCAAAATAAAAAACAAGAAAAACATAAAGACTTAGCAAATACAAAATCAACAACAATGAAAAAGATGAAAAAGAAATACATAAAAATGACTCAGCACAGAAAATTAAGTGGAACAAAGAAACTGTCAACAACACACACACACACAAAAACATGAAAATGACAGCACTAACCTCATACCTATCAATAATTACACTAAATGTAAATGGACTAAATGCACCAATAAAGAGCCAGAGAGTGGTGGAATGGATTAAAAAACACGATCCGTCTATATGTTGTCTACAAGAGACACATCTTAGACTTACAAACACAAACAAACTAAAACTCAAAGGGTGGAAAAATATATATCAAGCAAACAACAATCAAAAAAAGAGCAGGAGTGGCATATTAATCTCTGACAAAATAGACTTTAAAGTAAAATCCACCACATAGGATAAGGAAGGACACTATATAATGATTAAATACACCAGGAGGACATGACCGTAATAAATATTCACACACCCAATGACAGGGCTCCAAAATACATAAAACAAACTCTAACAGCATTAAAAAGAAAGATAGACAGCTGCACAATTATAGTAGGAGACTTCAACACACCACTTTTGTTGAAGGACAGAACATGAAGAAAGAAGCTCAGTAAAGGCGTGGAAGATCTAAATGCCACAATCAACCAACTTGATCTAATAGACATATACAAAACACTCCACCCAATAGTAGCCAAGTATACTTTCTTTTCCAAAGCACATGGAACTTTCTCTAGTATAGATCACACATTAGGTGGCAAAGCAAGCCTTAACAGTATCCAAAACATCAAAATTATACAAAGTATCTTTTCTGATTACAAAGCCAAAAAAGTAGGAATCAGTAACAGAAAAAGTAAGGAAAAAAATCAAATACATGGAAACTAAAAAACACTTTGCTCAAAAACTACTGAGTTATAGAAGAAATCAAGGATGGAATAAAGAAATTCATAGAATCAAATAAGAATGAAAACACATGCTACCAGAACCTTTAGGACACAGCAAAAGCAATGCTCAGAGGTCAATTTACAGCAATAAACATCCAAAAAGAAGAAAGGGCCAAAATAAAAATATTAACCCTACAACGTGAGCAAATAGAAAGAGAGCAGCAAAAGAAGCCGACAGGAACCAGAAGGAAGGAAATAATAAAAATTAAAGCAGAAATAAATGAACTAGACAATAGAAAAACAATCAAAATAGTTAACAAGACCAAAAGCTGGTTCTTTGAAAAGATCAACAAAATTGATAAACCATTGGCCAAAATGACAAAAGAACAAAGGAGAGGAAGCAAAGAATCCAAATAAGAAATGAGATGGATGATATCACAGCAGACCCAACAGATATTAAAAGAATCATAACAGAATACTATGAAAAATTGTACTCCAACAAATTCGAAATCCTAGAGAAAATGGACAAATTTCTAGAAACAAACTACCTATCTAAACTAACACAAACTAAGGTAGAAAAACAAAATAAACCTATAACAAATGAAGAGATTAATAAACCTATAACAAATGAAGAGGTAATTAAAAAAACTAACCCCCCCCCAAAAAAAAACCCAAAAAACCCTGACCCTGACATCTTCACTGGAGAATTCTACCGAACTTACAGAGAAGAGTTAACACTACTACTACTAAACGTATTTCAGAGCATAGAAAATGACGGAATACTCCCGAACTCATTCTATGGAACCAGCATAACCCTGATACCAAAATCAGGTAAAGACAATACAAAAATAAGAAAATTACAGACCAATATCCCTCATGAACATAGATGCAAAAATTCTCAACAAAATTGTAGCCAATAGAATTCAACAACATATCAAAAAAATAATTCACTATGACCAAGTGGGATTCAAACAGGTATGCAGTGATGGTTCAACATTAGAAAAACAATCAATGTAATCCATCACATAAATAAAACAAAAGATAAGAACCACATGATCTTATCAATTGATGCAGAAGAGGCTTTGACAAAGTCCAACATCAGTTCATGATAAAAACTTTCAGCAAAATAGAAATAGAAGGGAAATTCCTCAGCATAATAAAGGGCATATATACAAAGCCAACAGCCAACATCATGATAAATAGAGAGAATCTGAAAGCATTCCCCTTGAGAAGGGGAACCAGACAAGTACGCCCTTTATCACCACTCTTACTCAACATTGTGCTAGAGGTCTTAGCCAGAGCAATAAGGCAAGAAAAAGAAATAAAGGGCATACAGACTGGTAAGGAAGAAGTAAAAGTATCCCTATTTGCAGATGATATGACCTTATAGAGAGAAAACCCCAAGAAATCCACAAGAAAATTACTGGAACTAACAGAAGATGTCAGCAAAGTGTTAAGATACAAAGATAAACATACAAAAATCAGTTGGATTCTTGTACACTAACAAAGAGAACCTCGAAGAGAGAATTACCATATCAATACCATTTATAATAGCCCCTAAGAAGATAAAATACTTAGGAATAAATATAACCAGAGCTGTAAAAGACCTATACAAAGAAAACTACAAGACTGTACTGCAAGAAGCCGAAAGAGCTCTACGTAAGAGGAAAAACATATCTTGCTCATGGATAGAAAGGCTCAACATTGTGAAAATGTCAATTTTAACCAAAGCGATCTACAGATACAGTGCAATCCTGATCCAAATTCCAATGACATTTTTTAATGAGATGGAGAAAAAATAACCAACTTCATATGGAAAGGGAAGAGGCCCTGGATAAGTAAAGCATTATTGAAGAAGAAGAACAGAGTGGGAGGCCTCACACTGCTTCATTTTAGAACCTATTATACCAGCATGGTAATCAAAACAGCTTGGTATTGTTTTGATACAACAACAGATACATAGACCGATGGAACAGAGTTGAGAATTCAGATGTAAATTCATGCACCTATGAGCAGCTGATATTTGACAAAGATCCAAAGTCTGCTAAATGGGGAAGACAGTCTCTTTAACAAATGGTGCTGACATAACTGGATATCCCTCTGCAAAAAAACGAAGCAAGACCCATACCTCACACTCTGTACAAAAACTAACTCAAAATGGATCAAAGATCTAAGTAAAAAATCTAAAACAATAATGATCCTGGAAGAAAAAATAGGGACAATGCTAGGAGCCCTAATATATGGCATAAACAGAATACAAACCATAACTAAAATGTACAAACACCAGAAGAGAAACTAGATAACTGGGAGCTCCTAAAAATCAAACACTTAAGCTCATCAAAAGACTTCACCAAAAGAGTAAAAAGACAACCTACAGACTGGGAAAAAAATTTTGGCTACAACATATCCCATCAGGGTCTAATCTTTAAAATCTACAAGATACTGCAACACCTCAGCAACAAAAAGACAAATAACCCAATTAAAAAATGGGCAAAGGATATTGTCCTAGTTCTCTAGTGCTGCTTTAACAAGAATACCACAAGAGGATGTCTTTAACAAAGAGAAGTTTATTTCCTCACAGTAAAGTAGGCTAAAAGTACAAATTCAGGAGGTCAGCTCCAGGGGAAGTCTTTCTCTCTCTGTCAGCCTTCTCATCAATCTTACCCCTGACGAGGAGCTTCTCTGCACAGGAACCTCAGGCTGAAAAGATGCGCTCTGCTCCTGGCACTGCTTTCTTAGTTGTATGAAGTCTATCTGTCTCTCTGGTCACTTCTGTCTTTTATGTCTCAAGAGATTGCCTCAGGACACAATCCAATCTTGTAGATTGAGTCCTGCCTTACTGAGACAACTGCCATCCATCCACCCTCATTAACATCATAGAGGCAGGATTTACAACATATATGAAAATCACACAATACCAGGAATCATGGCCCAGCCAAATTGATACACACATTTTTGGGGGGACATAATTCAATCCATAACAGATATGAACAGACACTTTACCAAAGAAGACATTCAGGTGACTAATAGATACATGAGGAAATGCTCACAATCATTAGCCATTAGAGAAATGGAAATCAAAACTACAATGAGATACCATCTCACCCTGACATAACTGGCACAAATAAAAAAAAAACAAACAGAAAATAACAAATGCTGGAGAGGTTGCGGGGAGATTGGAACTCTTATGCACTGGTAGTGGGAATGCAAAATGGTACAACCACTTTGGAAATCGATTTGGTGCTTCCTTAAAAGCTAGAAATAGAAATACTATACTATCCAGCAATTCCACTCCTTGGAATATATCCTAGAGAAATAAGAGCCATCACATGAATAGATATATGCACACCCATGTTCATTGCAGCACGGTTCACAATAGCAAAAAGATGGAAACAACCTAGGTGCCCATCAACAAACGAATGGATAAACAAATTGTGGTATATCCACACAGTGAAATACTAAGCAACGATAAAGAACAACGATGAAGCCGTGAAACATAACATGGAGGAAGCTGGAACTTATTATGCTGAGTGAATTTAGTGAGTCAC
>NW_004443953.1:2906817-2912338 GCF_000243295.1 Trichechus manatus latirostris
AATGGATAAACAAATTATGGTATGTATACACAATGGAATACTATGCAACAATAAAGAACAATGATGAATCTGTGAAACATCTCACAACATGGATGAATCTGGAGGGTATATGCTGAGTGAAATTATTCAGTCGCAAAACGACAAATATTGTATGAAACCACTATTATAAGAACTCAGAAAAAGGTTTGAATACAGAAGAAAACATTCTTTGATGGTTATGAGGGTGGGCAGGGAAGGAGGGGGAATTCACTAACTAGATAATAGACTAGCATTATCTTCGGTGAAGGGAAGGGCAACACACAATACAGGGGGAGTCAACACAAGTGGACTAAACCAAAAGCTAGTGAGTTTCCTGAACACAACCAAACACTTTGAGGGAAGAGTAGCAGGGCTGGGGTCTGGAAACCATGATTTGGGGGGACATCTAGGTCAATTGACAAAACAAATTTTATTAAAAAAATGTTCCACGTCCTACTTTGGTGAGTGATATCTGGGGTCTTAAAAGTTCTCAAGCAGCCATCAAAGATGCATCGATTGGTCCCAACCCACTTGGAGCAAAGGTGAATGAAGAACACCAAAGACACAGGGGAAATACTAGCCCAAGAGACAAAAGAGCCACATAAACCAGAGACTCCATCAGCCTGCGACCAGAAGAACTAAATGGTGCCTGACTACCACCAATGACCGCCCTGACAGGGAACACAACAGACAGTCCCTGATGGAGGAGAAGAAAAGTGTGGTGCAGAATTCAAATTCATGTAAAAAGACCAGATTCAATGATCTGACTGAGACTGGAGGGATCCTAGAAGACATGGCCCCTGGACACTCTGTTAACCCAGAACTAGAACCAATCCCAAAGCCATCTCTTCAGACAAAGATTAGACTGGACTATAAAACATAAAATAATACTCATGAAGAGTGTCTTTCTTAGTTCAAGCAGACACTCAAGACTAAATGTGCGAAGCCTGTCCAGAGGCAGGATGAGAAGGCAGAAAGGGACAGGAGCAGGTTGGATGGACACAGTAAACCCAGGGTAGAAAGGGGGAGAATGCTGTGACATTATATGGATTGCAACTAGTGTCACATAACAGTACGTGTATAAATTTTTGTATGAGAAATTAACTTGAGCTGTAAACTTTAACCTAAGCATAATAAAAAAATTCACAATTTCTAAATAAGCACGAATATTTAAAAATCTGTTAAAATTTAAAATTATACAAAACCAACAATATTAAAATTTAGAATAACAATATAACACTACTAATGATGTCTTATTCTGAAATTAAATTGCTGTTCAAAATGTGAATATTATTCTGACTGCTTTATGATTGGTTCTTTTAAATTCGAAAAGCTGATAATGTCTAGGATCACATGATGACTCATTTCTCCCACTCCTTTTTACTAGTTGAACTATGACCTTTTCTTGAGAAGAACGTGTGTATTAAGTGCCCTCCCTGTTTTTTTTTATTGTTTAATAAATTTGATGTCTCATCAACAGTGAACACTGAACTCATTTGACAATATTTGATTGTAAGAGGGTCCAGAATAAGACTTAAGGTAATTAATTTTTCTTTCATTTCACTGAAATGGAAACACAGCACTCTAAATGTTTTATAGACTTCTGACAGACTACAGATAATGTGGGTTCCAGTATTTTTTTTTTTCAAAGTCTATGTATCTCTAGAGCTATGTAAGTGAAGGTTCCATGGCAGGCTGACCAATGCACAGTTAATCTGAATTGGAACAATGAGCAGTGGTGCAGTGACCTCATAACATCCATGTGCAAGTTTGTCCTATTTACAAGTATGGGTGAGAAAAAGAAAAGAAAAGCTATAAATTGAAATTCAGCCCTACACAGGAGTTTAAGACTTTCATCTCCTGAAGCGTATTCTAAGGTGTTTCAATTTACAACTTGTGTACTTTCTTTTTAAAGTCCTGGATCCTTTACATTTGTTATCTCGGTGTTTTCATTTTCAGATCTGTATAAGCAACATCTTTGCTCTGTAAGGGGAAAGTAAAATCCCATTGCACCAGTGTCATTTTTGATGTAGTTCCTTAGGAAAAAAAAAAAGAGCAAGCATCAAGGTTGAAATTATGCCATTGTTGAGCCCCTAATTTTTCTATGAATGAATTGTAAAGCAAGCAAAGGGTGAGGGGAAAGTGCCATATGCTCTTTTTTCCAGAGGAGTGTGTCTTAACAACAGATCGGAAGTCACCTTTAAATGCTGACTACAAAGAAACCTCTGGTTGCTTATTCTGCAGAGGCAATTTTTGCTTTCTTTTTGCTGAGCTGCCAAAAGGAGACCATCTAAAAATAATTATTCCTGCCAGTTAAGTAGTTAATGACGGCTTTACCAAATGATAATTTCATTGAATGGCATTAGGTAAGCTGAATTAGATTTTTATTAAATGATGTTTCAATGTTTCAAGGACTCCATGAACACCCCATGAACAGTGTTCATGTTAAATTACAGTAAACTATGCTTTTACTCTTTATGTCATCAAGAAATATATGAAAAAATACAAGTATTTTTTAATCAAAATCAACAAGTAAATATATAGCACCTTGCCTTGCCATCCCATGTTGCATGACTAAAATCATTACAGAATGCAAATTAATGGAATATTTATCCTTGCTGATAGACCTAAGCCAGTTGTTCTCAAACTTTTTACATATTATAACACTTCTAGGAATCTCTGTCCTTACCGATTCCACTACTTCCCTGCCTTCCATCACACTTTTATCAACAATAAAGAATATAAACTTTGTATTTCTAAACACATTGATTAGCTAGATTCCCTGCTTCTTTAGCTATTCCCTGTTCACTGCTGAAGGCACATGAAAAGGAATTAACACTGGAATCAATAAATGTCTTTCACAGGAGCTAAAAAACAGTAATTAGATAGATCCATGACATTAGTAAACCGCTGTTACTTTAGCTAAACTTGTATCAAATTCCGGAAATCACCTTCTATCTTTTTTTGTATCTGGTCCCGTATTACCTATCCCAGAAATCAACTACCTGACTATCTTAACCTAAAAAAGAAAAAAAAAAAAGAATCCATTGTCGAGTCAATTCTCACTCATAGTCATCCTATCCTCATAGGACAGAGAGAGCAGAACTGCCCCATAGTGTTTCCATGGAGTGCTGGTGGATTTGAACTGGTAATCTTTTAATAGATGGATGCTGCAAAGCTCAGTCCTTAGTCTGCATCTTGCTCTCTTCATGATATCGCTCAGTCCATGGCCTTAAAATGCCAGCAATAGGCTGACAACTCTAAAATTTATAATGCTAGCCCAGAGCTCTATCAGAAGCCCAGTATTATATACTCCACAGGCTACTCAGCATATCTACATGTGTGTCTATTGTTGCTAATTGCCCTGGAGTCAATTCTAACTCACGGCAACCCATGGCACGCAGAGTAGAACTGCTCCGTAGGGTTTTCAGGCTGTGACCTTTTGAAAGTAGATCACCAGGCCTGTCTTCTGAGGTGCCTCTGAGTAGGTTCAAACCACCAGCCTTTCAACTAGCAGTCAAACACTGAACTGTATGCATCACCCAAGGAATTCTGGGTGTCTAAGAGACTTTAAAAGCACAATGTCTAAAAGTGAACTCCTGATCTTCCCTAATGAATCTTCATTTGCTGATTTTCACATATCAGTTGATGACAATAAAAAATTAATAGTAACAATATTAATAATAAATAAGTAAATAAATATCTCAGTCGTCTTTGATGCTTTCTCACACTATACATCTAGTCTTTCAGAAAATTATGCCAGCTGTACCTTCAAAATATGTACACAATCCAATCATTTTTTACTACATCCACTGGTTTGGGCCACTATCGTATTTCACTTGGAACTGTAATTATTTCATAACTGATTTATTTCTTTTAGCCCATGAACATTTTCCCTAATCTATATGCAATACAGCAAACAGAATGATCCACTTAAAATGTAAGGCAAATAATTGTTACTCCTCTACTCAATACCCTGTGATGGCTGAAAATTTTACTCAGTATAACAATCATTTACATCCAATTTAATCGAGTCTCTTCTGTGGCCATCTTGCTCATACTCCACTCACTCACATCATATCATTCACACTACAGCAAATGTTGCCCTCTTACTCTATTTCCTTTATCTGGGATACTAATCTACCAAATATTTTTTAAGTAATCTTCCTCACTTCCTTTGAATTCTTGCTTGCAATCTTTTCAATGACGCCTATCATGACAACCCAGTGTAATACTGAATTATCTTTCCATGTCTTCTCAAACACCCCTGGTCTCCTTTATTCTGTTCTTTTTCTTTTATCCACTTTCTGACACATATTTTACTTACTTATTATTACTAATTGTATTTACTTATTACTTATTTACTGTCTATTTATCCTACTATGGAGTCCCTGGGTGGCGCAAACACTTAAGCCATTGACTACTAGCCAAAAGGTAGGCAGTTCAAACCTACGTGGGGGTGCCTCAGAAGACAGGCCTGGTGATGTGCTTCTGAAGGGTCACTGCCTTGAAAACTCTGTGGAGCAGTTCTATGCTGTACCCATGTGGTCACCTTGAATTGGAATAGACTCAACAGCAACTAACAACGTGTATCCTTCTAGAATGTAAGCTCCTTGAGGGCAATGAGATTCTTGTGTTTTGGTTACTTTGCAGTGATAGTCGTTTTCATCAATCAGCATACTCTCTAGATAGGGCATTCTGACTAGCTTGATCTCCTCCTGTCACCTGAAAGTAAGTTTACCTCTAGATGCATATTCAGGTGACCCAGATTATATGACAAATTATCACGAGATAGCCCTTGCTAGACCGAACTATCTCACCCACTTAGTTCCAAATTTCCATCTGTCACTCAACACAGCTCAGTGCCATAAAGAGTAGTGAAGTTTAGATATCTAATATTATCTTAGTCATCTAGCGCTGCTATAACAGAAATACCACAAGTGGATGGCTTTAACAAAGAGAAGTTTATTCCCTCTCAGTAAAGTAGGCTAGAAGTCCAAATTCAGGACATCAGCTCCAGGAGAAGGCTTTCTCTCTCTGTAGGCCTTCTCATCAGTGTTCCCCCAGACTAGGAGGTTCTCTGTGCAGTGACCCCAAGTCGAAAGGACGCGCTCTACTCCTGGCACTGCTTTCTTGGTGGTATGAGGTCCCCCTGTCTCTCTGCTCTCTTCTCTCTTTTATATCTCAAGAGACTGCCTCAAGATACAATCCAAACTGGTACACTGAGTCCTGCCTCACTAACACAACTGCCGCCCATCTGTCCTCATTAACATCACAGAGGCAGGATTTACAACATATAGGAAAATCACAAAGTACCAGGAATCATGGCCAAGCCAAATTGATACACACATTTATTGGGGGGCATAATTCAATTAATTAATAATTAATATTATTAATTGTATCATTACTTTTTGTTATTGTACTTCAGGTGAAGGCTTACAGAACAAATAGTTTCTCATGAAACAGTAGTACACATATTGTTTTATGACATTGGTTAACAACC
>NW_004443953.1:2920739-2959714 GCF_000243295.1 Trichechus manatus latirostris
GGGTCAGTCACTCAGATATGGTACAGCAGGGCAGGTCTAGCTGAAGAGGAGTTACTGGGACAGGTTGTTTGGGGCACTTACTACAGCCACCAGAGTGGGTCGGTAATCAGTGCAGGGCAGGTTCTAGTAGTCTGTGCCTGTGCTGCTTGGTGGTGTGATGTCAAACGCACAGAGTAGGTAGGCAGGATGCTGGGGGAAGATAGTTATGTGTGGAGCTAAGATGGATATGGCAGAGAGGAGAGAGGAACAGGAGCCAAAAACATACAAACAAACAAAAAAGAATGCTAGGGGAGCTTGCCATTGGAGTGGAGAGATAAGAGACTGTGAAATGGAGAAAAACAGAAAGGGGAAGAGGAAGAAAAGAAAAGAATGAATAAATAAAAATCGGAATTGTTAAAGAACCGCAAAGTTCCCAGGGATCCCACCGGTGCAGCTATGAGGTCTGGGGAAGTAGCTCTCAGGTGTTGCAGTACAGCCTGGCTAGAAGCTGTAGATGTATACAACACCAGGTATTCAGGGAACAGAAAAAGAAGGAAGATATAGTGAGATGAGAAACTGAGCAATGAAGAAAGACAAAAAGGGAAAAAGAGGTAAAAGAAAACAAAACAAATTAAAAAAAAAACAGAAGAACAAGAAAGGCTCCAAAAAAACAGAAAAAAAAAAAGTCAATGAAAAAAGAAATGCCCTCAGGTATCCCTCTGCACATCTGTGCAAGCTGAGGGTTACGTCTCCTTGCCACACAGCACCACCTGGCCAGAAAGGGCTCCCAACTCAAGAAAAGGAAAAGAAAACAAACACAATTCAAAACAAAGAAACGAACAAAAGCCCCGTGATCCCACCAGTGCGGCAGCCCAGACTGGGCAGCAGCTCCACACTTGATCAGAGCTCCACAGCCCCTCAGGAAGAAGCAAACATGGCGCATGCAGCCAGGTATTTGAGTGAAAAGAGGGGGAGGTGGTGAGAGGTAAGGAAGAAATGAAAAGAAGCAGGAAAAAAAAAGCAACACTAGCAGCCAACAAATGGCACTCAGAGAGCTGTAGTGCGGGCTGGTGTTTCTCGGACAAGAGTGTCCGTGGGAAGCAGATAGGGCCGAGTGTGGGTGAAGAAGGGTCGGGAGTGGGAAAGAGTATATCACAGATTACCAGAGCTCCGCAGCCCCTCAGGAAGAAGCAAAGATTGTGCACGAAGCCAGGTATTTGAGCGAAAGGAGGGGGAGGTGGTGAGAAGTAAGGAAGAAATCAAAAGAAGTGGAAAAAAAGCAACACCAGCAGCCAACAATAGCACTCAGAGAGCCGGCCTGTTTGGGTTTGTGGAATCCAAGCAGCCCGTGTTTCCCGGTCAAGAGATTGTGGCTGCGGGAAGCAGAGGAGGCCAAGTCGGGGTGAAGAAGGGTGAGGGGTGGGAAAGAGTATATAGCAAATTACCGGTTGTTTTGTCTCCCGCTGGACGCTCCATGAGGCTGCTTTCTCGTACCCCGTTTGCTGGTCTCCAATAGGAGTCCAAGATGGTGGATCCACCTTACATTAGCTGGTACAGGACCTCTGTATGAATCTCTCCTCTCTCTCCATTCTCTGTTAGTTTTCTTACTCCATTTGGTGCTTGGCTGAGTTGTTTATCTCTTCATTTGTTGTTTTAGGGTTACAGGATTGTTGTATTCTCTGTTTGGCTTAGTTTTTCGGATCTTTGCTGTGGAGGGAAGTCGTGGTGCTTCTGCCTAGAGCACCATTTTGCCGGAATTCCCCTCATTACATTTTTTAAATATTGGAACACTCTTGGTAAGGTGTATGCTTTCAATATGCAGGTATATTTTTTGTTAATTTCTCATTTAGAATTGTACATTTATATTCATATGCATGGCCATATGCAAAAAAGTCTCCTTTTATTTTGCTTAACTTCTGTATTTTTATTACCATGTTTGTATGTATATATGCATCATAATTGTGTTTACTTTTTCACAAAATTCTTAACAAATTAATGCTGATCTCACACTGTATATACAAATATATGTTAAATGAAATAAGCAGCAGCTGATAACTACATCTTATTGAAGAGTACACCAATGATGTACTTATAACAGTTTTTTTTTCTAGAAAACCTGAGATCTCAAAACACAGTTCAAAATATTGTATAATAATAACATTCATCTAGCTTGCTATCTAGATTTCTGCAGAATTTGAAACCTCAGAAAATGCTAACAATGCACTGATTTTAGTTTTTGGGTAGCAAAGTTTATGCTCACTGGTTACTAGGAAGTAATCTTAATCTTACATAAATGAAAGTCTATGGGATTGTGTCATTGTTCTGTAAAAACAAAATAAAAAATTGTGTTTTGAATCAATCTCTGGTCCCTAAGGTACCCCTTATAATATGAGAACCAATGTCATAGGGCAATAGTTTCCAACGTCTTCCAACTGACATAGTAATCATATATCATTTACAAGCATAAAAAAATCCCATCAGTAATGGTGGCTCACATTATGCTGGTATAAAGGAAACATAGGCTGCATGTTTATGTATATTTTGTTTTTCTAACTGTAATTCCACTTTCCATTTATTCCAGAACTTCAGCCTACTATAACAAAATAATGGTTGAAAACTAAGGCTCTAGAATTTGGAGGAGGAAAGACATGAAAGTGGGTTGATGAGAGTGATGTTATATCCTTTATATTCCTTGATTTGAAAAAAATGACCCAGAGTGGTCAAAAGTGCAGTATTGATTCCTAACTAAAGGGAAAGAAACAGATTTGGAAGCAATGGATGAACCAATGTTGCTGAACTGGTGATAAGTGGAGCCATGGAGGTATACCATGCAATTCTTTTGACCCAAAACTCTATTCTCCCACACAATAAGGGAATTAGACTGTATAATTTCTCAAGAGTCCCTGTGCTAAATTCGCCTGATTCTCTAATTTTAGTCATGGAGAAATCAAGGACGGCATGGTTTGAATGGGTGGATAAGTATTGGTAGGTGACAAAAATAAGGGAATTTTACATGTTCATATGGCCCAAGCAAAGATGTTACCATGAAGACTAAGGTGCACTTGACCCAAGCCATGGTGTTTTCAATAGCCTCATATGTGTGTGAAAGCTGGACAATGAATAAAGAGGATGAAAGAAGAATTGACATCTTTGAATTATGGTGTTGGCAAAGAATATTGAATATACCATGGACTGCCAGAAGAACAAACAAATCTGTCTTGGAAAAAGTACAGCCAGAATGCTCCTTAGAAGTAAAGATGGTGAGACTCCATCTCACACATGTTGGACACATTATCAGGAGGGATCAGTCCCTAGAGAAGGATATCATGTTTGGTGAAAAAGAGGAAGACCCTTAATGAAATGGATTGACACGGTGACCGCTACAATGGGCTCAAGCATGGCAATGATTGTGAGAATGGTTCAGGACTGGGAAGAGTTGCATTCTGTTGTACATAGGGTTGTTATGAGTCAGAACTGACTCAACTATACTTAACAAAAACAATAATAAAATATGTCCCAGATTGTGTAGCTTCCACTCAAGGAAAGTTGGTTAGGGTTCTGTATCTATCACAATGTGAGTCATTCATCATTTCTTAGCATTTATTGAAAAACAATTAGATAAAAAGCTTTTATTAATTTCACTTCTTTTTTTGTAAAACATTAAATCTAAAGGATAGAGGCCTTCTATTCTTTAATAGAATAGTAAGAAGAATAAAAACTACATTCAACAATTTCTGAATGAAAACCCCTTGTTTATAGTAGGATTTTCATTCAGAATTGAGCTACTTAATGCCATTTTGTTCCACGACTCTAATGTTCTCCTCTGTGTAGGCTGGCTGCCCTATAAATACATATCAGTGACTAAAAGGGAACAAGCAAAAACTCATCAAAGTCAACATTAACCCATCGCCTCTGCTCTCAAAACAATACCAATATCCTCCTAATGGAATATTTGAGATTCAACAAACATAAATCACTAAGGATCATGGCTGAACACTCCATATTATAGATTAATGAAAAGAAAAGATCACTGGTCGATGAGGTTAAGTATCAGTCCCAGCCCTGGTATCTAGATTTTCTGAGGCCTATTTTAATTTTCTTTCTAGACTACCATTGCCATTGCTTTTCTTAACATTTGAAGGGGGATATTTTGTGTTCATGCTAATTCAGTCACCAAATAACTCCTTTACAAGAAGACTTACCAACAACATTGGAAGTATTATACCCTCTTTGGACACATTAGGAAATCCACATAGCTTAGTCAATTGACTCACAGCTAAGGGATACAAAAACAAGATGAGAAACAAACACTATTTTTTGTTTTTTCTTTTCCTGCTGGGACCTGCTTTCCTGGTTGAAAAGATTTAACATTAGTTAAAAGGCAAAACGAATCAAAATAAAAGCCCTTATGGTAGTAAGTTAAATAAGCATGTACTTTCTTTGAACCCAAGCAGAATGTTTTATTTACTGTATCAGAGTTCTAAGTACATACCTCTTGCTTTCCTGTAGCACTAGAATAGTTCATGGCTATTAGCTAAACTTTGTGCAACTTAATATACACAGTGCCTGCCTTATATTTCAAAGGTTAAAGTCAAATTAGGTAAAGGTTTTATTTGGATTAGGAATTTTCATATCTTTGTTCCTTTCAATATTAAGTAGATAATCTTTGTCGTGAATTGAATTGTGTCCCCCAAAAATATCCGTCAACTTGGCTAGGTCATAATTCCCAGTATTGTATGATTGATTTCCTTATGTGTTATAAATCCTATCACTATGATGTAATAAAATGGATTAGTGGCAGTTATATTGCTAAGGTCTACAAAATTAGATAATGGAGCCAATCTCTTTTGAGATATAGAGAAGGGAGCAGAGAGACATGGGGACTCATACCACCAAGAAAGCAGTGCTGGGAACAGAGCACATCCTTTGGACCTGAGGTTCCTGTGCTGAGATGCTCCCAGACCAAGGGAAGACTGATGCATCACAAGGACCTTCCTCCAGAGCCAACACAGAGAGAAAGCCTTCCCCTGGGGCCAGCACCCAGAGAGAAAGCCTTCCCCTGGAGCTGATGCCCTCAATCCTGACTTCTAGCCTACCGAACTTTGAGAGAATAAACTTCTCTTTGTTAAAACCATCCTTTGGTAGTATTTCTGTTACAGCAGCACTAGATGACTAAGACAATCTTTTTCTATTTTAAATTCTTAATGGCTTTTATCATACCAATATGTTAAGAGAAAATTAACCAATGAATTGCAGAGTTAATGTAAGGGAACTTTTATCTACCAAAACTCTATAAAAGGTTTCCTTGGTTAAAATAAACTATTAATCATATTTATGGTCAAATGGTGAAAAGATATATCTATATCTAGGAACAGAAAAAACACAATTGCATTATTCCATACCAAGCTGAAGGAAATAGATTTCTTAGTTAAAATGCATTGGTAATTCAAAAATATGATTGTTAGAAAAGGGCCTATCATATAGTAAACATTCAACAAATACAAACTATTCTGATTATAAGTTGACATTCCAAACGAGACAACTTGCCAAACCCAGTGTAAATCTACGGATTTACACTAGATTTCACTTCCATTTCTTGCATTCTCTGAGATCAGTGCTAACGGGAGTGCTAAAGGAACACAAAAATTTTCAAGGAACACTAAAAAGTCACACTAAAAAGTCTTTGAAATTTCATCGAATAGACATAGACAATATTGTCTTATTCCTAATAAATTTTTGGGAATTCCCTAAGAATTTGTTGTTGTTGTTCCAAATTTATGCTCCATGATTTCTTTTGTATCGTGGCTACTGCTATAGTTAGTGTGCTTGAGTCTGTCTCTTTGACATGAGTTAAACTTCATGACGTTAGTGTGCATATTTATTTCGCATGCCCTAAAGTATGCAGTACAACTCTTGGTAGATTTTTTGGCACACAAAATAATGTATGCATTGATTATAATGGACATTAAATGAAATTATAGAAATGATTGTTTTCTAAATGGCAAAATAGCACGAGCTTATTATCTTCCCTCCTTTTTCTCTCCCTCTTTCCCTTTTTCCCTCCTTCCCTCTCTCCTTTCTTTCCTTCCTTCCTTTTTGTCTTTCCTTCATTATTTATTCCTTCACTGCAAAATATCTAGCAGCACATAAAAATACTAGCAAGCAAGGTGTTGGTTGTTCTGGGCCTTTGGAACAAGTTGGGTTTTCTGTTGCCTTTGGCAGTTTTCATTTCATAAGTAGCAGCAGATGCCATTTCATTTGTACCTTAAATATATAGTGTCTTTCCTTAGAATGGAAGATTAAGCTGACAAGTGGTCACATCTCCAGTCACCTGTCATTCATAATAGTAAATATAAATGTTAGATATAATAATAAATATAAGTACTTAACTAAACTTGAAAGAAGAAAACAAAACAAAACAATTAAACCATCAAGTGCCAAAACAGAGAAGAAAAATTCTGACCAGAGCAGACGCCATCCATAAGGGTGTCAGTGCAGATTTAGTGCTGGGGACCAGGTCTTTAATGTATGTGGGGATGAAAGGCATCGTTTTGGACCAAATTAGGATTGGAGTACTGTAATGGAGCTTCTGCATAAAATATAGCTCCTTGATAAACTGCCCAATAAATTATTAGAAAATCTCTCTTTCAGCCTAGTGAAGCCAGCAGGAGGCATGATGTCTCCTCAGAGAGAGTACATCGGTTGGGGAGAGGGGGGTGCGGGGGTTCTGAATCACAGACCTATATCATGAAGTGAGGCCCTGTCCAAATTCACACTCCTCACAAGATATAGGAACCCACTGATAAAGATAATTAATATTAATTTAGTTAATATTAAGTATATTAATGAATATATTTAGTAATATACTAATATTAGTATAGTAATAATATAGTAGTCTTGTACTATACCAAAAAAAAAAAAAATACAAACCTGTTGCCATTGAGTTGAGTCCAAATCACATCGACCCTATAGGACAGAGTAGAACTGCCCCATAGGGTTTCCAAGGAGCTGCTAGTGGACTTCAACTGCCGACCTGTTGGTTAGCAGCCAAACACTTAACCTCTGTGCCACCAGGGCCCCACTTTGTACTATAATGCTGTAAAAATATAGTAATATTTGTATAATAATAGTAAAAATATATCACTAGGGTCCCATCAGAAGCAAACAACTTATGACTCAATGAAAGACTCTCTCTCTCCCACTAACACATAAAAACCCGCTGTAAACAAGCCGCTCCCCCCAAAAAATATTTATATACCTCTTGAGGAATGTGTAGGGGCTTTTAATAGTGGCATATCTGAAATGATCAGTTCCTGTTTGGGCCCAATCCCATTTTGAACCTTTGCCATTACTTCAGTAACAGATAACCATCTTACAGACTTAATCTTTTATCTAAGAAAGTATTTTGTCTGTTAACCAAGCTAAGAATGAATGTTGTGAACTGGTTCCCAAAGGGCCTTGATACAAACAATGTATCTAATCTCTATGTTCCCAGAAATGAATGTCTTGCTATTGTCTTGTAATCCTCCTAGTAAAATCCCCTATAGTCACCAACTGGTAACTAATCACCAAAACAAACATATCACCAAGTGGTAACTAATCAACAAAGACTCTTCAAATCAATCATAGTAAAAGGCCCATTTGTTAGATATCCCACCCTCAACTATTTTACCTCACCAAGCACCAATCAGAATGTTGTTGGTTTGCTCCCAAGGAACCTTAAACAGCATCACTGCAGTTTGTTTCCAAGGAGGATTGAAATAAACCTGTAAGCCACCAGACATTGTAAAATCCTCATTTTAGTTAACCTACCCTTGACTTTTACAAATCGCTAGTAAGTCAATTAGAATATTGTACTGTTAGTTCCTGGTTTACCAATATAAACATTTTTAGGATACCTGTAACTCCTTGGAGTACTGGAGTTCACTGCGTGAGATTCAGTGCCTCCCAAGCTCGAGCTGTCTTTCCTTCCAATAAATCACTCTTGAATTTATTTTAATTGAAGCACACATTGTTACTCTATGACAGAAACTGTATCTTAATTATGCAATTGGATGCTTCATCCACTGAATGTTCACCGCTTATTTTGCTTCTCGTATTCAAAAGGCCTCAAATTTTGCTTTAACAGTGGCCAGATCTAAACATCTACTTTGCTGAATGGAGTTAAAAACAAAATTTACAATGTGCATCCATGCTTAACCACAACAGCTAAATTTTGCTTTATAATAACAGGTAAAAGCATCATTGATTTCATTTAATTAATTATGCTTTGCCTCATTCAAAAACCAGATACAAAATAAACCTAATGATCTCTAGGGAATTGTTTTCTTTTTTTTTTTACCAAAGACTTTAAAGAATTTAAAAGAGTTTTTCTTCCTATATGATACATAACTATATTTAAAATACTATACTTTTTAACCGAACAAAAGATATTTTGAAATGGGTTTTGTTTATTAAAATGATGACCTTAAGAATATATGTATTTATTTTCATAATGTCACCATTGTTCCACGTATTTTTTTGAACATTTATTTTTATGATTAAGTCCAGAAAGTATATCAGCTTACTTTAGAAAATCCATTATGTTACCATGAGCCAAAGGACAAGATTCCTTTTTTAGTGCATTCCCATTTTACTCAGCCTAGGAGTTTTGTTGTTTTTTGTTTCTTTGTTTTGTTTTTGTCCTCCATATTTGCCTAGCCATTAATTTTGCCCATTTTAGAATCGGTTATTTTCATTAAAGCTGCATGAATCTACATTTCAGAAGGAGAAAGTATTTGTTATGACTCAAATTAGGAATCTCCTTTAAATCCATCAAAAATCTGACTCAATTTTATTTCTGTGTTTCCAGTCTGGGCAAAAACAGTATGTGAAGCAAATCAATATCATGCGTGTAATTGACTGATTGCTGTTAATTTGAAATATGTGAAGTTGAGTACTTCCTTTATATAAATTCATTAACATTCCGTCTTTCACTTGCAATGATCACGCTCCTGACACATCACTAATAGGATATTTGCTTTGCCTTGTGTGTTAGTGGTCATGATGAATTTGCACTGATCCATTCCATGCAGGGCTGTCTATTTTTCCCTGTGACTAATGGGGACATATCTGGCATAACAGGCTTATAGATATCATCCTCAGCCTTAATGAAAAACAGAAGCAACAAAATGGGGAAAGATCTATAAAATTGGCTTCGTTTACTAGAACAAAGAATCACACATTTATTCTGAAATTACTACCAATTGAAAAAGTTAGAACTTCTCTGGATAACTTTTTAGTCAAATCTAAAATTAAAATTCAAAAACTTTGTTGGATTTCAATGCACACTGTATTATACAAAGTAACACGTAATTAAATATGTCAAGTAAAAATGCCAATTAAAAAAAGACTGATTTATAGAATTTTCAGCTACATAGAAGGTAAGGGTATTCGTGCTGGTTACGAAGCTGTTATCAGCTTCAAATCCGTCCTCTATACTTATCTTGGTAAGCTAGGGCATCAGTTCTCTTATCAACAGAGACATGTAAGGGAGAATGTGTGACTGGAAGTAGAAGAGGAGACTTTACCTTTTTCTTTTACTTCTTTCTTGTTCTCAGCACGGCATTGTCCCTTTGCCCCTGCAGAGGTTTGTTCAGTGCCCTAATTCTTTGGCTACATCTATCCCCAACCTCAGTCAACCCTTTCAGAGGTACCAGCCTCAGATAGACAGAACCTGCTGCCCAGAGGACTAGACACCAATCTGCGGGGCCCTCCTCCAAGATTCTAGGTTCTAATATCCCATTTGTTTCTCTGACCTAATGGATGGTGTCTTTTTCTTGCAGCTATTACTTCGTTGTTATCTCAATATATCTCTTTTGCCTTTAATCACCCAAAAATCTGTTCAACAAATGTCTTACATCAAATTCTCTCTGTTTTGGCTAAATAGCTTTCCAAATCTATGTTTTATTGTTGTGTACTATTGACATCTACCTTTCTTTTGTTTGTCTTTACTTCCTCTTTCCTCTTTCAGTCCTCAGCAGTGCTCTAACTCCTCAAGGCTGCAGTTAGAAAGAATACTTTACTTGCAGTGAAAGTGCCCTATGCTTACGTCATTCCTATCAGCGTTGCAGTGTGTGTATGTGTGTGTGTTGTGTGTGTGTGTGTGTGTGTATGTGTGTGTATTAGGGAGAGAGGGCTTTATTTTCTTATGTTGGTGAAGGCAATGTGGAAAGACGTGATGGTTAAGGTTGTGTGTCAACTTGACTGGGCCATGATTCTCAGTGGTTTGGCAGTTGTATGATGTTGCGATCACCTCCATGATGGGATCTGCTATGAGTAGCTAGTCAATTGAAAGGGAGTTTCCTTTGGCATGTGGCCTGCATCAAATATAAGTAGACATTCTGGCAAGGCTCATGGGCTTCTGTTTACATTGGATCCTGCAGCTGGCTTCTATACATCTGAGCTCCAGTTCTTGGGACTTGAGCTAGCAGCTTACCTGCAGTCTTTCCTGCCAATCTTGGAATTCTTCTATCTTCTCAGCCTGTGAGCAACAGCCCTTCCCTCTGACCTGCTGATCTTGGGTTCACCAGCCCCTGTGGCTACATGAATCAGGAGAAGTCTCTATCCTGACCCATGAACTTGGGACATTTCAGCCTCTATAACTGAGTGAGCCATTTTCTTGACATAAATCTCTCTCTATATATATTTATACTCTATACTGGTTTTGCTTCTCTAGAGAACCCAGCCTAAGAGAAAAGAGTACCTTCAAACATTGTTCATGATAGAGTAAGCTGATTCAAACCTGTTGAGAGCTGTTTGCTAGTGTGCATCAAAAATTTTATTTCATTTATTCATTCAATGAATATTTAAAGAGCACTTATTACATGCCAAGGGGTGTTCTAGTCATGGTAATTCAGCTATGAATACAAGTGACAAATTTCTTCTCTCAGCAGCTGACATTGTATTGAGGGTAGAAAAAGAATAAACATATAAAAAATATCTAGTAGTCTTGGTGGTAATAAGGACTATGAAGAAAAATAAAGTAGGACAGAGGGAAAGAGAATGGCAGGATAGAGGGTGCCCTGTTACTAAAGCAGGCCACTAAGGGCATCTCAGATAAGTATCATGTGAGCAGAGTCCTGAAAGAAGGCAAGGATTGGGCCATGTTGCTAACTGGGGGAAGAGCTACCCAGATAGAGTGAATAATATGTAGAAAGTGCCAAGGGAAGGAGCATACTTGACAAGTTTGAAGTAAACAAGAAGGCTGATAATGGTGGAGCTGAATGAGACTGAGAGAGAGAGAGATCAGAGAGACTGAGGGGACCAGATCCTGTAGGGCTTTTATAAGATGTGATATGGCCTTTGACTTTTATTCAGCGATAAATGGAAAGTCATTAGTATATTTTGAACAGGAGTGCCATCATATGACTCAGGTTTTACCAATATCATTCTGACTGCCATGTGGATATTGCAGGGGGTGGGGAGGCGAAGATGGAATAATCCATGTCAGACATGATAGTGTCATGGAGTATTGTTGCAATAGCAGAAGTCATAGGAAATACATGAGTTTTGGATATATTTCTCAGAAAGAGTCAACAGGACTTGCTAATAGATGTAGACTTTCAGGACTATGAGAAGCCTAGGATGTGTCAAGCTTTTTATTTTGCTCAGCAGCTGGATAAACGGATTGCAATGGTGAGGGAGGTGCTGGAGGAATATGCTTGTGATGGACATAATAAGTTAGATTTCCAGTGGAAGACATAATTTAGTTGGATCTATAACTTCAAATTTCAGGAAAAAGGCCTGAAGATTGGAGCTTTATAGGTAGGAACCTTCAGTATATAAATAATATTTAAAATCATAGCATAGAGAGGGTGAGATTACATAGGGAGTGGATATAGATACTGAAAACTCTTATAGCCAGGAATTCTAATTCTAAGGAGGTATTCGAAGGTTATAATCATACAAGCAAACAAAGATCAACTAAAAGGATATCATCATTGTCATGGATTGAATTGTGTCCCCAAAAAATGTGTCAACTTGTTAGGGCATGATTCCCAGTATTGTGTGGTTGTCCTCCATTTTGTGATTGATAGCTTTTTCCTATATGTTATAAATCCTAATCTCTGCCTGTGGTTAATGAGGCAAGATTAGATTATGTTGAAGAGGATTAGGGTGGGATGTAACACCCTTGCTCAGGTCACATCTCTGATCCAATGTAAAGGAAGTTCCCGTGGACTGTGGCATGCACCACCTTTTATCTTACAAGAGATAAAAGGAAAGGGAAGCAAGCAGAGAGTGGGGGACTTCATACCACCAAGAAAGCAGTGTTGGGAGCAGAGTATGTCCTTTGGACCCGGGGTTCCTGTGCAGAGAAACCCCTAGTCCAGGGGAAGATTGATGACAACAACCTTCCTCCAGAGTTGACAGAGAGAGAAAGTCTTCCCCTGGAGCTGACACCCTGAATTTGGACTTGTAGCCTACTAGACTATGAGAGAATAAATTTCTCTTTGTTAAAGTCACCCACTTGTATTTCTGTTACAGCAGCACTAGATGACTAAGCACTCGTAACAATGCTTATTTTACTAAAAAATAAAAAAAGTTCAGATTTTTTTTCAAAATTGATTAGGTAAAGCTATAAAATTAAAAGCCTTGTTCACAAATAGTATTTAATGACTTGCATATGTGTATGTATGTATACAGATATATTAGAAATAGATTATTTTCATATTTCTAGGAAGAAACTGACAAAAAAATACACAGAATTATTGGGTTTTATACATCACATACTTAAATTAGTTCATTTTCATTTTTACGTTGAACAATTGTGTATTTCTCTGAATTTTAAATTAATATTGAACAGATACACTATATAGACATGTTCAAAGTTCTTTCCAGAAGGACTTAATCTTTTACTTCTACATATAATTATTTTTCCACCACATGTTTGTCAGTTTGTTGTACTATGGTGGCTTGCGTGTTGCGATGATGCTGGAAGTTATGCCACCAGTATTTCAAACACCAGCAGGGTCACCCATGGTAGACAGGTTTCATAGTAAGATAAACAATGGTAGTTAGTTTTGAAACTAGGACCCCCTTAAATTGTCATCAAGGTGGAAAACAATTCAAACACTTCAGTCTATTTTGCTAGATACCATCAAGAAAGAATGGGCTCTTGTGAGGAAAACGTCTATTGATAACACATAATCTGAATATAAAAAATGGAACATATTATAAATCTGATCTCTTGCTTATGAAATCTTTTAAAAAAAAGGCATAAATATCATTATAGAAGAGGTGCAGTAAGCTTGGAGAATAGTACTGAATATTTGACAACTCTTACTATTACACATAACAGTGTAGATTTGATTTTCTTTATTTCACGTTAATGGGCCAATTTGTGATCTCAGATGTAGTTTTCACATATTGCTTCTACAATGTATCTAAAGAAAATAGTGACTCGAGGTATGTCTTAGTTATCTAGTGTTGCTGTAACAGAATTAACACAAGTGGATGGCTTTAACAAACATACATTTATTTTCTCACAGCTTGGAAGGCTAAAAGTCCAAATTCAGGGTGCCAGCTCTAAGAGAAGGCTTTCTGTCTCTGTTGGATCTGGAGGAAGGTCCTTGCCTCTTCTGAGCTTCTGCTCCTGGGCAATCTTCATGTGCTTGGCATCTCTCTTCCCAATCTCTCTTTGCTAGCTTGTGTTTAATCCCTATATATCTCAAAAAAGATTTACTCAAGATACACCCTACATTAATCCTACCTCATTAACATAACAAGGATAACCCATTCCCAAATGGTATTATAACCATAGGCATCCAAAACCAAAACTCACTGCCATTCCGACTCACACTCTATATAGACATCTTCAAAGTTCTTTCCAGAAGGACTTAATCTTTTACTTCTACATATAACTCTTTTTCTATCACTAGGACAGAGTAGAACTGTCCTATAGTGTTTCCAAAGCTGTAATCTTTACAGAAGCAGACTGCCACATCTTTCTCCTATGGAGCAGCTGGTGGGTTGGATGTTAGGATTTACAACACATATTTTGGGGGGACACACTTCATTCTATAACAAGGCAATTTCTACAAATAGAATTACCTAACATACATGCCATATCAATTCCAAAAGAGTTTATATCATGTGTAAGCAAACATCTTACTATGATACTGTCTTTCTCCTAGAGAGTTTATGTGTAATTTAACACATCGCATGATATCCATAAAAAATTATTTCATGGGTTAAAAAAATTGAGGCCCAAATGGTATTATGGACTAATCTTTTATTACTTAGGCCTAAACATTTATTCTACTATTTTTTTTCTATTACATAAAATTGGAGGTGGTAAATAAATAGATTTATGCCTGTACTAAAATCTATGGACACTTCAGAATCTAGAAAATAAATACCCCAAGATCAGGGCCATTTTGTGACTCAAACTCCATACTTTAGAGCTTAGAAAATTGAAACATTTTAAAAGTTTACAGTTCATTTCTTATTACCTTAAAATAAATTTGAAAAGAATCCTACTCTATCCACGTACAAATGCTTTCTATAATCTGACAGTTTGGAAAACTGCTTTATAAAATCAGATTTTACAATACACTACTTTCTTTGATAACTTTATGTCATATTCCAAGTGTGTTTAGCCTTGTACTCATATTCTAAAGAAGCTGTTGCACAAAGATATCCCTTGTATAAATCTAAATAATGAACAAAGACTCATGGCAATTTCATAAAACTTTCTTCTTAGAGTTGCATGATTTCTCAGCATAATCCCAAAAAATCGGCCCAACATTGTTGTCAAATAAGTTAATTTTTAAATGTTCATACTAATGAAACTATTTATAATCCATAATCATGACATGAATGCTAGAAATATATAAACACGTTCAAACTCTCATTCTATGTTGAAAATTTTTTGTATTTCTCCTGCAAATAGTTTATGAGAATGAAGTAACAATGTTGGTTGGTTTGGTTTGTAAGCACTATGTCTTCTATACCTCTTGTGAAAATGTGTAGCTATATAGTGAAAAGACTATTAGATTTAAAAAAAAAAAAACACTGGAGTAGCAAGGCTTCAGAATATATTAACTTCTGCCTTTGTAACAACCAGGCAGTCAGGACAAACAACTAAGCAAGGTAAACGGACAACCAAATGAACTATCTGTACATGCCTTGTCTCTATCAAAACAATTCCCTTCAAACACTGATCCATTTGAACTTAAAATTAGCAAGTGGAATATTGAAGAAACTCCCCAGGAAAAGAGTGCTATAAAAACATCATATTGTATACTTTAATTAGACTATAATTTTTCTTTGAGGGGGATTACTGTCTTCTTTGCCAAAGAAAGAAGCATTTTTATGCCAAAGTTAATATGACAAAATGAAGACTATCCTGAAATTTGAACTTACGCATTTAGCAGAAAGCTTGCAGGAAGTGACAGACTAAAACATCTCGCCGCTTAACTTTGACATGTCTATAATATTTGGGCAAAATTATCATTATTTCTTTTATGAATTTGAAAAGTACTTATTTATTTTTATGTTTTGGAAGTTGAAATGTGTTCCTGAATGTGAGAAATCCCTTTTACATCACCATATGCCATCTTGTCTTTTTGACACTTTGAGCCTGGAAATATCTCAAGTGTGCAGACTTCTGATTTCCAAATTATCTACTGCCAAGAAGGGAAGTGGGTATCTGAAACGCAGCCACAGATCTTGGCAAATTTAGAATTCAGAATAAAACTTTCACTTTAAAATTGTGCTCAAAAGTTAAAAGGGATTTTTTATGTGTAATTTGTGTTCTATTCCTGCTGCAGGATTGTGAGTGAAAATTATTCCAGCCTACTTTAAAAGACTTTTTTTCCCTCCTTGGGCAGAAGTTTTGAAGGATTAAGAGCTGGATTAAAGTTTCTATTGTTTTACATCTATATTTGACTATTTAAAGATTGATAAATTCTTGCTGAGTAGCAATACTGCAGAAGTAAGCACTATTTTGGGGTTTTTTGACAGATGTTAACAGATTTCCAGAGATATGTGAGCAAAATCTCCATAAAGGATAGTTGGGCTAACAGGAGGAACAAAATATCTGCAAAACTGAAAAGCAAATGGTGATTTTGCTGTGTTGTTTATTAAGTTTTTGTTTTTACTGAAAAAAGTTCTCAAACTAGAACCCAGAGAAATAAAATCACTTCAAATATTTCTCTTCTAGAAAGCCTAGTTTTTGAGTTTTAAATAATATTATAACACAGAATCAGGGAGTTTATAACTAAGTGGAAATGCGGAGATATTTATATTTAAGATAGAAAAGCCAAATTTAAGTAATTTAACTCATTCAATATACAATTGAAATGTTATTTATTATGCTTTTTTAAAACTAAGAATTTTTTTAAAAATTACAATCTAGAAATGACAGGCTGTGATACTCCAAATCTCTCTTGATGCAAAAACATAAAACACATAGTTAAGTTTACTGAAAATAAAGGGAAATTTACATGTGTCAAAAACAAAGTGATAATTCATAGCTGCTTGGGGTGTGAGAGAGTGTTTGTTTCAGAAATTTGGTGGTTGAATACGTGTAATTCCCACAGAGAAAGGGAATGAAGGCTTTGTGCAGAGAGATGTGGGAGCTGAGATGGAGACCTCATACATAAGCTACACCCTGAAAGGATTACAAATTCAGTGAAAAGATAGGCTAGAAAAGTCTGTCTTTAAACACTAAACCATAAACAGTATTTAGTATGTCTCTACCTAATCTTTAGGGGAGAAGAATTATTCTTGAGAACTCATTTTATCTCATAAACGTCAAAGATTAGAATTTATAATACATATGTTTACAGAAACACCGTAAGGAGAAAAAAAAAACAACATTAAAAAAAAAAAGATTTCAGGACAAATAACATTAGTGGAACTCATGGCAAAAATAAATATACAACCACTCCAGAAGCATGTTCATTCAAAATAACATAAATAAAATAAAATTAACTATATCACTGTCACGGATTGAATTGTGTCCCCCTAAAATATCTGTCAACTTGGCTAGGTCATGACTCCCAGTATTGTATGATTGTCTACCATTTTGTCATCTGATGTGATTTCCCTATGTGTTGTAAATCCTATCACTATGGTGTAATGAGATGGACTAGTGGCAGTTATATTGATGAGATCTACAATATGAGATAGTGTCGTAAGCCAATCTCTTTTGAGATATAAAAGAGAGAAGTGAGTAGAGAGACAGGGGGACCTCATGCTGCCAAGAAAGCAGTGGCGGGAGCAGAGCATATCAGGTCTTTTGGACCTGAGGTTTCTGCAATGAGATGCTCCCAGACTAAGGGAAGACTGACGTATCACAAGGACCTTCCTCCAGAGCCGACAGAGAGATAAAGCCTTCCCCTGGAGCCCTGAATTCGGACTTCTAGCCTACTGGACTATGAGAAAATAAACTTCTCTTTGTTAAAGCCATCCAGTTGTGGTATTTCTGTTATGGTAGCACTAGATGACCAAGACAATCACTAATAATAATAAATGTAAATTGTAAAAAAAAAGCCAGTTAAAAGGCAATAATTCTCAGATGGACAGCCAAGCAAATTCTAAAGATACACTAAGTTATAAAGAAGATGCAGGTATAACTAAGTAATAATAGGATAGGTATAAATATATACAGAGAAAGAGCTGGTATAGCTACAATAAAATAATACAAAATAAACTTCAAGTGAGGATATAGTATTAAGAATAAAAATGATTAATGTCTAATAATAAAAGGAAACATAAACCAGGATTATATAAATATTCAGAAAATTTTTGCACTTATATATGACAATTTAAATATAAATATTAGACTACTTCCATACCAAAAAACATATATCTTTACACATCTGTCAGTTTGTCGTACTGTGGGGGCTCGTGTGTTGCTGTGATGCTGGAAGCAATGCCACTGGTATTCAAATGCCAGCAGGCTCACCCATGGTGGAAAGGTTTCAGCTGAGCTTCCAGACTAAGATACACTATGAAGGACCCAGCAGTCTACTTCTGAAAAGAATTAGCCAGTGAAAAGCTTATGAATAGCAGCGGAACATTGTCTGATACAGTGCCAGAAGATGAGTTCCCTCAGCTTGGAAGACACTCAAAAGATGACTGAGGAAGAGTCGTCTCCTCAAAGTGGAGTCGACCTTAATGATGTGGATGGAATCAAGTTTTTGGGACCTTCATTTGCTGATGTGGCATGACTCAAAATGAGAAGAAACAGCTGCAAACATCTATTAATAATCAGAACATGGAATGTACGAAGTATGAATTTAGGAAAATCGGAAATAGTAAAAAATGAAATGGAATGCATAAACATTGATATCCAAGGCATTAGTGAGCTGCAATGGATTGGTATTGGCCATGTTGAACAGGACAATCATATGGTCTACTACGCCGGGAATGACAACTTGAAGAGGAATGAGATTGCATTCATCATCAAAAAGAACATTTCAAGATCTATCCTGAAGTACAATGTTGTCAGTAATAGGATAATATCTATACACCTGCAAGGAAGACCAGTTAATACAACTATTATTCAAAGTCACACACCAATCACTAAGGACAAAGACGAAGAAATTGAAGATTTTTTACCAACTTCTGCAGTCTGAAATGCATTGAAAATTACTGGTAATTGGAATTCGAAGGTTGGAAACAAAGAAGAAGGATCGGTAATTGGAAAATATGGCATTAGTGATAGAAACAATGCCGGAGAGCACATGATAGAATTTTGCAAGACCAATGACTTCTTCATTGCAGGTACCTTTTCTCAACAACATAAATGGTGACTATACATGTGGACCTAGCCAGATGGAATACACAAGAATGAAATCAACTACATCTGTGGAAACAGAGGATGGAAACACTTAATATCACCAGTTAGAACAAGGCCAGGGGTCAGCTGTAGAACAGACTATCAGTTGCTCATATGCAAGTTCAATTGAAGGTGAAAAAAATTAGAACAAATCCATGAGAGTCAAAGTATGACCTTGAATATATACCACTTGAATTTAGAGATCATGTTAAGAATAGATTTGATGTGTTGAATGCTAATGACTGAAGACCAGATGAATTGTGAAATGCCCTCAAAGACATCACACATGAAGAAAGCAAAAAGTCACCAAAAAGACAGGAAAGAAAGAAAATATCAAAATGGATGTCAAAAGGTACTCTGAAACTTGCTCTTAAACTTCAAGTAGCTAAAGCAAAAGGAAGAAATGATGAAGTAAAAGAGCTGAACAGAAGATTTCAAACGGTGGCTCAACAAAACAAAGTAAAGTATTATAATGATACGTGCAAAGATCTGGAGATAGGAAACCAAAATGGAAGAATATACTGGGCATTTCTCAAGCTGAAAGAACTGAAGAAAAAATTCAAGCCTCAAATTGCAGCATTGAAGGATTCTATGGGGAAAATATTAAATGATGCAGGAGGCATCAAGGGAAGATCGAAGGAATACACAGAGTCACCATATCAAAAAGAATTGGTGGACATTCAAACATTTCAGGAAGTAATATATGACCAGGAACCAATGGTACTGAGGGAAGAAGTCCAAGCTGCACTGAAGGCATTGGTGAAAAACAAGGCTCAAGGAATTGACAGCATACCAATTGAGACGTTTCAACAAATGGATGCAGTGCTGGAAGTGCTCACTCTTCTATGCCAAGAAATTTGAAAGACAGCTATCTGACCAACTGACAGGAAGATATCCATATTAATACCTATTCCAAAGAAAGGTGATCCAGCCAACTGTGGAAATTATTGAACAATATCATTAATATCACACGTAAGTAAAATTTTGCTGAAGATCATTCAAAAGCAGTTGCAGCAGTATATTGACAGGGAACTGTCAGAAACTCAATGAGATTCAGAAGAGGATGCTGAATCAGGGATATCACTGCTGATGTCAGATGGATCCTTGCTGAAAGTAGAGAATACCATAAAGATGTTTACCTGTGTTTTATTTACTATGCAAAGGCATTCAACTGTGTGGACCAGAACAAATTATGGATAATATTGCAAAGAATGGGAATTCCAGAACATTTAATTGTGCTCATGAGGAACCTGTACATAGATCAAGAGGTAGTCATTTGAACAGAACAAGGGGATACTGCATGGTTTAAAGTCAAGAAAAGTGTGTGTCAGGGTTGTATCCTTTCACCATATCTATTCAATCTGTATGCTAAGCAAATAATCCAAGAAAATGGACTATATAAAGAAGAAAGGGGCATCAAGATTGGAGGAAGACACTAACAACCTGCGTTATGCAGATGACACAACCTTGCTTGCTGAAAGTGAAGAGGACTTGAAGTACTTACTGATGAAGATTGAAGACCCCCAGCCTTCAGTATGGATTATGCCTCTACATAAAGTAAACAAAAATCCTCACAACTGCACCAATAAACAACATCATGATAAATGGAGAAAACATTGATGTTGTCAAGGATTTCATTTTACTTGGATCCACAATCAACACCCATGGAAGCAGCAGTCAAGATATCAAAAGACACATTGCATTGGGCAAATCTGCTGCAAAAAACCTATTTAAAGTGTTCAAAAGCAGAGATGTCACCTTGAAGACTAAGGTACACCTGACCCAAGCCATGGTATTTTCAATTGCCTCAGATGCATGCGAAAGCTGGACAGTGCATCAGGAAGACCAAAGAAGAATTGACGTCTTTGAATTGTAATGTTGGCAAACAATATTGAATATACCGTGGACTGCCAAAAGAACGAACAAATCTGTCCTGGAAGAAGTACAGCCAGAATGCTTCTTAGAAGCAAAGATGGCAAGACTACATCTCACATACTTTGGACATCTTATCAGGAGGGATCAATCCCTGGAGGACATCATGCTTGGTAAAGTAGAGGGTCATCGAAAAAGAGGAAGATCCTTAATGACATGGATTGACACAGTGGCTGCAACCATGGGCTCAAGCATAACGACTGTGAGGATGGTGCAGGACCAGGCAGTGTTTCGTTCTGTTGTACAAAGAGTCGCTATGAGTTGGAAACAACTAGATGGCACCTAACAACAACACAACAACAAAGAGCATAACCTCAAACTATATAAACACAATTCAGTTCCAATGAAAACACTGTAAAGTTGCTTTCTTTTTAAGATGAAATGTTCAAGTAGGATCAAAAGAAATTTGAAAAAATAAGAAAAATAAGGGAGTTTGTACTACCAGATTAAGCACACCAAAGTTCTATAGTAAATTAAGACAATGAGGTGCTGATCCAGGAACAGAAAGAACCAGAAGTAGAATCAAGAAACCAATTTAGATGTATGAAGTATTTAATTCATGATATCAATGGCATTTCAAATCAATGAGAAAAGGGCAAGTTAATTTAAAAACGATGTTTGGATAATTTGGAAGCATATTGTTAAAATTATCCCTTAATGATACCATTTATATAAAATACCCCAAAGATATTGTATATCTATAGGGTCACTATAAGGTCGCTATGAGTTGGAGTCAACTCAACTGTAACAGTTTTGGTTTTTTAAATGGAAGATAGTCTAAATAACTATGTGGATTCCTTTATTTTATCTTTAAAAGATAAAGGTTTCTGAAGAATAGAAGAAAAACCTCAAAGTCATAAAAGCTTAAATACAAATTAAAGTAGAAGAAAACTGTTAATGATGTCATAAATAATATTAAGATATGAGCAGAAGACAGGAAAAAATAGAAAAACTACATAATACAAATTTAATCACTTAATTTTATAAAGTGGTCATAAAAATCAGTTAAAGAAAAACAAATAATGGAAAATTAGTATATATACATTGACGTTTCACAGAAGACGTAGGAATAGATAATATATTTTAAAGAAGAAAAGACCAATCTCATCAGTAATCCGTAATTATATAAATGAACATTATGGCAAGGGGATATCATTTTATCTGAAGTTATCAGCAAACAATTTAACATTTATTTATTTTCTTATTGGTGGAGTGTGGAGAAATCGTCTTGGTGAGAGTGGAAATTGAAATAGCATTTACACTGTCTATCAAAAATTAAAATATTCACGGTATCTATCAAAATTTAAGTATTTGCATCAGTTGACCCAATCATCCACATAAATACCAGAAGTATGGTTATTAAAACTGGAAACATATAGATGATCTAAATATCTATAACAAAATTTGCCAATGCAATGTCATGCATTGAAATACTGGCTGTTTTAGAAAGCACATATATCTTATTTAGGAATTCTGTTTGCACATGTTAAAAACTAATGTTAGCTGGCTTCACCAAATAAAAGGGAATATTTCTAAGAAAACAAACTAGGAGTCCATTCGCAGAAATGCAACCCCAGCTCACCAAGGACTGGACCAAGAACTGGAAAGATAAGGAGCACATAGTTACTTTTTTTTTTATTTCTATCTCCCTATTTTCTCTACATGTTGGATTGTAATTCAGTGTTATCTATTTTTTAATCCACATAAAAGAATAAAGCTTCCTGATAGCTTCTGAGTTCACTTGTCATAATTTCAAACACATACATTGACTGCATTACTATCCTGATAACAAATTCCCAAAAGACAGAATTACAGGTCTAATTTGGGCTAAATATCCACTGCTGGTCCACTGAAAAGGTGAGGAAGAATAAGTCAAAGGACTGGAGGTTTTAATAAGGTCAAAAGGAAAGTGTTGAGAGTGTAAGGGATTGAAAACTCTGGAAGGACAGGAAGTGAGGGACAGAGGCTTGGCAATGGAGTTTAAGATTTTAAAATGGAACATTTTCCACTTGTGTCAAGGTTCACAGTGGCCTTGGCAGGCGTTACTGTAATGGAGTGATTATAAAATTTATAGGAATTGAGAAAGTCAGTGATCTTTGATGCCAGGCAATCAGCTTTGTTGTCAACCTGAACATTAACTTGATAATGAGAATAGGATTTGAATGTCTATATTAAAATGCCTGTGGAAGATAACAGGGATAGTAAAAGATAAGATTCTGAAACCCCATCCTTAAGGCTTCAACTCTCTTTAATCTTTCACTTACATTTTGTGATCTGCCTAATATAATCAAGTTTAACTGGACAAGTGGATCAATAATTATGACAAGGAAACAGTCTGAGAATGCCAAAATAAACAAATAAATAGATAGATAAATACATAAAGCGGGCTTCAGGTATTTATGAAGCCTAGCTGAGAGAGAAAATATTTAGAATAAAATAAAACATTATTCAAGAAAATCTGTATTAACCTTATCGATATCCTTAAAATTTCTAAAATGACCTAGGTTCCATTTCTACCTACAAACCCTGTAATCTAATATGCATAATAATTCATACATATCGTTTGCTTTCACTGTGGTCAAATCAAGGACTTATAATTCTCATTTATAATCTTATTTTATACAAGTTAAAAATAGTCATAAGTTTAGAAAACGACAGTTTCATAAAGCTCTGTGCTTATCTATTGGTGAAAGGGGAACACGCTGAAGCTTTGATATAAGTGGTCCCAGGGGTCCATACTGAACTACTCTGTTGTACAGGAAAAAGTAATATATTTTCTGTGTTTCTAGTTATAACTTCCCTTATGCAATCTCAAAAAATTTACCAACCTTATACCAAATTCTCTGTCCGTGGTTTAATGACAGTCTAATGTATTGGGATACTCTGGTAAATTTAACCAACATTTGGACAGCCTTCAGATTCTCATGAAATGTTCTTATGCTCCTTGGCAGTTGTCATGGATTGAATTGTGTCTCCCAAAAATGTGTGTCAACTTGGCTAGCCCATGATTCCAGTATTGTGTGATTGTTCACCATGTTGTCATCTGATGTGATTTTCCTATGTGTTGCAGATCCTACCTGTATGATGTAAATGAGGTGGGATTAGCAGAAGTTATGTTGATGATGTAGGACTCAATCTACAAGATTAGGTTTTGTCTAAAGCCAATCTCTTTTGAGATATAAAAGAGAGAGAGAACAGAAAGACACGGGTTGTCATACCACCAAGAAAGAAGCACTGGGAGCATAGCACATCCTTTGGATCCAGGGTCCCTGTGCTGCGAAGCTCCTTGACCAGGGAAGATTGATGACAAGGACCTTCCCCCAGAGGCAACAAAGACAGAAAGCATTCTCCTGGAGCTGGCACCCTGAATTTGGACTTATAGTTTCTAGACTGTGAGAGAATACATTTTCTCTTTGTTAAGTCCATCCACTTGTGGTATTTCTGTTATAGCACTAGATAACTAAAACAGCAGTATATTTATTTTTCAGTATGTATAAACCGTGGCTTGTGTTAATGTATCTGTTTATTAACTTCCTTTCTTCCTAAGATAGTAAAATCTGTTTTGCTAATTGTGATTTATCCCCTTCATTTAACATATGCTACCTTACTACTGGTCATCTTGACATAGTATTAATTCTGTTTCTTTTCTCTCTCAAAACTGTCCAGTTTTCACATTCAAATTATACAGTCACCTAGTTATCCATATATATTTATTCCCAAATTCATATCCGATTAGAAATTGTCTTCCTCATATGCCCTTTACTATGGATACCTAATGTTTTCCTACTTTCACCTATGTTTTGGTTACTACTGCCACATAACAAAGTACCCAAAACAACATTGACAATTATCTTAAAACATAAACTATTTATTACATTTTATATCTGGGTTGACCCTCAATTGGTTTGCTTCACTTAGTGTAGGGTGGGACACTAGGATGGCTGTTGTTGTTTTCATTAGGTGCCGTCAAGACGATCCTACTCATAGAGACCCTGTATACTACAGAACGGAACACTGCCAGGTCCTGTGACGTGGTCGCAATCATTATTATGCTTGAGCCCATTGTTGCAACCACTGTGTCGGTCCATCTCATTGGGGGTCTTTCTCTTTCTCATTGACCCTTTACTTTACCAAGCATAATATCCTTCTCCAGGGACTGATTCCTCCTGATAACATGTCCAAAGTATGTGAGACGTAGTCTCGCCATCCCTTTGCTTCTAGGATGGCTGGAAGGTCCAAAATGACCTCATTCATGGCTGATATTTGATGCTGGCTGCTAGATAGGAGCTCAGCTAGAGCTGTTGTTCGCCGAGCTAGAGCTGTCGTTCTTCAGATTCAACAAGAGGAGACATACACTTCATTCATTTCGTGATGGAGGAGGGGAAGATCACACTGAAAAAGAGCATGTGGGATGGGAGATGGTTGCAGTCATCTTTGGAGACACAATTTACCTGTGCTCACTTATAGGTGTCTTAGGCAGAATTCTAAGATCTCCCTCAAGATCCCCACCTCCTGGTGTACGTGCCCTATATAACCAAATTTTGCTTGAATGTGGATGGGATCTGGAAATATGATGAGATGATCACTCCTTTGATTTGGTTACGTTATAAGGCAAAGATAATATGCTAGTCATTCCTGTGATTATGTTGTGTTATACAAAATTCCTTTGTAGCCAACTGGAGAGAGATTCTCTTACTGGCTTTGAAGAAGTAAGCTGCTGTGCTGTAAGAAAGCCATGTGGCTAGAACCTGAGGTTGGACTCTAGTAGCTGAACGTGACCCCGGCTGACAACCAGCAAGAAAACAGGAAACTTCAACCTACAATTAGAAGGAACTGAACTCTTCACCTTGGAGAGAGACCTTGGGATGAGCTTAGTTATTGTAAAGGAGAAGGTGTCAGGTGAGATCATGATCCTAACCAACACCTTGATTTCAGCCAGGTGAGACCCTGAATAGAAGACTCATTTGACCCATGTAGATGCCTGACCAACAGAAACTGTGAGATAATAACTTTGTGTTGTTTTTATGCTGCTAAGTTTGTGGTAATTTGTTACACAGTGAGATCATTAAGGTTGTGTGTCAACTTGACTGGGCCATGATTCTCAGTGGTTTGGCAGTTATGATGTAGTTTGGCAGGGTCACTATGAGTCAGAATAGACTCGATGGCAATGGGTTTGGTTTTCTTTTTTTTACTATTGATGTGATCACATCCATAACGAGATTTGATACAATGGGATCACTTCCATGATAGGATCTGCTGTGAGTAGCCAATCAGTTGAAAGAGAGTTTCCTTGGAGGTGTGCCCTACTTCCAATACAGGTGGACATTCTTGCAAGGCTTGAGGGTTTTTGCTCACTCTGTAGCCTGCCTCTGGCTCCTGTTCATCTGACCTCTGGTTCTTGGGACTTGAGCTAGCAGTTTACCTACCATCTTGCCTTTGGATTTGTAGGTCTTCACAACCTGTGAGCCAAAGCCCTGCTGTCTGACTTGCTGATCCTGAGTTCACCGGTCCCTGCATCTACATGAATCAGGAGAAGCATCCGGCCTGACTCACAGACGTGGGACCCTCCGGTCTCTGCAACTGCATGAGCCATTTCCTTAATATAAATCTCCCTAAATATATGTTTAAATGCTTTAGCGGTTTTGCTTCTCTAGAGAACCCAGCCTAAGACACACAGCAATACAAAACTAATATAATCAGAGAAGAGAAGCAGTAGATTTCCTTAATCTCCAGATTCAGGTGGATATCTTCGAATAACAATCTTCAGTCATTTGTAAAATCTTATCCTCATCTTTAATGTTACCATTTCCTCAAAGTCATTGCCAATTTTCTCTCAGCCAACCAGAACATAATTCCACAATTCTAAGTACACTTCTGTCCTCACTCATTTTCTTTCTCTCTTTCTCATTTTTCACCATTATTTTAAATCATACCCTCAACAATATTCTTTTGGCTTCATCTTGTTGCAACTTGACTTTTTTCTTTGTCATTGGGCAATAGTTATTTATAACACCATACAGTTGGGATATTGAGAGATGGGATGGTTATTCTTTAACTTCTTTACTGCCACTTCCAAATTCTTATGCATCCAGCCTTTAGTAAAAGCCCCTGACCCTAAGAGATTCTTATATTCTCAAATAAATAATTTTTTGCCCTTCCATTTTACTGGTATCAATAATTTCATCCTACTTCCCTTAACAAATTTATACTTGTTTCACTCTTTATTCTAAATCTACCAAAGATTCTGTGTGATTTGGGTCTACCCAACACTTTAACTTCACAGTTCCTTTATGCACTCAGCTCCTGATACCTTTCCCCTTCAGAAGTTTACTTCCATGGCCACTCCAGAAGTTTACTTCCATGGCCACTCCCTAGATATGCATACTTCTGAATTCCAGACTTCCAGTATTTTCCCCTCTTAGTGGATCTACATTCCATTTGTCACTGTAGGAGAAACTGATTGGGTTGTGCTGATATCACTAAGGTATTACGCAGTCCACAAGGTCCAAGAAGGCTCACCACAATTGCACTCCAAGTGGTGGGAAAGGGGAAACAGAAGAGGGGCCGGTTTCCTTCCTCAAAATAACACCACTTTGTACCACATATTCATGACATGGTCCAACCAGTTCTAGGGTAGTGAATTCTGAATGGCTATATATAGAGTCACTATGAGTTGTAATCGACTCAATGGCAGTGAGCTTGTTTTTTTCTTTTTTTTATATTATGTAATAAGGAGCCCTGGTGGCACAGTGGTTAAGCGCTTGGCTGTAATCTGAAGGGTCAGCAGTTTGAACCCATCAGCCACTTCAAGTGAAAAAGATGTGACAGTCTGCTTTCATAAAGATTACAGCCTTGGGAACCCTATGGTGTAGTTCTACTCTGTCCTATAGGGTTGCTATGAGTTGAAAGCTACTTGACGGCAACAAGTTTGGTTTTCTGGTATATACTAAGTTGGGAGTCCCTGGGTAGTACAAATGGTTAAGCCCTTGACTACTAGAAGAAAGGTTGGTGGTTCAAACTCACCCAGAGGTACCTCAGAAGAAAGGCCTGGTGATCTACTTCCAAAAGGTCACAGTCTTGAAAACCCTATGGAATAGTTCCACTGTGCACATATGGGGTCTTCATGAGTCAGTCTCCACTGGACAGCAACTGTCAACCACAACAATGTATTAAGTTGTGCCTGGGTGGTGTAAATAGCTAGTATGCTGGACTGCTAACAGCAAGATTGATATTTGAGACCACCCAGAGGTACCTTGGAAGAAAGACCTGGCAATCTACTTCCCAAAAATGAGCCACTGGAAACTCTGTGGAGCACAGTTCTACTCTGACACACACGGGGTCACCATAAGTCTGAATGTACTCTACAATTTTTTTTTTTGTATGTATTCACCTACAATATTGGGATCTCTTACCAAAAGGAGAAGAATGTTAGGGCCACTTTTAGTCTGCTACAGATGGTGATCAAAACAATGTTCCTAGGCGTCTGAGATCCTGGTGCATTATTTTTGTTTCCATACAATGTAATTTAGTAAGTAATAAAGAAATTGAATTGGTAGCATTAGATTTACATTACGTTATAAACCTAAAATTGAGAATCATGATTTAACAAATATATATGGAACTAATGTGAGAAATGTTAAGATTGTTTCAGTAATCCCAAGAGATCTAGTCATGATAGTGAGTGAATATGGCATAAGCTGCTGTTGTTTTAAGCCTGGGCAAGTATCTGTAATTCTCCAGCTTGTCATTGTTAGAGTCAGATAGATCTAAATGCTAATAATCATCACAGCTCTACCACATATTATTCAGTTATTTAGCCTCTTTGAATTTAATTCCCTCATCTGTAAAACGGAGATAATTGTCCTTTCATGCTTGTTGAGAAGATTAGAGATAAGCATGCAAAGCGCCCATCAGTGCCTGGCACAGAGAAGACACTCAGTGAATGCTGAGTATTACCATTAGTGTTAGATGTTACCTCTCTCTGTAGTCATAAATGTGTTATCTCTTTCACTGCCTTATACTTGCTGAATTTACTCTTTGCTAGGGACCTCGAAAAGTTCAGGCAATCTGAATCAGACTAATGCAAAATTATTTACAAGAACACTAGACTGTCTGCCTGAATTGTGCTAAGATGAAGAATTAAGGTCTTTTAATTTAGTACAAATTGATGTCTAATTTGTTTTTTTGCAAAAACGTTGATATCTTTCTTCAGTTGATGTGCACTACATGTCCGTCTCATCCCAAACCCTTGATTTTACTTCTCCCATCCATGTGCCATCCACAATCCTATCATTTCCCATAGATGACCTTGTTGTTGTTGCAGTTGAATAGAACTGTGTTCCAAAGGGTTTTCAATGGTGGATTTTTTTGGAAGCAGATTGCCAAGCCTTTCTTTCGAGGTATCCCTCGGGCTGGGCATTCGGTGTTCAATATCTAGACCAAACATAAATTTTCACACATAGTCTCATCTTCCCCTCAATACTTTTCTAAACCCATTGCCTAACCTTACTTCCAGGCTTAAAGAAAAAACCACAACAAAAATGGTCCCTACCCTTGAATACACATCCTTCTAGATGCAGCTTTAATCCAGTTCTTTTCTCGCTTTTTTTTTTAAGTCTAGAATTTATATTTAAGTGCCTACAGCAAGTAAACTAAAGGTAAATGAGGAAAAAACATAGGCCCTGCCCTTCAACAATTTCTCACCAAATGGAAATGAAGGCAGGACAAGTGTGAAATGACAGAATAAACATACTCATAAATGCACATAATAAAGACAAATAATTACATAATAACCATCCCCTTTTACTAAGAGGCTGATGACCTGTCTATTCTGAGAAATATGAAGTAACTGAGAAGTTTCATCCTTCTTTAAAGGCATATTCTGTGTGGAGAAATTAATAGCCATTTTTCTTCTTATTACTGTAGTCTACGAAAACTCAGCCTTCAAATTATAGTAGAAACGTGTTCTCTGGAGAAATCTAAGGATATCAAATATATGAAGGTTAGATCCAATAGAATTCTTAATCATAATAAAATTTTCAAAAAGAAAAGTTGTTTTAAATTTAAAAAAGAGAAAGAAAAATGAAAAAGAAGGGAGCATAATTGCAAAAACAATATAAAACAACAGTAGAGTACCAACCAGACAGAAAATAACTAACAGGTCAGCTTCTCTTTAATCATAAATTTCCCGTAATTTAATGTATTAAGTAAACTACACAAGGAACAAAGACGTAAATTTATTTTAAAGGCTATAACATTGTTTTATAGCTTTATCTTACATACTACAAGGAATATAAGATTGATGATGTTTTCTGATATTCTACTAATCATAGGGAAATAAAAAACATATTGATATTTGTCAAGTAACAAGAGATTAATGTGAGCAAGTTTCTTGGAACTCTTTTTGAGAGAGCATTTAAGATTTACAAAATCTGAAATATAACTTTAATGTTTTTTTTTACTGTGAGAAAGAGCAGTGAAAATGGAAACTTTGGCAAGATTGCGTCAAGGTTTTATACTGTAAAATGTTAGCAAATTCGGTAAATTCAACAAATTAAAGTCATCAGCATCTGAAGATTTATTTCTCTAACAAGTTTATTAGCATGTAGTCCTTTGAGTGTACTGAAAAATAGTTGGATCATATTCACCTGCTATGGAGGCAGAATATCCGTGAATATTCTCTTATACGTTTTCAGACCTTAAATACACGTGTTTGCACAAGGAGAAGAGAGGAGGGAAAAATTGATCAGTTTTCTGTGTGAATAACTTTCACTGAGTTAAAATAATTAAATTCTTATAGGCAAGTGGTATTTCCAAATATTCCATATCAAAAGTATGAATACATTAATTCATATGATATGTTTTTACTATATGAATTCCAGTATTATCAGGCCATAATGTTAAAAGAGTAACTTAAATGGTTAATCTTTTTTTGATCATATAGATTTTTTTCCCAGTATATTAATTCAAATGCTGAGGTCAGATTTTAAGATTTTATATCAAATGATGCTATTGATGAAGTGTTATTTTGATAAATAATCACTTTGTGTATTTTCATGGAATAAATCTGTTAAAAATACACACTTTTTTCACCTCAAGCCTCACACAGTTCACACTGTTAAGACTCAGCAATGTGCTGGGAACCTTGTTTTGTCAATACTCAGTCATTCATCAGGAAATTGTTCCGTCGTTTCTATAAATATCAGATATTAGCATGTTCTTCATTTTAAAGACAACTTATCTACACAAATTCATTTGGAAAAGAATAGATTGTTGGATTAGAAAAAAATATTAAAGACATCTGAGATCTTCAGAAACAATTACCATGGCTGAAATTCTTATATGTGTATTGAATATACAATTTCTTTCCTCAGAATTTTATTTGTAAAGCACTATGAAAACCCTCACAAATGCAACAACTAATGTTCCATTATGTGAGTGGTGATTAGTATCTTTCTGGAAGGATCGATAGATCAGAAAGAGAAAGAAGATAGATCTATATAGATCATTAATTAATCATCAATTAATTCATCCAACATGATTTGTCCTTACTCATAATTTAAATTTTTCTTTTGTACATTCATTAGCGGTTACTGGAAATTATGAAATAAACTACACCTAGACTTTTGCCAGGCTTATGACCCCATTAAATAGTAAGGAATAGATTTTTTTTTTTTTAACCAACTTTGGATAACTTAGCCAAATACTTTGCACTCTGCAGGACACATTTTCAGGGCAGTTGCATCCTGGCCCATTGACATCTCTGTGTTGTCCCAGAACAGTGGCAATATTTATAACATTTACCAAACGTCTAATACAAACACAACCTTATTGTAACCATTTGTTGAATTGTCCATTGTTCATTATAGTTTTTGTGTTACTCACCTCAGAGTTCTAAAGACTAGTGCAGGGCCTGGCACAAAGTAAGTTCTCAATATATTTTGACGGTACAACTAAGCTATGGTTCAGAACTGCTGGTGTCAAGGAGAGGTTAGGATCAGTACTGAACATACATGCAAAGAAAATTTTCTGGATCCAGGGAGCACGTGGAAGCCACAAGTCAAGACACAACATTTATTTCAAACTGAGTAAAGGCTAAGAAGTAAGCAGATACATAGAGAGGGATATAGAAGTGTAGAGAAGAGAGAGCCCAAGAAAATCAATTTACCATAATTACAGCAGAAGTAGATGTAATGAACAAGAAGGATAATAACAAATATTTTAATATGATTCCTACTGAGAAAAGGATTTATTGACCAAATTGTTAGGGGGTAGAGAGCATAGGTCACTTCTGTGCAATAACTTTTTGACTCGGAAAATTATTATTCCAGCAATTTTATGTGATTAAGAAAAATGAAGCAGTTCGACATAGGTTAGTCAGTGCATATGCATCACCAAAGTAGGAAAGACAACTCAGAGGACAGTACTCACATTCTGATTTACATGTGACTTTTAAATATAAAGGCTCCCCAATATTTGCCCTGGAGTGTAATCAGGAAAAAAGCATAATCTTTCATGTATAGGGAAGATGTCAGAATTTACAATGACAAACATGCCAGAGTGTTTCGCTGTTGAAAATGTATCTCTTGGTTGGCCTTCTAGCCTATGTTTGATGCCACAGAAATTTTGACAGTCTTTGGATTGAGTCTTTTTTGGTTAATCTAATATGCATAGAAACAAGAAATAGTCTCCTATCTAAAAACTCACATCAGTATGCAATTGATTTGGAAGATACTCATCAATAAAAAAGTATGCTTCATGTATCTATTATCCCCAAACAGGAATGTTTAGAGGAAATCCCTAATATAGTTAGAGTTTACCTTCATGCCATGTCTGATCTCTGAAATAGTGCAGTAATATGAGAGCCAGGATCAACCTTGTCCGACTTAAAGGCCCTTGGGAGTAGGCTGAAGAAACTCTTTCCCCAAAATTCTCTTTATGCAATGATTTCTGTATTAGTCAGGGTAGGCTAGATTATACTAAAGTAATGAATAAGTTCAAACTTATGTGGCATAAAATGATAAATATCTATAGGTACTCATGTCCCTCCTAGCTTATCTGAGGGTGTTTCTCAGCTACCCAGGTTTATGATGTATCCTTGGAGCATTGCTGGATGCTATGGTGGGGTAATGCCTATGGTGAATTACACATTGGCTCCTAAAGACTTCTACCTAAAAGTGAAACACATCAATTCCATTAACATTTATTGGCCAAAACAAGTTACATGGCTGTGAATCACTTCAAGGAAATCAAGAAGGTGCAATCCTACCAGGCCCTGGAAAGAGAATGGGAATATCTGTAACTAATCCTAAAGTTTATCACAGTTTATAATTGCTAGTAATATCTTTTCAGTTTCCTTTCATATTTCAAGGAACTGAAAAGTAACTAAAATGTTACTTAAAGGTTAAGAGAAGCAGTGGTTTTCCAGGCTACACTTTATTGAGCAAGAGACCATTAGACCTCACCTAAAACAGATAGCATACATTTTATTGCTATTAATAAGTTATAATTGACTCAAAGGCAATGGGTTTGGTTTGGTAATGAAACATTAGTGAAGTCAAGATGTCATTGATTCGTTCTAGAAATAAAACTTGAAATCCCTTAAAGACTACCTTTTAAAAACTACTATTGTAGACAAAATGATTAACTAAATATTAGAAAACTATCTAAAGTGGTAAATTATTTTTTTGCTGAAGTATCATTTCTTCATCTTAAGATTTTTTTCTTCATATAGAAAATTATTTAAGAGCAAAACTAACATTAAAATTCTCTTTCTAAAATATTGTCCTGGCTTCCTACCAAATTACTAGGGATATTTTTCTTGCCAAATCTTTCCAGTTTGTTTGTTTTTTCCTGACTGTTTATAATTAACCTTCTTGACCATGCTCCTTTTTTAATCATTTCCACCCTTGGCTTTCCTTACCATGGTTACTTGTGTTTCAACTTGTGCCTCTGGGTTGCTTTTTCTCAGGTTCATGCCAAGATGCCTCCTTCTTGGCCCTGTTTCTCAACATTACCATCAACCATGGAACATCCACCCTCTTCCTTCTCACTTGTTTAACTATTGCTGGGTAACCTCCATAATTTTAGTCTCATGGATTCAACTATCTGATGATGGGTCTCAAATCTAGATCTCCAGTTCTGATACGTCTTCTAAACTCCAGATTCATATTCTCAGTTATTTGCTGAATATCTCTCTATAAATGAACCTCAACCACTTAAAACTAAATAAATCCAAAACGGAACTTTCTCTCTCACTACCACAGACACGCTTCTAATATTTTTCCAGAAATTCATGATAAATATCAACATCAAGTATCTAAAAACTCTTAAGTCCTTATTCAATCTTTTTTATCTTCCATCCCTGCCTTCAAATGTGTACCCAATTTGGTCACCAGATTCTCTAGTTCTTAACTTTGGAACACTTGTTAATTCTCATCTCTCTCCTCACCAAGCTTATTCCCTGATCTAGATTAAGCTATTGTCATTTCTAGCATCCTGGAAAACCTCCATGTCTTTATGCACTACCCTACCTAATATATCTTTCACACTACCACCGCATTTATTTTAGATTCCAAAAATATGAATCTCACCATGTCACTACCTTGCATAACATTTTCAGTGGTTCAACACTATGTACCCAGTACTGTAGTGACAGTGAAGAATTTCTTCTACCATTAAACAGTGGTTTCAAATACGTAGCATAATAATTAGCAAAGGAGCTTGACAGAAGTGTAGATTCTCTGGATTCACCCAGAGTTACTGTTTTAGATGTCTGGGGAGAAATTCAGGAGTCTGTAGCTTCCATATATTTTACCAGGTGATACAGTGCAGGTAGTCTATGACTAGCATTTTGAAAAATTTTGCTTAGCCCGTTATGCCCATGATACTTTTGCCCTGCCTAATCTCTCTGCCTGGAAATGATTCCCTTTCGTTTTTGTCCCACGAGTGTCTACCCATTCTTCCAGACCCATCTTTGTGAACACGCACTTCTTGCTTCAGCTTAATCAGTTGTTCTCTGCTCTGTGCTTCCATAGAATTTTGTACACATTTTTATTTTAAAATTTGCTACATTTTTAGTCACTGGTTGCATATATGACTCACCAACTATATTGATGATATATGATGTTGTTTATTTTTAGTTCTGTTCTAAAGTGGATATTTAATAGTTATTTGTTGAATATACTTGAATATATTCTATTTCTTTGTGGATACGGTTTCTAAAGAAAAACACTATGCACTAAAGAAAATAAAAGTCATAAACACGAACTAAATGTTCCTTGTTATATTTAAATAAGACATTTTGTCAGATCTGAAGATGACACAACTTATTCAACAGATGACAGAACTGAATTCAAATTTATCTCAGCTGGCTATAGTACTGGAATAAAATCTGAATGAATAAATAAGTAGCACCATACTTATGTTAAAAAATAAATTGAACAAAAAGTAGATGTGGGAGACCTACTGAGTAACAGTTCATGTGAAAAATAACTGGATGTTTTATCTGATGACAAAGATAATATGACTCAAGAGTGTTATCTGACTAGTAATGAAGTGAAAGCAATTTTAGTTTGCATTCAAACAAGTTTGGTGCTCCTATCAGAGGATATAATGTTCCCTCTGTAAGCTCCTCTGATGAGTCTAAATAGTAAATGTTATGTTGTGTCTGTGCCACCATACAGAGATATTTACACAATTGTGTCTAGAGTATTATTAAGAGCATGTGAAATTAGTAGGGGAATGATCTCTGGACAAATTGTTGAAAGGACTGCTTACAAAGGAGAAGATTAAATGGAGAGTGACTGTCTTCTAATGTGTGAAATAGTATCATGAAGAAAAAGCAGATGCATCTTTAGTTGCTTTAAAGATAAGAATTGGACTCAAACTCTTATTCTGGGGAAGAGAATTCTGGCTCAGGATGAATAATATTCTAACAATTATTGGATTTTTACATTTGGATAAAGTGTCTCATAAAGTAATGAATTCTCCATTTTTGCAAATTGTAAGTATATCTGTCATAGAAGGACCTTATACCTGAGTAAGTCTGTAATAGATGATCTCTAAGGTTCTTCCTATCCTAAGACCCTTTTCAAGAAGAAATGAAAATTTGTTTGCTGTTGTTTTTGCATATTTTTCAAAAAATTTCAAAGACCTTACTTAAAATTAATTATTCTCATTATTGTTGTAAGTTGCTGTCAAGCTGATTCCAACTCATGGCATCCTGATGTGTGCAGAGTAGAACTGCCCCATAGGGTTTTCAATGGTGTGACCTTTTGGAAGCAGATCACCAGGTTTAACATCAAATAAAACATGCCACCATAAATTGCCTGTATGTTTGAATAAAAGCCTGCTCTCCTGCCAAATGAGCTCACTCAGATGGAGAAACTGCTCTGGCTTAATACAACCTCACAACACACACACACACACACCCCTACCTCCCAGTTCACACATCATTACAGCCAGAAGCGTCACTACTATTGCCATCTTCAGATGTGGAATTCTTTCTCACTGATTTTCCTCAGACTTCCTCGCTTGATCTGATGCACAATCAGAAGTAGAGAATGCATGGGGGTAGAGGGGGTAGGGGAGGTTTTCTCTCACCCATATGACATAGTAATACTGGCCAGCTTAGTTTGTGGGCAGAGCTAGCCTATTCTCATTGTAGCCACCTTCCCTCAGCCTTCCTGAAATTTTTCATTTTATTTTGCACCACTGGCTGAAATTTCATCAAATAAAAATAAACTTGTGGTAAAGACAAAAGCTCATTGAATGAGTAAGTGACAATCCTTGCATTAAGAGACTGAGAATTGGTATTATCAGATGAAAAAATAGATAATGGTGGAAAAGTGGACATTTTGGAGAAGGCCAGCTGTGGTAATTCAGGTAACAAAACAGCAGGAAGGCACTTATGGTGGACAAGGTCAATAAGCTGGTAACAATTGCTGAAAGTCTATTTTATGGAGTTCTTTGAAACATTATGTCATCAAATCATTACAGCAACATGTGTAGACTTTTCTAAACTTGAAGAAAGAATGAAAATTTAAGTAACTTGCTAAAAACCACATAGTTAATCCATAGCATAGCTAGATTTAAAATCAGAACTTTAGATTCTAAATTATTCATTCATTTCATTCGTTCAGCAGACATATGCTTATGTTAAAAAAAAAAGAAAAAAAAAGTTGCTATCGATTCTGACTAATGGCAACCCCATGTGTGTCTGGGTAAAACTGCGTCAATAGGGTTATCAATGGCTGTAATCTTTCCGAAGCAGATCACAAGGTCTTTCTTCCAAGGTACCTTTGAGTGAATTCAAACTCCCAGACTTTCGGTTAGTAGCCTATCATTTAACCATTTGCATCATCAAGGGAGCCATGCTAATGACAGTTTCACAATAATTTTATGAGCTTTGTTTGAAAGAGAAGGAAACTAAAGCTCTGAGAAATAAATTAAATTTCCTAGTTACCAATAGTTACGAAATGCTAGATGTGGGATTTTACTCCATATTTAATGATCACTGAGTCTGTTCTTCCTCCAATCTCCCATAGGCAAGAGTGAGACTTTACAATTTTCTCTGTTACATTTAACTTACCTTTCCGCCACTATCTGAATTTGAAGATAATTCCTAAAATAAAAGGGTAATCAAGACTTCTGGCACTATTTGGAAATTTAGAGTCATTTCCTTCCATTCATTTCTTCTGCCATTCCATCTTGTCTGCTTAATCATGTTTTTCTCCTTCCTTTACTATCCTTTTGTTATTTTTCTATTTATTTCTTAACAGTTCTCTTATTGTGATACTAAAAATTGCTAATATATTAATACATCAGCTAAAATCAAGAATAACAGGAGAATAATATACTGTAGTCGTTAATGTCATAGGGATTTGGTGGGGTTAGCCAGGGCTCAATTCGATTCCAGTTATCTCTCGGCTCTTAGCAAGCCATGAAACTTTGAGCAAGTTTCCAAATCCTTATATGCGCTTATTCTAACCTGGAAACTTAAGATATTAATGACTCCCTTATAGTGTGGGACTGCAAGAAATAATTTACGTAAAAGTGCTTAATATAGTGAACTACGGTAAAATATCCTTGGCGATTTTGTTACAGTGTTGTGTTATATCAAATTATGCCTGGCCATCTAAATAATAAAAGAAACAAAAGAAATATTTTGAAAATAATTTCTGTTTGTTTTAGGAAAGAAAGTTCTAGAAATTATGATGACAGAAGCTTCACAATGACATCATGTCCATCTGGGCATTCAACTCAGAATCTTGACCTTTAGTTTTTGATTCCAAAATGTAGACACCCAAGAGAAACATGGTAGAGACAGAAATGTAGCCCTGTAACCTAATAATGCACTGCTGAACCTTTCTAGCGCTGCTAATATATTTTCTGTTTCAGATGACTTTAAAGCAAATTTCTCAAATGCACTTCAATCTGGTTAGATACACAGCATGACAATAGCTATGTAGAAAAATCAGAGTTTATGGTTCATCAGAACTCTATTTTAGTTATGTGCAGAATGTCTGCTGTACTCTCATGGCTCTGCTTTAAAGACTTGGCTGTTAGAGTTTTATACATCCATTAATTAGCAGCTAGGCACGATTTAAAGGATAATGTTCCTGGCGTTCAGCATATATGAAGCAGTAAACAGCTTTTGTGGAAGATTAAACGCTGTAGCAAATCAGAGACATTTGGTGACCCCCAGCAGCCATTCGTTGCCAAAAAACTGCAATACAACAATTATCATGCCAGGGGGGTGAAAAGCATATTCAACTAATAACACAACAAACAGAAGCATGTATTTGAATTTGCCTTTTGCATGTTTAGAAATATGGTCCCTTTTTTTTTTTATTGAATTTAATTTGAAGAAAAGTTCATATGAGTAGTTAAATACAATGCACTTAAACATGCCACAGCCTGTAAGGAGCTCAACGCATATTGGCAACTGAGAAGTTAGGAAAATGTAGATAACGTGAAAAGTTATGAAAATCTTTCTAATTTCTCTTATTAAAATTTAATTTAAATCTGTAAGAGGTTTACCAATTTTATTAATAGTCTGTCATAAAAATATATATTTTGTATCATGCCAGGACATATTTCTAAATATTGTATTTTATATAAGACATTATCAAAATATATATTTAAAAAACAAAAACCCATTGCTGTCCAGTGGATTTCTACTCATAGTGGCCCTATAGGACAGAGTAGAACTGCCCCATAGGGTTTCCAAGGA
>NW_004443953.1:2959814-2996849 GCF_000243295.1 Trichechus manatus latirostris
TTAAAAAACAAAAACCCATTGCTGTCCAGTGGATTTCTACTCATAGTGGCCCTATAGGACAGAGTAGAACTGCCCCATAGGGTTTCCAAGGAGCACCTAGTAGAGTTGAACTGCTGACCTTTTTGTTAGTAGCCAAACACTTAACCACTGTGCCACCAGGACTCCAAAACCAAACCTACTGCCACTGAGTGGATTCTGACTCATAGCAACCCTATAGGACAGAGTAGAACTGCCCTACAGGGTTTCCAAGGAGCAGCTGGTAGATTTGAACTGCCAACTTTTTGGTTAGCAACCGAGCTCTTAACCACTGCACCACCAGGGCTCCAAAATATATAGTAGCTTGATGTGATTAAAGTAATAAGAAAAAATATTTCTAATTATCATTTTAAAAAATCTATGAACACATCTTTAAACTAATGTATTGGTTTGTAAATACTACGTATTTATATATAGTTCAATATAAAGACATAAACATATACATATTTAAATAAGAATAAAACATTTTCCTTATGCATTTTCTGTAGATCATTGGATTTCCAAGCTCACCTACCATTAAGTTTACAATTTCTTGATTCATCTAGATATATTCTGAATGAAAAAACATCGAAATAACAAAACAACATCAAAAAGTAAACATTTGGCAGGAATAAAAAAGATGTTCGATAACATGTATTAGCCAGTGCATGAAGAAATTTCTTTTAATACATATACATGTCTGTGTTCTGAGCTTACCGGAAAAAATTACGTGGTTTAGTAAGCTGGTTTAGTTCTCAATAAGGAAAGAATTTCCACTGCTCTTTCTCGGTAATTGGATTTGGTATGCATTGTAAAAGAAACATCATCTTTCACTGAGCAGCATTAGTAACCCGTTTTTTAATAATACAAAAGGCTTCTCACACCACGTGTTGATCACCATAAATGCTTGTCTAGCCCACTTCTCTCTCTTCCTCTTAGAGACCTTTTTTTACCCAGGCCTGTGTGGTTGCGTGGGGGTAGCAGTGGTCAGAACCTTTAATGAGAATCTGAGATCATCATTTTCAGTGTTTCTGTCTGATTTTTCTAAAGCGCTACTTTTCAAGATCCATCAGAAGTTTCTAAGTCACAAAATTGCCTTAACGCTAAAGGTGCATTCTGTTTGGAGAAGTGGTGTGCTGCGCTCAGTAAAATCTATATCTTTTTTGAATGGCTGTTGGGAAAGAGACATTCCAATAGTTTTGAAGCACTGCTTTCATACCTACAGAAAAGGCTGCGGGTGCGCTGAGGCATCTGCCGTCACTGTGACTAAAATGTTTACTTTAGCAAACACTGCTCTATTAAATTTCAAAGTGGTGCTCTTTGAATTTTAAATTATAAAGGAAACCTAGCCTCCATTCTTGAAAGCTTTGGTTTAAACATAAAAAGGAGAAAGTAGCTTTGAAGTTTGAATGAAATGCATGAACTCTTCTTCTTTCACTGAGTTTGAAGAACTTATCAGGCAGGCATAGGCGCTATTTATTATTCTAACCTATGACTTGAATAATATTCTTATTTCTTTCACCTTTGCCCATTACACCTTTTTTATTCTTTTCTTTTTTCAGATAGAATTTGTGGGTTACTGTGAGGTTTCATTTATTATTCTCCAACCAGGAAATGTCTGTAACAAGATAATTTTACACATTTTTCTAAACAAGTTCATTTTATTGCTCTTTAATGCGTATCTAATTTTTCAAATTTTATCTAAATTCCAGGGTTTTTTATTGGTGCTGTTCATCGTCAGTAATTCTCTGGAGTTTATTATGGACATAAATAGTAAAAATACAGCAAATTTATATTTTTGGCATAGATGCTCACCTTAATGAATATTTATTTGGGCAGATGAGTGCTTGCATAATTGAGCAATTCATGAACCAGAGATAATTGAGCATTACAATAAGTTATGTCACCTATTTACAAATGGGAGCCATTAACTCTCTACTTTGTTTACTGGAATGAACTTTTTATACCAAATAATTACAAATGCAGCTTCACAAAATAAGCCTTTTCAGGGTCATTTTGTTTTTTAATCTATTTTGATGAATAATAATTCTTACAGTACCCAGTCTGTATTTGAAAATGAAATAAGCATTTCATCATAAAATCTGTTAAAACATTACTCATAACAAGTAAATACTTTAAATAAAATAATTAAATTATAAGGATCATACAATATTGAGTAAAACCTACTCAGTTAACTTCATATTTTCTTCCTATGAAGTCCACTAACATTTAAAGTTAAAAGAATGAAGTATATTCATATCATTATTCTCACATTATATATTATTTTTGTCTTGATTCAGTATTTTCTCCTACCAATAACATCTTTTCTAAGAAAAACATGCTCTTTCCTTATTAAAACAGACTAGCCAATTTGTTTTTGAATGTGTCAAGAAAAGAGAATCCTTAGCAGTCTTTTCTCTTCCTCCAAATACCCTTTTTATACTCAGCTCACTCATTTCTGTCTAACATATTTGTGTTAAGATATCAAGAACATTTATTCAAAATGTTCAAAATACTTATGAATTAGTAAGACACGGAAAAGTCAATCAGAATGGACATATGCCCTTTGGAACTGATGCTGGATGATAACCCAGCCAGCCATTCACCCTATGGAGTCGCCCACTAGTACTGCCCCAATGCATCTCCAGTCTTGAAAGAACAAGCGGGCAGTAACAAAAGGCTCCAGGAACTAAGCAACTCTCTTCCCTATTTCCCAACCTGCTGTTTTGTGCAAGAAGGAAGATTAGCAGTGACTTATTCTTTGATAAAGTCTAATAAATGTTGCACACCATTTTCCTCTTTTGGAAATTCACATTCGTATTAGAAAATCAGGTCTTGCAATAAAAAATCCAGAAATTGCCAAAGGCTCATAATCTTTGCCTCCACTCTTTTATAATTGTTTGATATGGAATAATATATGTGAGAGCATTTAGGTTGGTGCCTGGCAATGAGAAGTTATTACATGGAGGGGAAGTAATGCAACCATAATCTGTGTAATCTAGTAATCTGCATATCATATTTTTGCAATTTTAACTTAATATAAAAATATCTTTCTAATTTTAGAGTGTAAAATAATAAATGACAGCTCTTACGTGGTAATGAGCTCTCTGTCATTTGGTGATATTTGAACAAAGGCTGGTGTTTGTATAGTGGTCAGATGTGTGAAAAAGATCTGTGCACTATATTTTTTGCGCTATTAAACCTCTAAAAACAGTTCAAAGTCAAAAGTGTGTAATTATTCAATGCCTTATTTAAAATTTCATTTCTAATACTTGTCATTTGCCTGTTAATAAATTAAATAATTTTACAGATGAGAGAGTCATATCATTTAAAATCATGATTCTAAATGGATAGAAATAACTATATATTACCAATATAATTTTAAGCCAATGTAAATTATTTTTATTTAATACTAGTGATTGGAAATTAATTCAAATCATTTAGCTTAAATTGGGCATGCATAAACCACAAGTTAAACATCTTGTAAAATGACTGACTTGCTTGAATACCAAACCACTAAAAAGATTATCTTCAGCTAATACCAAATAAAACACTAAATGCTTTTGCTCTACTATGTTTTTAAAAATATCATGTCAACTATAATGTTTTAAATAGTAAACAGTTATTTAATATAAATAGTAATATTTTTGTCAATATCTTCCAGATATTTATGAAAGCCTTTAAATAGGAATCACATGTTGGCCTTCTTTGAGATTTCTGGAGACATGAATCAAGTTACCTGAAATACATCTGCTTGTGACTGGATGCCCCTCAATGTTATCAATATTCTTTTTTGGAATATTTAAGAGCTATTGTAAAAAGGTCATATAAATAATGAACTGGATTAAAAACCTAGTAACTTGAGAGAGAGACAAATGTGTTTATTTGCAAAAAAAATAACCTAAGGGATGCTAATCTCTCTGGTTTAAACGAAGACATAAGCTCTTGAATTTATTGACATTTGTGACATCAGATGAATAGTAAAGTTTAGCATCCCTAAACTACAACATATTCAAAAGTTTCTATTAGAAAGATATGATTTTTTTTCTAATCACACTAAACTCATTGCCATTCAGTCGATTCCGACTCATGGCGACTCTACATGACAGAGTAGAACTGCCCCATAAGGTTTCTAAGCAGCTGTTGGTGGATTCAAACTGCCAACCTTTTGGTTAGCAGTCAGGCTCTAATCACACTAAGTATTTTTAAGTCTTCATATTTCATTGAGAATTTTTTCAAACAAATATATTACCCATTCAGAGCCATTAGAACAAAGGAATCTATTTGAAAGACTAGAAAAAAATTCTGAATTAATACAGCGGGTTATCTATATTAAACTTGAATCATTTTAGATTTTTAAGGGAGGTGTTTGGCTTTGCTTGAGACGTGGATTTCCCTGATTTACTTGATTTAAATGAGACAAGATTACTACGTAATGCTGTAATTCAATCATCATGCAGTCATCCAGGAGGAAAGTAAAACCCTTAGAGACATTTTCACATATGTAATCTCTATAAACCATAAGGTTATGATTAAGAAATCTTAGGAATATCTATGACTGTGACAGAACCAGTAGTATCAGCCCCTTTGTCTTCTTGCTGCAGACAGGAATATCCTCAAGGATAGAAAATTGTCTATATATTATTTTTGAGTCAAGAAAATTAGTATTCCTACTCTCAAGGCACTGAATATTTTCAAAATAACTTACAAGGCATGAGTAAAGATAACAATATGCTATTCCATCCCAAACTCCCATCACCAATAGTACCTAAATTAGGAGAATTTCATGCTAGTTCTACCACGTGGCCCTCTCGCAAGAACTCTCAGCATGTCATGTAGAAACATTTTCCACTCATTCTCAATTTTTAATGGAATGAACACTTCACGGGAGTTTTTCTATTCTCTGTAGCCCACACAGTTGTAATGAAGTTGCCCAACTTTCACAAAATTTTCCACCTCACATCACATACTGCACAGGTTAAATGTAAATTTACCACCTGGCCTTTTAAATAATGACTCTTTCATTGGTTCTTATTATAACTAGTTTACTTATAGTCTCACAAATTTCTTTAAGTTTATATACTTGATTTATTTGCATAGATGGTTAGAGAAATTAATAAAGCATTTATTACTAAATTTTGTATAGCTCTTAATGACTTGCAATGTTTGGTTTATCTACAGTCTTACATTTCTTTCCTTTCTTACAGATTTCTAAAATCATACTGATATATTTTATTAAATAAACAAATACACATTAAGCATTACCACATGAAAAACACATTGTTACATGTTGAGAAAGACGAACAGATAATTAACTCTCTCCCCCTGACCATAATATCAGGGAAATAGGAATACAAATAATTCTCAAATCCTAGGAAGGAAGACGGGAATCTCCACTATGTGAGAGATCAAGTGGAAAAGGAGAGATTATTTCCAACTATGGAAATCTAAAGAAAAGTTAATGTTTCCACAAAAATATTCTATGGAGAGGGGATCCCCATTAATGACAAGCAATATCAGTTTCACTGCAATTTCTGCTAACCAGGGCTTACTGAAGTATCTGGTGCAGTGTCTTCAACTCAGAATCAAAATAAGACCCCATTTATTTTGGAAAATCATTTTCCTCTGAGTTTTCAATTGCTTCCTCTGTAAAGCGCATCTTTGGTAATCTATATTCATGAGTTCTATAAGTTACAGTATCAAATGGTATATTATAAAAAAAAGCACTTTGAAAATTACTATTCAAATATAGCATGCTTTTTGTCAAAATCTTCATGTATAATGTAAGGCATTGATATGGATTTTAGAGTAAACGTTCTGGAGAAATATAAAATGTAAATGAATTACTGATGCATCACTACCCATTATAAGAAGAGCACCCCAATTCTAAGGAAATGTTCGAAAATTGGCAGACTGTGAAAGTCAGAGATTTTGCCCTCAGATTTTAGACCCTAACTAGTTACAAAATGTCAGGGGATGTCATGTGGATTTTTTTCTTCTTCAGTGAACATGAAGTAATCAAAACAACAACAAAAAAGAACTTAAAAGGCAAGTGTCACAGATTTCCTCACCAGCCTGTGTGCTAGATAAGGAATGAAGCTGAGATGTTTGCCATTTGATATTTAAAAAAAAGAAAAAAAAGTCAATTAGTTTCTAACAACAAAAGATGAAGCACACTTTAAAAGAACACCAATGTAAACAAGGTAGAGTCCAACAAGATTCAGTTTTTATGGTGTCAGTATAGTGTCAAGGTTACGCCCTTGACCCTTGTGACTGCACTGCTAGCTCTATAGTTGACATCAGTAAAAGTTGCATCATCTCTCTTAAAACTGCCAAAATCACATTGTTGTTATCTTTTCAGCACAAATAATTAAATCCTCCTTGATTTTCCTACTGAAATCATGCTGTCATTGGTGGTGGTGCTTGCCCTGGAGTCGATTTCAACTCATGAAGACCCCATATGTGCAGAGTAGAACTGCTCTGTAGGGTTTTCAAGGCTGTGAGCCCTGGTGGCACAGTGGTTGAAAGTCTGGCTGCTAATCAAATGTTGGCAATTCAAATCCACCAGCTGCTCCTTGGAAACCCTATGCGGGCAGTTCTACTCTGCCCTATAAGGTCACTATGAGTCAGAATCCACTCGATGGTTATGGGTTTAGTTTGGTTTCAGACCATTCAGAAGCCTATCTTCTGAGGTACCTCTGGGTGAGTTTGAACTGCCAACCTTTCAGTTAGAAGTCCAGTGCTTAACTGTTTGTGCCACCCAGGGACTCCATATTAAAATCATAACCTCCCCTAAAACACATGAACTACTCCGAGTTACTTATAAATTTACAACATTAATAATTAAATAAAAGAAAACAGATAAATAAAAATAGAAATTTCATTGATCTTTTACATTTTATAGTGAGGTTATAAATAGTCTCTTACTATTAATAAATATAGACTGGCAATAAATTTTGAAATTTTTAAAAGCTAACCAAAATACGATGAAAAATTGCATTCCAATGAAAACTGGAAGATTATATATTCATTCTAATTCATATCAGTCATATTTGTAAACTCCTGGAAAATGTGAAGTCCTGAAAATAGTAAGTGCAGTTGACCAAAGGAAAGATCATTTGTGGTGTGCCCTCAGTTCACTCAAAGATAAATGCATCATATGCTCCTATTTTCAGTAGAAACTATTACATTAGGCAAATTACTTAAATATTAATAAATTTTCATCAAATATTAACTTTAAACAGATTAGAGATAATTTAAATCTAAAGGATACAATAATTTACAACAATGCAGTTATGGTGGCATATAATTAGTGGTAATGTTTAATAAGCAATTTCATTCTGCATTACAGATTCTAAAAGAAACAGGTTTAGAAAGAAATTAAAAGAAGTGATACAATTTACCTGAAGACTATAAACCAATCAATGTTTTGGAACTTCCCTCAGATCTCACAGAACGATATGTTCTCATTCAGGCAACGCTAAGTGTACTGAGAAATTCAAATGCTGCTTTTACAATTTTCAAAAAAGAAAAATAAAGAGAAAATTCAGCAATAATAGTGGCTTATAGTTTAGGTTAAAAGAGTTATATACTTGTCAGTGTTGTTTCTATACAATCCTGAAAGAGACAAATGTGGGCATATTCACTGAAAATAAGTGAACAGTGATAATTATTTCCACTTATTATTTCCTTCATTTGCCAACTGACAAAATTATGGGACTTTCAAATCAGCTACAGCAGGCAGAAATACATCCATATTTATTAATACTTTAGAATGCAAACATAGCAGACAAAAAGCCTATTGTAACCTCAAAGCAATTTAATCTCAAATTAACCAAATTAAATTTGACCAGAATCCATATTGATTATGTAGCTTTATTTTTTTATGTTTCATCTTTAATAATAAAGGCCCCCATCTCACAAGCAGAGCTGTGATTCTGCATTAATTAACATTTATTTCCTTTTCTCATTCTTAACCTGATTTCTAACCTAGAGTATTAGCTTCATTTTTTTTCCTTCTGTGAACTCTAAACTGATGCTGCTTACTACAATAGCAGAGCATGTCTAATGAATTTTCCAGACCAATCTGAACAAACATTTGAGATCCACCTACCTCATTACAGATAGAAAATAGGTCAAAGCAAAGATTGCTGTGTAGACATACAAACATTTGGTTTTTAATTTCTCTAACATCAAATTTCTATGTGATAGCATTTTTTTTTCTCAGATTGTCCAGAAATGTGCTTGTGAATCTTGAGCTTTATATATATTTCTTATATAAGATAGCCTGCTGGTTCCTGAATTTAAGTAGCATTAGTTTACCTGTGTTTACTAATCTTTTTGACCTGCAATAACTGCAAATTCTCAGTCGTTGTAATGTTACTAGGATGAACTTACATCCAAACCAGAAATTTTGTTGTTGTTGTTAGGTGTCGTCGAGTAAGTTCCAACTCATAGCAAATCCTACGTACAACAGAACAAAATACTGCTTGGTCCTGCACCATCCTCACAATCATTGTTATACTTAAGCCCATTATTGCAGCCACTGTGTCAATCCATCTTATTGAGGATCTTCCTCTTGCGCTGAACCTCTACTTCACCAAGTATGATGTCTCTCTTAGTCATCTAGTGCTGCTATGACAGAAATACCGCAAATGGTTGGCTTTAACAAAGAGAAATTTATCCTCTCACAGTCTAGTGGGCCACAGGTCCAAAGTCAGGGCCCTGGCTCCAGGAGAAGGCCTTCTCTCTCTCTCGGCTCCAGAGGACAGTCCTTGTCATCAGTCTTCCCTTTGTCTGGGAGCATCTCAACGCAGAAACCTCAGGTCCAAAAGATGCGCTCTCCTCCCAGTGCTGCTTTCTTGGTGGTACAAGGTCCCCATGTCTCTTTTTTATATCTCAACAGAGATTGGCTTAATACACTATCTAATTTTGTAGACTTCATCAATAAAACTGCCACTAATCCATCTTACTGCCTCATAGTGCTAACATTTACAATACATAGGGAAATCACATCAGATGATAAAATGGTAGACAATCACACAACACTGGGAGTCATGACCTAGCCAAGTTGACAGATATTTTGGGGGGACACAATTCAATCCATGACAATGTCCTTCTCCAGGGACTTGTCTCTCCTGATAACATGTCCAAACTATGTGAGACAAAGTCTTGCCATCCTCACTTCTAAGCATGTTCTCCCTGTACTTCTTCTAAGATGGATTTGTTCATTCTTCGGGCAGTCCATGGTATATTCAATATTCTTCAACAACACCATAATTCAAAGACATCAATTCTTCTCTGGTCTTCCTTATTCATTGTTCAGCTTTAGCATGCATGTGAGGTGACTGAAAATACCATGGTTTGGATCAGGCTGATCGTAGTCCTCAACGTGACGTCTTTGCTTTTTAACACTTTGAGGAGGTCTTTTGCAGCAGATTTACACAATGCAATAGGTCGTTTTAGGTATTTCAAGTGCAGTACTTGAATTTTCAACTTCTTTAATACAAATGCAACATTACCACAATGCAAGCAAATTCTTAATTAGCAAGAGTACTTTTCCAGGATACTCTTCTACATTCCAAGTTTATTTTCATTAACATTTGAAAACATGTATTTGTCAACACAATACATATGAACGCAAGAACTCAAGATCCTGTAGGGTGTCTTTTCCCCACTGATCAGGAATGAAACTATATATCATCAGTGGTGGTCATGCATCGACATCAATGAGCAGCTTTGCTCTTCATTTCCACATCTGGACTTTGACAGTTTTATTTTATTTTATTTTTTCCTATCTACATAACTCAGATTTCTAAATGGCTTCTTCACATTGACACAATCAGTGATGTACCCCAAACAATAGAGTAAAATTATCTTTTCAAAATTTTATTTCTGATATACTCTCTTGATTGACAGTTATATGTATGCTTTGTTCTTATTAAGAAAGTTTATTGTATATTTTAATGTATACAGTAATAAAGATCATAAAGCAATATCCATGACCTACAAATAGCAGGTATCTCAGCAATTAAGAAAATGTTAATTTTGTCATCTTTTAGTCCAGCCCATAACAAATTTCCTGTCCCCTATCCTCCTAGAATGTATATATATACACATATATACACACGTATATACGTATATATAAGTATATACATATATATGTGTGTGTGTGTGTGTGTGTGTGTGTGTGTGTGTGCGTGTGTGGAGCCCTGGTGGCTCAGTAGTTATGAGCTCAGCTGCTAATCAAAAGGTCAGCAGTTTGACTCTACCAGCCGCTTCTAGGAAACTCTATGTAGTAGCTCTACTCTGTCCTATAGGGTCACTGTGAGTCGGAATTGACTCGAAGGCAATGGGTTTTATATATGTATATATATGTGTGTGTATATATACATATACATATATATATATATATATATGCCATGGAAATTTAAAGTTGCTGCTTTGCGTGAGCAATTAAATATCCTCTATACTTCATAGCAGACTTTAAGATTATTGATGACAGGTTGGACTAGTCCTGAGCCTGGTTGCTTTCAGATATGTTTCTCTCTTTTCCCTTGCTCTCCTTGTACATGAGGTTGCTAAGAGTTGGGGCCAACTGGACAGTAGCTAACAACAACAAAATTCTGCATAAGAAAGGCTAACTTTTTTGAGATATGTTCCCGAGGCTCCACTGTCTGCTAGTTCCTGGCTTCCCTCGACAATGGAGATGGTGGGGTTTTAGAGGACAGTGGGAAGGGAAAAACCAGGAAGTTTTCACCTTCATCTTTGTTGGGCAGTTTTTTTCAACGTTGTTTCTCCGTGGTTCAAGTTTGCATCTTGCAGGCCCATTGAGGTTCCAGCTTTAAAAGGATGACCTCTGGTAGCACTGCCCTTTGTTCTCCCATTCTAGGGATGGCAGTGTTATTGTTGTTAGTTGCCATTGAGTCGATTCTGACTCATGGCAACCTCATGTGTGCAGAGTAGAACTGCTCCATAGGGTTTTCAAGGCTGCGACCATTTGGAACCAGATCGCTGCTGTTACTAATCTCTGAATTACTCCATCTCCCCTTACTGCTTTCCAAAATCTGCATCACCTGCATAACCAATTCCCTGGATTGAATGAATGCCGTTAGAAATATTATAAGTGGCTTCTGTTTTCCTGGTTAGACTCTGATATACCAGTCACACTTATTATTGCAGTCATATAAAATGGTATTGTTTTGATCCCATTTTGTGCATCAGCATATTGAGATTTGAAAATATTAATCAAATTTCTTAAATAAATAGTTGATGGTAATTGATGGTAGAAACTGACTTGAGTTGATGGTAGTTGATGATAGAAATTGAATTTGAATTCAAATTGGATTGCCCTTCAGCCAGTGGCTTTAAACACAGAGCATGCATTTTGTATGGTAATCTGTATATTCATGAGATAAATATCTAAATATCTTCTTACTGAAGCTCATACTGTAGTGATCATAATATACAGTTAAAATAGCCCATATTCCTTTATTCTGAAGGTGGTGTTTTGAATGGCACACTATGACTTACGTTTGAGAAGGATAACATGATGCTGTACTGCAGATACACTCTCAGGGCAAGGGTGGAAGCAGGAAGAAGTTATTGTAATAATCCAGGCAATATCATGTGGCTTGGGTCAGGGAGGTGGTCCAGGTGGTGATAATATGTGTTTGATGATGAATTTATTTTGAACTGAGAGCCAACAAGATTTGGGAGCAAATTAGATTTTGGATGAGAGGGAAAGAATATTTTCCATCAGCTGAGAAGAAGACTATGGAAGAAGCACCTCTGTAGGGGTGCAGGTGGATCATCAGTAGAGTTCTACACATATTGAGTTATAATCTTACCAAGTACATTAGGCCGTTATGAAGATAAGCTTCCAGGTGATGGAAGTGTGGCTATCATGCAAGCACCCATACATATCTTAGCAAATTATTGGGATCAAAATAATGTTATTTGAAAAAGTTAAATTCAGAAAAGGAGCAAAAGTGTTTAGTGATGCATGTGAAGGCTTCGGTAATGTCATTGTAAAGATCTCTAAAGGAAGCAGTTTTGGGGCACCAGCCTCCCCCAGCACTGGACACACACAACACTCCCCTTGCCCCACATGGTTGAAAACTTGACAAAAACTCTAGCTTAATGCAAATTAAAGATTTACATAGTTTCTAATTAAGAAGAACTTGTGTGTACAAGTCTATTTTCTGCTCATTGGCTGTTAATCTAGAAGCAGATTTTTGCCATCTTTGTACCATTTGCCCCTTTGTTGTTTTAAGCCAAGTTCTCAAATAGACAGGCAATTCCTTAAATACTGAGGTGAGTTTGCCAAAGGGTTTAGTGTAAAAATGAGTTCATATATAGCATATGACAGGCTATAAAAATGAAACCGGAGCAAAAAAAAAAAAAAGTGTATAAGGAATACATTGCACATGGAAATCATAAATCCAAGTTCAGGGCTTGTATTCCAGACACACAGAATTGCTGCTCTATGTATAACTGAGGCAGCAGTTTCATTTTAGGCCCTTTCTCAGACACTTCACTTTCTAAATCAACTAAAGATTTCATGTTTGCTGCCAGTCCAAAGTAAACTATTTTGAAAAATTGCCTGCTTTTTATTTTGATGCTTGTGAGTTTTGATAATGGTAATATTTTTTAAATGTTATTAGTATTTTGATACATGGAAATAATCTCACATTTATAAGGAAATGATATTGAAATTTTGAAGCAAGCTAGGTATACTTTTCTCCATTTGATGAAGCATTGTATTTAGAATTAGGAAGCATTCATTCATTTAACTAAAATAATTAAGAACCTTCTTCACCTTTACAGGTTTGAGAACATGAATTCACAAAACACATAAAATCTATTTCCTTTTAAGTATCTTTTTATTCACATTCTAAGACTAAAATAATTGTTAAAAAGTAGAAATTATTTCCAATTGTTTTTAGTGTGAAAAACAGAATTCACCTAGAGAGTTGATTTTCCACTGGAAGACCAGATGATGGTAGAGAATTTTCCTACACTATATCTTGGAAGTGAGAATCCAGACATACTTCATTTATTGCGTGGGCATTCATTCTCTGAATGGAAACACCAAATGAGAACCTACATCTTTAAACTTATGATTATTCTTATATTATTCACTGACTGAGACATGCAGCAATGATTCAACAGTTTAGTATTCAATCATAGTTCTAAATATTCTTAATACCATATTGATAAACAAATTGAAAGTATCTACTTTCATAGTTTATGCAAATAGTAATAAAAACATATCAAAAATTCATTACACTAATACTGCTGGTAAAGATTATGGTTGCATATTAAAGTATAATTAGAGTACTATACTTCCTCAACAGCCGCTGAAAATAAAAGCAATAAAAATCTAAAGAATACATTTGTAATCACCAAAAAGGGAAGGAATATGATCTGATGCCATAAACTTCAAAAATAAAACTGATTAAAAAAAAGAAAGAATAGAATTTATAACTTCGTGGAATTGTTTCTAACATTCTCCCCATGTTCCCCTGCTCAAAACACATGGTGGATAAGAAATGTGGTTAGAATATAAAACATTTGGCCACAAAAAAAAAAAAAAAAAAATTAGCTCAGAGTGGAAATTAAACATGTATCAGAAGAAAGTCAAGGAGAAGCTAAACAAAATATATCAATACAAGGAGAAAATCTGAGCAAAATTCTCTAAACTTCATTCAGAAGAAATAAAATGGCATGCAAAGTATTCAAATACACTGCAGAATAAAAAAAAATTAAAAATAATTATCCAGCCTAGAAAAAAGATAAGCCAAAGAATAATATGTGTAATTGAATCTACTAACTGTCCATCAAATCCATCTTCCCTTCAGAGAGGCAAGTCCGACTAACATTTACTTTGTCCATATTCCCCAAGTGTGGGTGTATGACTAAAACTTTGCCAAGGAAATGAACAGAAATAACATATGGAATTTCTGCCTCTCTTGCTTAAGGGAAAAATCTCTGGCCCTAAACATATGCACTTTATCCTTCTGACAGAGATGGCAATAAACAGAACGATCTTGAAAGCTGGGTATTGAAAATCCAGAGTCATAATTATGCCAAGTCTTTGAATACCTATATATGAAGAGCCACTACCAACCTGGAATTTCCACCCTGAGGTGTTATGTAAGTGAGAAATATACTTCTTTCTTGTTTTAGCTAAACATTTTTGAGGTGTCTTTGTTATTTCACCTAGTAAAACTGTAATTAACTTAAATAGAAAATTTTCAGGAGAACATGATGCAATAGAACAGCTTGATAAGAACACAAAATCAATAAAACAAGAAATTAAAATTAGATCTTAAAAAGAAAATGTGATGGAAAAATAAAACAAAAAGAAAACTACAGAGCTATTGGGATAGATAAAATACAAAAACAACAACAGAAGCGATAAATTTTTGAGACAGAGAAATAGAAGAGAAAAAAAGAGAAATGGGAATCCTGATATGGAGGCAAGTCCGGAAATTATCACAATGAATGCAGACAAATTAAAGCAGTCAGAGAGAAGATAATGCTTATTCAATTCAGATAACCCAACAGAAGGATAATTTACATTCCTGAAGCAGAGAACTCAACAAGTAGAACAAGAAATTATTCAATAATATGGTATAAGAAAAAAAATATCAGACTGGATGGCACACAATTTTCCAGGAAAAGCTTGATATAGTACAGCTAACAATGAGTCACTTCCTACTTATATTATTGAATATCAAAGATAGAGGAATAAATTTTAGTCATCCTGGAAGACTAAAAAAAAAAAAAAAAGCAAGAAGAAAAAAAGACTTATTTGAGACTTCTCTTCGTAACATTCAATACCTGAATATAATAAAGCCATGTGTACAAAGTTCTCAGAAAAATAGAGACCCAAGACTCCCTGAACCCAGGCCAAGATATTACTCACTACAAAGACAAAAGACAGATTTTCTCAAATACGAAATCACTCAGGTAATACAGCACCTATGATCCATTTATGGAACAAAAATTCCAACTATTAGACCTAATCAAGAACAAATAGACCAAAACATAAATAGGCAATGGAGATGCTAACACACAAGGAATCAAACACAAGCACTACATTTATATACAAACAAAAAATAATGCAAAGAAACTATAGAAATTGTGGTTACAGAACAGAAATGAAAGTTTTAAGCCATAAAAATAAAATATAATAATGTAATTTATAAAACTGCAAAACATAGAAATTATGTATTTCTACTCTACTATCCTGTCTCAAACATGGGAGCAAATTTATGGAAAGACCAAGCACACAGATCACTTAGATTAGTCACAACAGAGTTTTGCTATCTGAGTAACACAGAAGAAAGTCGAAGAATACAAAGAGAAATCAACATATTTTAGGGCCAGTGAAAGTACCAAAATCTGGACCTCAACATCTACACAAAATGTTGCCAATGATAATTTCTGAGTAAGTGTGAGTCACTTCAGATGTGCTCTGCCAGCCTCCAAGCCCTGCCTTATATAAATAGGTTTATATGCCTAAGCCTGGAATAGTGTTGAATTCAAGCTAGTTTGATATATGCCAGGTACTTCTGGGATAATCCCGTCATCAATCTCAGAGTTTACATAATTTAAAATATGATAAAAAGGTAAAGTCCTGTACACTCATCAACAGCACAGATCCCATTTATCACCCTCTGCAGGCATGCACAGCCTAATGTAAATACATTCCTTAATTGTGGAACTAGAACAAGGATCAGTTACTCAGATGTCTAAGGCAGTCATGTTAAAAGACCCTTAGGACTATTAATATGCCCTATCTTACAGCTAATTAACCCATCATTTATAGCCGCAGTAAATTGACACAGTAAAAAACTTAAACGTGTAGATGAAAAAACAAGTATAATGATTCATTCTGGTATTGTATTTCATAATCCCTTAACCTTAACCTGATCCTTTGCAAATAACATCTCCTCCTTAACCTTAACCTGATCCTTTGCAAATAACATCTCCTATGATGCAGAAACATTTATCTGAAGTTCATCAGATCTTCAGTTCCTCCTGTTTCTTTTTCTTCTGTTTAATTCCAATAAAATTGAAGTGAATGCTTATTAAATTAGTTTATATGTTATCATTCCATTTATATATATAACTTATTTCAGTTTCAATCTATTCATTATTTAAACTGCATTTCTGCAGAGAATGGAGAGGTACGTGGAACAGCATCATCTGATGTTAAAACACCTTTCGGGTGATTGTGGTTAATAATGGCCAAGTGCTCTCTCTGAAGTTAGAGAACTGGTTAGAACATGACTCAGATTCATACACTTTTACTTGTGTGTAATGACAAAAAATACCAATATGTATACATTTTCAAGCTTACTAATATTTGAAGCTTTCCTCCTTCTCTTTGCAGAGAGGAGGTTATGGGGCAAGGAAGAAGAGTACCCATATTCAAAAGACATGCCCAAGGGTATCACATAATCATTAGAATATAGCTATGTGTGGTTCCAAATCACCAGCAGCTCTGAGGGAGAACTCTGTGGCAGGTGGCTTCCACAGAGATTTACAGCCTTGGAAACTCTATGGGGTCACTATGAATTAGAATCAACCTGAAGGCAATTTTCTTTCCCCCGTATTAGAGGAGAGAAGTAGGAGCTTCTATTGGCTGGCTGTTGATCCCAAAGTGCTATTCAAAGTGTGTGAGCTCATTAGAAATGCAAATTATTGGGCCCCATCCAGGAGAGGAGGCTAGTGATCAGTAGATTAATTTTTACTTAATTCTACTTCATTCCAACCAGTGAAACATGTGTTTAAAGTTCAAAGCAATACCTACATCACTATAACCAGATTGGTAACAACTTTAGGCCTAGACTCCTGAAACTATCTGAAGTGAGTCTGAGAGAAAAATCAAGCTCAAGAAGATTATCCACAGATATTCTTTTGCACTATTCTTTTGTTATGAGGTGATTTTCTTTTCTACAATTTATTTTGCTTGTGTCTTGCATTGTTTGAGAGTTTATAAATTTAAAAAAAGGAACTTTTAAAAAAAATACACAAATGAACATACAATTACAAGTTATGATAAGACCTATGAAACAGAGAGAAAAATACTTTGAGAAAATGTAAAATAGAGTCTAATATGGATGGGGAAGAAAAGAGACGTTTCAGACACCTCAAGTATTTAGTCTAGGGAGAAGAGAAGAAAAGAGCCTTACATTCATGTTGTTGCTGTCCAGTCGATTCCAACTCATAGCAACCCCCTATGTGTAGAATAGAATTGCTCCGTAGGGCTTTCAAGGCTGTGACCAGGCCTGTCTTCCAAGGCACCTCTGGGTGGGTTCAAATTGCCAACCTTTCAGCTAGTAGTCAAGCACTTAACCATTTGCATCAATCAGGCATAGGGACACCAAAAGACAAGGCCCTGGGAAGGAAAGGATGACATTCTGTATGAGCAATGTGTAGGTAGCAGTGGTTACAAATAAGGGAGGGAAATAAGGAAGAATCTATAGGATTTTTACAAAGATGTAAAAGATTTAAGATTTTTCCCTAAGAGCAATGAGAGTCATATGATCTGACTTGCAATAAAAAAAAAAAAAAAATCAGTCTAGATTCTTAGAAGAGGAGTATGGGTTTGCATGTGTGAATCAGGATAGGAATTTACTGCAGTATTGCTCAGAGATGACAGTGGTTTGGTGTAGAATGGTAGCACAGGAGAGGTAGAGAAGAGAAAAAAACCAAAGACCAGTAGTCGACAAGTCAATTCTGATTCACGGTGCCCCTACAGGATAAAATAGAACTGCCCCATAGAGTTTCCAATGTTGTAAATCTTTATGGAAATGGATTGCCACATCTTTCCCCTTCCAGCAGCTAGTGGGTTCTAATCGCTGACCTTTCAGTTAGCAGCTGAGCTCACTTAACAATTGTGCCACCAGGGCTCCTAGAAAAGAATAGACTCAAGATGTATTTTGGTTGCAAAATACACAGGTTTTAGTTTGATAGTTCCCCCTTTTAACCTATCAGACTGAAAACCAGGCTTAATAATATCAAAAGAAGTACATTTAGTGCCCTGTATGTCTATCTATCTGAGCTGTATATAGAATACTCTTCTAGATTATAGAAGAGGAACAAACACTTCCTAATTCATTCTATGCGGCCATTATTTCCGTGACATCAAAACCAGACAAAGACATCACAAGAAAAGAATACTACAGACCAATATCCTTTACGAATATACCAAACAACAACAAAAAAAACCTGTTGCCTTTGAGTCTATTCCAACTCATAGCAACCCTATAGGACAAGGTAGAACTGCCCCATAGGGTTTCCAAGGAGTGGCTGGTGGATTAGAACTGCCAAATTTTTGGTTAGCAGCCAAGCTCTTAACCACTGGGCCACCAGGGCTCTCTTACGAATATAGACTCAGGAACTTTTACAAAATACAAGTAAATTCAATCAAGCAACATTTAAAAAAGTATTATACTCATGATCACGTGGGATTTATCCCAGGAATGCAAAGTTGGCTTAAAGTATGAAAACTAATGTAATAGACCACAAACAAAGGACAAAATACGTATGATCACCTGAATCATACTGAAAAAGCATTTGACAAAATCCAACACCCTTTCATGATAAAAACACTCAACAAACTAGGAAAGAAGAAAACTCTCAATTTAATAAAGGCCATCTACAAAAAGCCCACAGTTCACATCATATTTAATGGGTAAAGACTGAATGCTTTACCAATGAGATCAGGTATAAGACAGACACACACACATACATACATCATAAAAAAAATAACAATTTGCATACAGTATCTTGTTAGTGTCATCTTTATTAGCAAATGAGTTTTGTGGAAAAATAATCTTGTTGTTGTTAGGTGCTGTCCCGTGGGTTCCAACTCATAGCCACCCTAAGTACAACAGAACAAAACACTGTCCGGCCCTGAGCCATCCTCAGAATTGTTGCTGTTTTAGCCCATGGTTGCAGCCACTGTGTCAATTCATCTTGTCTAGGTCTTCCTCTTTTTTGCTGATCCTCTACTTTACCAAGCATGATGTCCTTCTCCAGGCACTGACCTCTTCTGATAACAAGTTCGAAGTACATGAGACACAGTCTTGCCATCCTCAATTCTAAGGAGCACTCCAACTGTACGTTTTCCAAGACAGATTTGTTGTTTCTTCTGGCAGTGCATTGTATATTCCATATTATCTGCCAACACCCTAATTCAAAGGCATCAATTCATCCTTGGTCTTCTTTATTCATTGACCAGGGTTAGCATCCATATGAGGTCATTGAAAACTCTATGGCTTGAGTCAGGTGTAACTTAGTCCTCAAGGTGACAGTTTTATTTGTCAACACGTTAAAGAGGTCTTTTGCAGCATATTTGTCCAATGGAATATGTACTTTGATTTCCCGACTGCTTCTTCCATGGAGGTTAATTGTCGATCTAAGTAAAATGAAATCTGTGACAACTTCAATCTTTTCTCCTTTTGTCATGATGTGGTTTATTGGCCCATGTGTGAGGATTTTTGTTTTCTTTATGTTGAGATGTAATCCATACCGAAGGCTGTAGTCTTTGATCTTCATCAGTAAGTGCTTCAAGTCCACTTCAATTTCAACAAGTAAAGTTGCACCATCTGCATATTGCAGGTTATTAATGAGTCTTCCCCCAAACCTGATGTCAAGTTCTTCTTCATATAGTCCAGCTTCTTGGATTATTTGCTCAGCATATAGATTGAATAAGTATGGTGTAGGGATACAACCTGATGCACACCTTTCCTGATTTTAAACCACACATTATCTCCTTGTTCTGTTTGAACGACCTCCTCTTCGTCTATGTGCAGTTCCGCATTAGCACAATTAAGTGTTCTGAAATTCCCATTCTTCACAATGTTATCCATAATTTGTTATGATCTACACAGTCAAATTCCTTTGCATAGTCAATAAAACACCAGCAGACATCTTTCTGGTATTCTCTGCTTTCAGCCAAAATCTATCTGACATCAGCAATGATATCTCTTGTTCCATGTCCACCTCTGAATACAGCTTGAATTTCTGGCAGCTCCGTGTCGATGTACTGCTGCAGCCATTTTTGAAATATCTTTAGTGAAAATTTACTTGCATGTGATATTAATGATATTGTTTGATAATTTCCACATTCTGTTGGATTATCTTTCTTTGGAATGGGCAAAAATATGGATCTTTTCCAGTCGGTTGGCCAGGTAGCTATCTTCCAAATTTCTTGGCATAAACGAGTGAGTGGTTCCAGCTTTGCATCCATTTGTTGAAACGTCTCCATTGGTATTTCATCAATTCCTGGTGCCCTGTTTTTCTTCAATGCCTTCAGTGTGGCTTGGACTTCTTCCTTCAGTACCATCGGTTCTTGATCATATACTATCACTTAAAATGGTTGAATGTCGACCAATTTTTTTTGGTAGAGTGACTCTGTGTATTCCTTCTATCTTCTTTTAATGCTTCCTGCTTTGTTCAATATTTTGCCCATAAACCAAACCCAAACCCATTGCTATTGAGTCAATTCTGACTCATAGAGACCCTATAAGACAGAGTAGAACTGCCCCAGAGAGTTCCCAAGGAGTGGCTGGTGGTTTAAAACTGCTGACATTTTGGTCTTAACCACTGTGCGACCAGAGCTCCACTTTGCCTATTTTCCCTTTTTTTCTTCAGTTCTTTCAGCTAGAGAAATGCTGAGCATGTTCTTACCTTTTGGTTTTCTAACTCCAGGTCATTGCACATGTCAGTATAATACTTCACTTTGTCTTTTCGAGTCACATTTTGACATCTTCTGTTGAGTTCTTCTACTTAATCATTTCTTCTATTCACTTTAGCTAATCCACTTTCCAAAGCAAGTTTTAGAGTTGCGTCCGACATCCTTTTTAGGCTTTTCTTTCTTTCTTGTCTTTTTAATGACCTTTTGCTTTCTTCATGTATGATGTCCTTGATGTTGTCCCAAAACTCGTCTGGTCTTGGGTCATTAGTAGTCAGTGTGTTAAATCTATTCTTGTGATGGTCTCTAAATTCAGGTGGGATATACTGAAGGTTGTTCTCTGGTTCTCACAGACTTTTTAAAATATTCTTCAGCTTCAACTTGATTTTGCATATGAGCAAATGATGGTCTATTCCGCAGTTGGCCATAGCTTTGTTATGACTGAAGATATTGAACTTCTCCCTTTTCTTTTTTCACAGATGTAGTCAATTTGATTTCTGTGTATTCCATCTGGCCAGGTCCATGGGTATAGTCACCATTTATGTTGTTGAAAAAAGGTTTTTCCAATGAAAAGGTCATTGGTCTTGCAAAATGCTGTCATGGGATCTATGGCATTGTTTCTACCACCAAGGCTATATTTTCCAGCTACTGATCCTTCCATTTTGTTTCTAACTTTCACATTTTAATTACCAGTAATTATCAATGCATCTTGATTGCATGTTTGATCGTTTTCAGACTGCAGAAGTTGGTAAAAATCTTCAATTTCTTCATCTTTGGCATTAGTGGTTGATGTTTAAATTTAAATAACAGTGTTAACTGATCTTCCTTGTAGGTATATGGATATTAACCTATCACTGACAGTATTGTACTTCAGGATAGATCCTGAAATAATCTTAATTTTCCATAGTAGGGAAATGGATATAATTATGATATATATGACTGTGAAATTTTGGTGTATATTGCAGAGTTTGTAAAAAAGCCTTAGCTGATGGGGGAAAGCACTTATTTACAGAAGAGTTCATATAAAAAACGTAGAACAAAAATGCAGTTTTTACATAACCTAATGAAATATAATTTAGACAGGCAAAAGTCAACAATGAATGACAAAATGTTGATGAAATCTGGGTGGATACTAGACATTCGCTTGGCACCAGTGCATTAACCCACACTTTTTTTTTTTTTTTTGCTAAATCATAAAAAAAATAAATAAACTTACAATGTCAAGATCTATCTGTCACCACCTAATCCTAATGATTAATGTATCACTAATAGTGGAATGATGAGACATTATATATTTCCTGGTGTGATACAATAAGAAATGCAAAAAAACAGCTGGTAAGTGTTCTTGCCCAATATGTTTACTCTGAATTTGATCAGGCCTTTATATCTAACTTCTAGTTTATACGTAATAAAGGTGTTAAAAGAACAAGTTAAATGATATTATAAGGACACAATAAGACAAATCCAGAAGGAAAATTGCTTTTTAGGCCAAACTGGTATCTTCAAAATTTCATGGAAAAATAAAAGTAGTAGGATAGTTCTAGATTGATACAGATTTATGTGATACCAAATAAACTACATGCTGTTTTCAACTGGATCATTTTTAAAGCAAATCTACCTGTAAGCTATATTTTGGGGATGCTTAGAGAAATTGGAGAAAGGACTGGGTATTAGATGATATTAGGAATTTTTTTTGTTAATTTTGTTTGGGTGAAAATAGTATTGCGGTTATGTAGGAAAATGCCTGTAAGTTTGAGAAATACATTTGAAATAGTGTGAAATATTACTATGTCTAATTTTTTATAAAGAAAATTTAGCAAAAAAATGAAGCAAATGTTGGAAATAATGACAATGGGTGAATCTAGGTGAGTATATCACTCCATTTGCCATTGAGTTGACTCCTTACAGACTTTTTAAAAATTTTTTCAGCTTCAACTTGAACTTGCATATGAGCAAATGACAGCCTGTTCTGCAGTTGACTCTGGCCTTGTTCTGACTGAAGATTTTGTACTTCTCCATTGTCTTTTTTCACAGATGTAGTCAATTTGATTTCTGTATATTAAATCTGGCCAGGTTCATGTGTAGAGTGGCATTTATGTTGTTGAAAAAAGGTATCTCAGAGTAGGATTATATGTTTCTGGAAAGAAAATCATAGAAGTAGAGTAATATTTTCAACACATCATGTCAAGGGTACATATTATCAAAATGACTTATCACTTTTGATGTTGACCTTGATCACTTGAGCATTTGTCATATTTCTCCACTGTAAAGGTACTCTCTTCCCCCTTTATTCCATCCCGTATTCTTTCAAAATAATTAATTAGTTTTTTTAACCACCCCATATATATGCCAGACAGAAAACAAATTAGTAAATGTTTAATAATATTTTGAGAGTATTTAAAGAGATTTTAAAAATTATTTGTATACTGGGTAACAAAAACTGTAATACTTAGCTAATTGTTGAGTGTTGACTATTTGATAAGCACTATTGGGGCAGTTCTACTCTGTCTTATAGGGTCGCTATGAGTTGGAATCCACTCGACATCTATGGGTGTCTAAATGAATTAAGGAGCCCTGGTGGCGCAGTGGATAAAGTCTTGGCTGCTAATGGAAAGGTTGGAGGTTTAAACCCACCGGCTGCTCTGCAGGAGAAAGATGTGGCAATCCCTTTCCATAAAGGTTTACATCCTTGGATACCCTATGGGGCAGTTCTACTCTGTCCTATAGGGTCGTTATGAGTCAAAACTGACTCAATGACGATAAGGATTTTCTTTTTTTTTTTTTTTTTTTGGGTATATGAATTATCTCGTTTAATTCATCCATAAACCTATTAGGGAAGTGAGTATTATTATGTTATAGATGTCTATGAAAGAGTCTGAATCATAAAGAGATTTATTGCCTGAGACCTCACAACGGTAAGTAGCCTAGCTATTTTTCAAATCCAGATTTCTATGCAATTCAATGACATAATTTGTATCACTACACAATAGTGCCTATTGAAGATATTGGATGATTTTCAAAAAAGAAACCTCTAATATTAATGCCATATTGTCTAGGCATTAAGTGATAAGGCAAACGGGAAAAAAAAAAATCAGAGGTTATGTGATCCCCACCTTCAGCTAGCTAAACTTAGTCAGTTACTCTCTATTAATTACTTTTGTTACTGAATTTTTCTTGCTAAGTTAACTACCTTGCCATTTTTGTCTTTATTGACTTAAACCCTGCTGTCATAAACTTCCTTTCAAGGTTATATTAATGATATTTCTGTGCTCCATAGAATAAATATTGCCATGTAATATGATATCATCAGTAAATGAGTCTATTATTTATTCTGCCAGTAAAGGCAAATATAAGCCATTATTTAAACGTCTATTTTATGCCTATGTAAGTGAACAGTGTAGTTCTTTCCTCCCTATTATTTGAGGAACTGAGTCAGCTTTTAGTAAATAAAGTGCAAAAATATAAAAAGAAAAGTAAATTAACATTCATGCTCATTTTTGAACTGATATTTACATACTGATTGTCAGGGTAAAAAGACTGAGTAAAAAAAAATCAGAAAAGAGTAGAATTATATTTCAAAATTCCTCAGCATATATTTAATTAACTTTGCTTCTGTTTTTCAGTATACAAGAACTTTAATAAGTTAGATTAAGGTATAAAGAAATACTTGATAAAACCATTATAGATGTCAATCATCTTTGCAAAAATCTGCCAAGGATATCAACATATACAAAACAACCAAATTTATTTTCAAATTCCCATTTTCAGTAAATAAACATGTCTGCTATTAAAAAAGAAAAAACCTCAATATGTTTTAAAGACATTACAAACATCTCAAGAACTTCCATGAAGATGTTAGTATTAAGCATTTTTTAAACTGTATAACAAAACAAGGCCAGAAAGTTTACTTAGTTTAACTAATGTCACACAGGAAATTTGATATTGAAACAGGACCCCAAATTCCCATTTATATTCTCTATGCAAAGTAAAGATAAATAGAGAGAAAGGTTGACGTGCAAAAAAAAGATAATTATAAACCTCTTCATTTTTTGTAACATTTAAATTCCTACTGTAATATAGCAATGATGATTAGCATTTGAATAGATAAAAAGCAGTAGGACCTTTGGTCTTCATTAATATCACAGGTCAGCAGAGTTTGTATTAAAAGATGAGCTTGGATTTCATTTACAAAACCAATGAAATAGTTGGTTGTCAGTACAGAAAGCCAATAAGAACTAGAAATAACCCTTAACTTTTATGAATTTTTCACAAGGCACATATTTTTAATCCTTTAGGGCCAAGACCTTTGCAGCCTCTGCAAATATTGCAGGACACAGAACCCTGTAAACTACGGAAAAATGAACATTTCATCCTTGGTTGAATATTGTTATTGCCTCTGTATTTACATCATTTATTGTATATAGATATAAGTTATCTATTTTCCACTAAACAAAATCAAAACTGGCATGTAGAGGCATGGAATTGGCTTCTTCTGTATTTTTGCTCTCTACGAGATACGATGTCCTCCTTTCTAGCTTTTGCTAGCTTTTTGTTACAGCAGTTTCGTTTGTAAAATGAAACAGCACCACCTTGTATCCTGAAGTGAAGCTACAGTTTCTCTAGAATCTTAGAATATTCAGATATGTTTTTCAAATATATGTACCAATGAGTATGTTATAAAGCAGATGAAATTTATAGACCTTCTGCGTGCTTGGTTCTACAGTATTACTAGCAAATCACTAAATAAATGATAATGTAGTCATTCCCTAAAAGTTACTTTTTCTCTTATTATCAGAATTGAAGCTGGTACAACCAAATGCAGAAAATTTTTATATACTCAATTGTTCAGTAGCTATCCAATGGTATAGTTTCAAACAATTCACAAAAACAAATGATTTTATCAAATGTAAGATCACTTCTAACCTTGTTATTTTTATGATATCATTAATGTTTACATACCAAATAAATAAAATGAATAAAATAAAACATGGCTCCAACTTTTACAGTAAATTTTTTTGGCTAGCTATTAAGCCTACAAAAGCAAATAGGTGAAGATTTTGATATCATATAAACATATAGATATAAACTAATTTACCTAATTATGATTGTTGGAGCTTCCCCAGTAGAAATCTATGGTATTTCTTTAACACACTTATAAATAGATTTAACTGAACATAAAAATGATTCTAGACAAATACTGGCATGGATATTTAAACTTTTCGCCAGGGTCATGAAATTATATTCAGAGTTCCTTGTACAGATGGTGCCATGGATTGAATTATGTCCCCCAAAAAAAGTGTGTATCAGTTTGGCTGGGCCATGATTCCTGGTATTGTGTGATTTTCCTATATGTTGTAAACCCGCCCCTATGATGTTAATGAGGGAGGATGGGTGGCAGTTGTGTTAATAAGGCAGGACTCAGTCTACAAGATTGGATTGTGTCTTGAGGCAATCTCTTGAGATATAAGAGAGAAGTGAGCAGAGAGACAGGGGGACCTCACACCACCAAGAAAACAGAGCCAGGAGCAGAGCATGTCCTTTGGACCCGGGGTCCCTGTGTGGAGAAGCTCCTAGTCAGGGGGAACATTGATGAGAAGGCCGACAGAGAGAGAAAGCCTTCCCCTGGAGCTGATGCCTTGAATTTTGACTTTAAGACTACTTTACTGTGAAGAAATAAATTTCTCTTTGTTAAAGCCACCCACATGTGGTGTTTCTGTTGTAGCAGCACTAGATGACTAAGACAGATGGAATCAAAGTTCATACTTGTGTTAGTGACTTATCATAACTGTGTAGCACACCATGATGCCACATTAATACATTAAAATATTTCTTTAAAAGTGCATATATAATAATTTAATGACAATAAGATTTTCTGCTATTTAGTTTACTTGTTTTCACATTGTACATACTAAAATACTGCATATTTCAAATAAATCCAATTCACAATTCCTTGCAAATGTAAAGCATATTAAAAATATTTGTACAAATTCTTAACATTCTAAAAGCTAGTATATGAGTTTGCAATTTCCAGGATAATGGTTGCATTAGATATCTGGATCAGTAGCTTTATGACCTGCTTTAATTTTTGGCCAGAAATACCATAATGTTAAAGGTGGAATGCAATGTCTTATTTTTGTCCTTGCCAGTACAATATACACTCACAGATGCTCAACTGCCAGGTAAGGGTGACCCTGTATTTTGGATCTTAACAGTAGATTCCATGCCAGAAAATCAAATTATATTATAGAAATACTTCAAGCCAGTCAGGTGTCCAGAATTTTATTTCCCATTCCTTTGATTGCTTTATAATCAGATCTTCCATAAAGAAGTTACACTCGTCACATCGCTCTCTGTATTATAAGTGCCTGTTTGCATGCTTTCTAGACTGTGAGGTATCAGAAAGCTTGCATTGTATCAGACATTATTTTAATACAAGTGCTTACAGCAGTGACTGGTTCATAAGAGGTACATGATAAATATTTTTGTATAAATAAATTTTCTCACATAATCAGCAGAATGAAGAGTAAGTGGTATAGAAAAGTTTACAAGTTAAAGTTCCAAACTATATCCCTACTCATGACAAACAGTAATAATACTACTATATTCTTAATGAAAAAGAATAAATCATATATCTTTATAGTTCCAAGTAGTAAACAGGTAAAGCATTTCCATTTGATTCCTCAACTATGTATTTTATGAACTTAACGATGAAATACTATACACACTGCTTACTTTTATGAGAATTACAAACCTGCTATTTGAGTTGTGGAAAAGCATTTTCTGCAGCATATGAGGTAACTATAATTTATTAAGAGGTTATACACCCTTTGTTTCAAATTCAAGGGTAGTTTTCATTTTTGATGCTCTTGTTTTGATTTTTTTCTTTTTTTGGTTAAAGTAATGCCTTCTTTTTCAATAAGTTATTTAATGAATATTTATTAAATGAATAATGAATCCTATGTAAAGTGTATATTAAAATTAAACATGTGGGAGACAAAGTTTTTATGTAGCTAAAGTACTTTTGATATAAAAAATTTGCACATATAAAATTACTAATAATATTAAGCAGAGAGTTCATCCTGGTTTTTATTTTATCTATAGAGGAGTTTAAAAAATATATATGCTTGTGAACTAATAAAATATCCTAAGAGTAGTAAATGACTCTAAGAATCTATCAAACCACCAAATTATCCCACATATTCATTCTCCCACAAAGCTAGACAATGCTCAGTTCTTCCTATTCTGACACATCAGTGGAAATCAACTCCTTGATACCACAATTAATTCAGTTTTCTAGAAGTTGCAAAAAGGATGAAAGATAAATATTCACTTATAATAAATTCATTTAATCATTCAATACAGTATGAAACTAAAATTAGATAATTTATTCAGTAAATATGATTCAAAATTGAACATATGGTATATGCAGGAAATAATATTTTAAATTATTCCAAACTTATGACTTCTAGGAAAGGAAGAGAAGAAAACTGGAGAATATTTAGAGTATGGGATTGGTTCAAAATATAGGCTAAAGCCAATGTGAATTACACTATCAAACTCTAAAGAAAATAGGAAATGGAATATGCTTGCTGATGGCCTTATAGTTATTAAATGTAAATAAAGCTAAATTACTTCAAATCAGATGCAGAGAAAAGGAGAGGACAGAAAGGAGCAGATTTAGTAACTAATTTCATCATTACTTATAACAGGGAAACAACAGACCATAAGGGGCACCATCTGAAGATATTTAGTATGCAGGTAACCACTAGAACAAAAATTTGAACTTTCTTACATACCAAGGAATTAAAAAGGAAATAATCTGTTTACAGTAAAACAAGCATAAGAAAACAATGGAAATGAGGTGAAGAGGGGACAAGACTAAAATATAGACATCTTTAAAAATACCTCATTTGGTAGATGTGATTTTGGAAACTTATAAACATTTAACCTTTAAAACTACTTTTTTTTACAAAGAAATTTCTAAAAACTTGAAACAAATGAACTTAAATGTGTATGCAGTTGGTGGTATAAAGGGAGGAAATATTAAAAGTGACTTTAAGGTGCATAATTTGACTATGTATCCCACAGGGATATACATCAAGAACAAAAAGAACAGCGAAAGAAAAATCATAAACATATGAGTGATCATATTTTTACTTTCTTGTTGGTATCTTTATGTTGACATACTTGTAGTGTAATGTGGGATAAAGCAAATAAGTAATTATTGTTTGATTTTTAACTCTAACATTCTCAGTGTTATTGAGAACTGGGATTCTCAGTACAGATATAAAAGAACAGATATACTGTGAAGGAGATTAAAGTAAAAACCATAGAGGCCCTAATCTGTATTAGATGTATCAGTATGAATTTACGAGGTATTTTAAGGAAAAAAAAAAACTTAAGAAAATATATTTAAGGGGAAAAAAAAAACATTTTCCTATCTGGTTCAAGTAAAAAAGCTTAGAAGCAATAACTATAATCCTATATTCAGTTCTGTACATATATATATACATACATGTATATTATGATATATACACACACACACATACACACACCTTTTCTTTACTGGAAAGAACTAGGATTTCTTGTAGAATAGACTGGGACAGGAGTCATGCAAGATGAAGTGGAATATATTGTCATATCAGATAGTAGAGAAGCACCGAACATTTTGAGTGCTGTGTCAAAAGGCTCAGAAGTCATCTTGCAGAGGTTCCTACTGGTCAACATTTGGCAAGTGTGAGTATCAGTACTAAATGCAATGGATTGAAATACACCAAATATATTTAAATAGATGAATTCCTATGAGACTAAAAATAAAACAAAAAAAGCAACATCACCCATCAATTGGTTACTGTTGAAGGATGTTAGTGATCCACTTCGTTATTTTGAAAACTGATTTCAAAAAAGAAAAGAATTAAGCCTTTACTCCACCTTTTTCACCCCAAACTATTCCACTAGGTAACCAAATATTAGATGAGGGGGAAACTTCTCTTTATAGAAGTATTCCAGCTAATAAATGGAGAAGCAGTGATTGAATAGCACCTTATTACTATGAATCAATGAATGTAGGCAGTTAGCATACACAAATTCTAACACCATAATTAGAGACTACCAGATATTATGTGCATCCTGATAGGAAAAAGGACACCTTATAAATAGTAGACACCAACAAACAACAGCAAAGAGTAAACACACACACACAGAACCTGAATCTAATGAAGCCTCTGGACCCAACTTTCTACTTATAAAATCCAAAAAAAACCATTTTCCATGGAGTCGATTCCAACCCACAGCAACCCTATTAAGACAGAGTAGAACAGCCCATAGGGTTTCCAAGGCTGTAATTTAGTGAAGCTGACTTCTTCCCGCAGAGTGGCTGGTGGGTTCAAGCCCTCGCCACCACACCTTTCCATTAGCAGCTGAGCACTTATCCACTGCACCACCAGGGCTCCTTATATTTATAGGAAATATAAAGAACAGAGAAACATGTTAGGCGATGCCATTGAGATGCAATTAAAAAATCTAAAATTGTGAAATTCTAGTGACCAAAAATTCCAATTATGTCAATTATAAATTAACACAAAAATAAAATTTTGCGTAGAGAGGGATCCTGCAAAGTAAACACTCCATTTAAAAAACGAACTACACAAAGAAAAAAAAAAATGAGACAACTGGGTATTTGAACACTAACTGAATATTTTACACTACTGTTTTTGTTTGTGTTAGGTCCCATTGAGTTAGCTGTGACTCATGGCACCGTTACATAAAACAGAGCAAAACATTGCTTGGTCCTGTGACATCTTATGGTCATTGATGTGTTTGAGTCCATTGTTGAGGCTAATGTTTCTATCTATCTCGTTTTCATTGCCCCTCTACTTTACCAAACATAGTGTTCTTTTCTAACATTTGGTCTTTCCTGATGACGAGTCCAAAGTAAGTGAATAGAGGTCTCGCCATCCTCACTTCTAAGAAACATACTGGTTGTATTTCATCTCCAACTGATTTGTTCATTCTTTTGGCAGTCCTCATTATATTCAATATTTATAATATTACCAGTTGCCATCAAATTGATTCCAACTCATAGTGACCTCACGTGGCTGATTTTTGGAAGTAGATCACCAGGCCTTTCTTCCAAAGCACTCTGGGTAGACTCAAACCTCCAACCACAATCAAGTGTGTGTTATCCATTTGCACCACCCAAGGACTGCATTTACAATATTGAGGGATCATTATTTGTATATTTAGGTGTGATAATGATACTGGGTTTCTTTTTTTTTTTTTAATAAGTTTGATAATACTAAGTTTGGAGAGGATATGAACTGACAGGAACACTTATATATGGCTGGTAAGAGTATAATTTGTCAAAACCATTTTTGAGAGAAATTTGGTAAATAGTAAAGTCCATACCCTCCAATCCAGCATTGTCAAGTTTTTACATGTAAGAAACTGACATACATGAAAAGATATTTATTGTAGACTTGCAACAGCAAAACAATTACAAGCGAAGTAAATACCTACTAACAGTGGGGTAAACAAGGTATGGAATATTTATAAATCATGAAAATGAATGAATGATTTTACCTAAATATATTAATGGGGATAAATATTTATAACAAAAATGCTATTTGAAAAACTCAAATTGCAATAGGTTTGTTGTATTTTCAACATAAGCGTAAAATTTAAAAATTCATAAATAATGCTACAGTAATGAAGATACATAGCAATTTACTACCCAAATATCTTAAAACCATCACAGGTGTGTCTCTCCCAATATCTTGTCATACTGGGGCTCTGTGCTTTAACAAGTCTCTGTGCACACTGGACATAGAAATTTGGTCTCCTTATGTCCTCTCCTTCTCCACTATGTCTTTCGTGCCTCTCCATCTTTCCCTGCCTCATTTTAATATGAACCCTAAGTGAGTCAAAGTCTCGCCATCCTCGCTTATAAGAAACATTCTTCTAAGACTGGTTTATTTGTTCTTTTGATAGTCTGCTGCATATTTAATATTCTTTGCCAACACCACATTTCAAATACATCAATTCTCCTATCTTCCTTTTCATTTTTCAACTTTTGCATACATATGAGGTGGTTGAAAAGACCATAGCTTGGGTCAGATGCAGCTTAATCATAAAAGTGACATCTTTGCCTTTTAAAACTGTAAAGAGGTCCTTTTCCACAAAAAAATTGTTTGATTTCTTGACTGTTGTTTCCATGGACATTGATTGTTAATCCAAGTAAAATGAAATCGTTGACAACTTCAATTTCTTCTCCAAGGAAGATTTCTAATACTTAATAAATAATTGATGCCATTTTCTCAATCTATAATCAAATCTGTCAAAATTGAAGAAATAATTTTTCTTAGCTAAATATTAAAATTTATAAATATAGAGTGAAATTAGAAAGAAAGAAAGAGACATATCATGAATATCTCCAATCACTTCTGTAACTAGTGGGCCTAGGCTATTGGTATATAACTTCTTTCTCTCTCTTAATTCTTTTTCTCCTTGACAGAGAATAAATTGTAGAAACCCAAGAAGGAAAGAGTAGGAAAGATCGTGAAAGATAATACACTTTTAAATTACTCAGAATGTACCCTTTATTCTTCTGAGATATGAAGACAAATATCATTGACAGACTCACTTAGATACACTTTAATAGTAAACTAATTTGGTTTCCTTACTTCATGCCTTCAAGATTGTTAGACTTTCAAATCTTGTCAAAAGCCTGGACTTTTTGATTAGTAAAGGGCTTGTTTTAATAACAGGAGTCCCTGGGTGGTATAAACGGTTAGCGCTTGATTGCTAACCAAAAGGCTGATGGTTAGAACCCACTCACAGGTGCTTTGAAAGATAGGCCTGGCAGTCTGCCTCCAAAAGGTCAACAGCTTTGAAAGCCCTATAGAGTACAATTCTACTCTCTACACACCAGGTTGACATGAGTGGGAATTGACTTGATGACAACTGGTTTTTGTTTTAATAACAAAAAACTAACCGTAAAATCTCCTAAAAACTCCCTACCACCAGCCCTCTTGTTACCTACAAAAAAATAGCAAGGCCTCCTAAGTGCTCACTTGACCTTTTCTGACAGGAAAAACCAAGGTTGATAATTTAAGCCTGAAAACATAGAAAGATCAAACTATAAAGCCCAGAAAATTCCTTGTGAAGTTTAACTTCAGTTCAGAACTTAACTGTATGGCTTCAGTGATCCTTATAAGAAAAGACAAAGTGGCTTAGTGGACCGAAGTACATGAATTGGAATCAGACGCCCGTGAAACCAGTCTTGAACTCGCCACTTGAAAAATCCTTTTAATCCTTCTGTCCTTATAAAATCATCACTTACTAAGTAGGGTGCACCACCTCACACAGAAGCTAGAATAGAAATTTATAACTTAAATTAAGCAGAAGTCATAGTGTCATTATACAGATCTTTATTGCAATGTATCCTGGGCTGAGATTGAGATATGAGAGCAATTGGATTCAACATATTTTTTAGTATTTATACACTCACTTCAGCATGTAAGTAGAATCAACCAACTACACCTTTGTACACAAAGCAACAGCACATATTGCTATGTAGTCATCTTGCTAAAAATTGAAAATAAATGTCTTTGCAAATGTTAATGTTCTCATTCAAAATGTTCTTTTCTAAAATTGGAATTGTTTTTCAGCGCTTTCATTTTTCACATTTGTAGCATTATTTTGTAAATGGATAGCTCCAAGCAATTTATAATGAGGTTACATTAATTTGCTATAACAAATTCAGAATTCTTAAATGTTGTATATTATTTGGCCTTATATTATGCAACACATGTCATACATGCATCATCACATTATTTTCTAAGATATTGAAAGAGGGAAGTAAAGTTTATCTCAGTTGTTATTCTATCTAACCCACTTATTTGTTCAATAAACACTTATTAAATACATACTATTTTCCAAGCCTTATGCCAAGTGCTAGGTATACAATGTTTAAGTATATATAAATGTATGTCCACCACTCGTTTGTCAGTTTGTCATACTGTGGTGGCTTGTGTGTTGAGTGATGCTGGAAGCTCTACCACCAGTATTTCAAATACCAGCAGGGTACAAATAACAACAACATACACACACACACACAAACTGTGTCCTTATGAAACTTATACTTACACTTAACATAAAGTTAAAAATAAATAGATGTATAAATTACACATATAAAAATATAATTATGAATCATGAAAAATCACCTAAAGGAGATAAGTAGTGTTTTTTTAAGTTTAAATAAGAAGATTGGGGCATGGAGGTCTGGGGAAGTACAATTTAAGCTAAGACCCAAAGTTTGATTAGCAGTTAGGCAGGTAAAGAGCATTCTGGAGAATTCATAGCATATGGGAGTACCTGGACTGGGAAATAGCTGGTAAATTCAAGAAACAAGGAGAAGGAGAATATTGTTGGATCAACTAGTTAGGGAGAGGATGTCTGGAGACAGTTATAAAGGTGTTCAAAGCTGGGTCGGGGCCATGTTTACTTCCTTGAAAAAAGTAAATTAAATAGCATTGAAGATTGTTTTTAGCAAAGTAATGACATGATTAAATGACAAATCGTGAAACATCATTCTGAACTTTATCAATAATGACTTGTTTGAAGGCAAGGACAAAATCAGAGAGACCAAAAAGGAGTCTATTGCAGTAGCCCAGAAAAATGATGGTGTCTTGAGTCAGACTGATGACAGTGGAAATGGAAACAACCATATCAAGTCAAGAAATACTGGGGCCATGAAAATGTTACAAGTAGTTAATGGGTTAGATATAGAGAATTAGAGCTGCAAGTGACAAGAATGATTCAAAAATATCTGTTTTCAGTATCTGTGTGGATGGTGGTATCCTTTACTGAAAGAGAAAAAAAATTAGAAAGAAGAGAAGCAAAATCTAATAGGGGAGCAATAAGTTAAATTTGGGGCCTTGAGATCCTTAAGAATATGCCAAATGGGTAAATGAATACAAACATTTGGAGGTCAATAGCAAGTTCAGGACTAGAAATGTAAATGCAGGGGTCAATTGATGCAGACCGTATTTAAATCCATTAGTCATTGAGGACTGATACAGGAAGTTTGGTGTAGCCACGTGAGTAGAAGCCAGACTGGAGTAGATTTTAGAGTAAAAGTAAATTAAGTAAATGAAGACAGGAAGTCTAAATAGCTTTTTCGAGAAACCTGCATACGCATAAAAGTAGAGAGGGTTTTATATGAAAGAAAATGTGGGCTTTACTGAAGAAGAGTTTTATTTGGTTTTACTTTTTATTTTCTAATATAGAGATCCTATGGCATGTTGAGTGTTGGAATGATTCACTTGGAAGGGAAAAATTGGAAACATGAAAGAGGAAATTAAATATTGAAAGAACAAAGAAAAAAGGTCAAGAACCTCAGAACTTGTGGAGAAATTAGATCTGAGTGTGTGTCAGGGGTATATTGTTTTTGTTAGGTGCCATGGACTCTATTTTTGACTCATAGCAACCACATGTAACAGAGGAGAACTGCTCACCAGGCCTTTCTCCTGTGGAGTCATTGGGCGGGTTCAAACGCCACCATTTCAGTCAGTAGCCCAGCACTTAACCATTGTGCGACCAGGGCTCCGTGTCAGGGGTATAATATATCACAAATAAAATTATTTTCAGAATTGGGTTGTCTGTCTCTTGTCATTAGGCCTTTTAAGTATTGTTGTTGTTGGAAATCTATCTTTAAATAATTCATAAATTACTAAATTAAATTATAAAATAATCCTGCCATTAGCTGCTCTATTTTAGAGATTTCTACAGTCTAACAGTGGTAAACCTTTCCTGCTTCAGTTTTAAGCCAGTCTTTGATATGTTGTTTTTTAATTTTTGAGACTACAGGGTTAGTATTGATTGTATATTTAAGTTGTGTTTGTACACGTAAACACAAGGTACAATATGTGGAATGGCTGCTAAAGCCACAGAATCTGAAGACTCTATTTCCTCTGTAAAGTATGTGTTTAACAGCAACAACAACAAAAAAATCCCTAAAAACTGCTGAAGAACATAAAGAAAAATAAAATTTATGAAACCAGATAGATAAATTCTAATCAATATACATAGATACTTTTTCCCTGTGTGTGGGAGGCAATGTGTCAAGTAAAGCAGTATTGGTTCTTCTACAGCTTCCTCCTAGGTCCTAACCTTCTCATCTTTTATTGTTTTAAGAAAATAAATTGGTTGAGATAGAATTTAATACAAATTAATTATCAAAGTAAAATAAATGGGAAATTTTGGGCAAAGTATGTCTAATTTATCTCATGTTCATAGTACAATTTTTGTTAAAATAAATATATGGAGAGGATGCAAAGCAATCATTATTTCAACAAGAGACATCAGAATAAATATAGCAATGTCAAACAGATGTTGTTGTTGTTGCTGTCATTGTTGTTAGGTGCTGTCAAGTCAGTTTCCACTCATAACAACCTTATGTACCACAGAATGAAACACTGCCCAGTCCTGCACCATCCTCACAGTCATTGCTATGTTTGAGCCCATTGTTGCAGCCACTGTGTCAATCCATTTCATTGAGGGTCTTCCTGTTTTTCTCTGACCCTCTGCTTTACCAAGCATGATGTCTGTCTCCAGGGACTGGTCCCACTCAATAACATGGCCAAAATACATATCTCACCATTCTTGCTTCCAAGGAGCACTATGGCTGTATTTCTGCCAAGACAGACTTGTTCATTCTTCTGACAGCCCATGGTGTATTCAATACTCTTTGTCAAAACCATAATTCAAAGGCATAAATTCTTCTTCAATTTTCCTTATTCATTATCCAGCTTTCGAAAGCATGTGAGGTGATTGAAAATATCATGGCTTGGGTCAGGTATATCTTAGTTCTCATGATGATGTCTTTGCTTTTTAACACTTTAAAGACTTCTTTTGCTGTGGATTTGTCAAATGCAATATGTCACTTTATTTTCTGACTGCCGCCTCCTTGGGTGTTTTTTGAGGATCCAAGGAAAATGAAATCCCTGACAACATCAAGCTTTTATCCATTTATCATGATGTTGCTTATTGGTCCGGTTGTGAGGATTTCTGTTTTCTTTATGTTGAGGTGTAAACCATACGGAAGGCTGTAGTCTTTGATCTTCATCAGTAAGTGCTTCAAGTCCTCTTCACTTTCAGCAAGCAAGGTTGTGTCATCTGCATATTGCAGGTTGTCGGTGAGTTTTCTACCAGTTCTGATGCCGCATTCTTTTTCACATAGTCCAGCTTTTTTGGATTATTTGCTCAGCATACATATTGAGTAAGTATGGTGAAAGGATACAACC